>NC_139940.1:2732819-3310319 GCF_963454915.1 Gymnoscopelus microlampas
CAGATATGCTGTTTATCTGCATAAAGTTAATTGTACAATAGAGACAATACAGTTCTAACTGCTTAATATTGTCTGTGTACAGAGCCTGTCAGGTTGGTTGGAGGAAGCAGTCACTGTGCTGGTAGACTGGAGATGAAACACAAGAGAGAGTGGAGACCAGTGGATGATGATTCTGACTGGAACCATAAGTCATCATCTGTAGTGTGTAGACAACTGGACTGTGGCTCTGCTGTTTCTACAGAGAGACGTGATTCTACACATCAACCTGTATGGAGGATTAGACCTTCCTGTGTTGGAGATGAATCTACACTGAGGGAGTGTAGTGGAACAGTGTGGTCTGATACTTCCTACTACAGTCGGGAGCTGATCTGTTCAGGTAACAAACAATGATACTAATCTATACTGTCTGTCTGTCTGTCTGTCTGTCTGTCTGTCTGTCTGTCTGTCTGTCTGTCTGTCTGTCTGTCTGTCTGCTATTGAATGGCCAAAGTATGAAAGGTTAAAATGATTATGTGACTCTGTATTAACTACTTTTGCTGGGGACCCCCTGGAACCTCCCCAAGGACCCCTGGGGGTCCCCCCAGACCCCACAATGACAACCAATGACCTACACAATGACAACCAATTACCTACACAATAAAATATCTAAAGCCTTAAAGGAGCAGTTCACACAAAAAATGACTTATTTTCTATCAATTACACACACAATGAAGCCTTGAATTCATGGAGATGTTTTAGTTTAAATAATGTGATGACCAGTGGAGTCTCTGGTCATCAAATTATTGTCAACAAATGATTGTCTCCCATGAAGCCCAATGCTTCATGGTATATAATTGATAGAAAGTAAGTCATTGTTTGGGTGAACTACTCCTTTAATGTGAAATATCCATGATTTTAAACATTGCTTTAGTTGTGTTTAAAGTACACTTTCCCTTAGAGTGACTGGGATGATATACCCCCCCCCCCCCCCTCTCTCACTCTACTTTCCTGTCTGTCTGTCTGTCTGTCTGTCTGTCTGTCTGTCTGTCTGTCTGTCTGTCTCTCTCCATTTACTTTTAAACTCAGTGGTGGAAAGTAACAAAGTACATGTACTCAACTACCGTACTTGAGTACAATTTTCAGATATGTTTTTTGCTTTACTGGAGTATTTCCAATTTTAAATACTTTTACTTCTACTCCACTACATCTAAGAGGCAAATATTGTACTTTTATTCCACTACAATTATTTGAAAACTGTAGTTACTAGAACGTTGTTGATTTATATTATTATTACAAAACACACATTAACCACTTCATACGTATACTTGTAGATCTATACTTTATTAGTTTATTTAGACGGGACAATGAACATGAATGAACATTCAATACATGAATGTGAATTCAATCAGCTGAACATGATCTCATGTAAACATGCAGGATGTAGCTAGAAGCTCATTTCCATCTGTATTCCCACACATATACCCACCTCGGTAGCACTTTACAATAATGACCCATTATAAAGCATTTATAAACGTTTATAAGCAGTTTGTAGACTATTAACAAATCATTAACAACCTGTTTGTTGACATTCGTAAATGATTACTAAAACCTTTATAACTACGGTTACAAATCATCTATAAAGGTATTAGTAAGTAGTAAAACTATTCATGAATAAGCCATGTATAATACATCTGTAAATGATTATTAAATCTTTTGTAACTGATTTTACATAATATATACAAGCTATTGGTAGCTTGTTCATGTTTAACATATGCTTTGTTAGACATTCCTAAAGTATCTATAAATCCTTAGTACATGTTATTACGTGCCTTATAGTGAAGTGAAGACAGTTCATCATTTATAACTGTCTGTTAATGTGTTTGTTCATGTTTAACATATGCTTTGTAAAACATTCCTAAAATATCTATACGTCCTTTGTACATGTTATTATGTGCCCTACAGTAAAGTGAAGACAGTTCATCATTTATGACTGTCTGTTAATGTGGACTTTCTCCTTACCTGTTGCAAACTAACTGGCTTGCATGAATGCAGACACCAAACAATTACTAGAATTATCTTTCATGTTAAGCAAATGATGCGTAAGGTAAGACATTCGTAAAGAGTATGTAAACCATTTGCAGACGTTATCATGGGCCTAAGCCTAGTTGCTTCTTTTGGGCTTGTTTTCATAGACCTGTCCGCTTGTTTCTTTTGCAAAATCTGGCAACACACTGATTACCTGCATTACACCTGCAGTAGCCTACTAGGGAGGAAGTGAACAGTGATGCAGTTGCAGACTGGACAGAAATATGTCTAATTCATGTTTTATGTGTTTTAACTGTCTTGTTGCAGGTGATCGAGGTAACATAAAATGGCTAATCTAACACACATAAAGTAGCATTATGACCAGGGGGTATTTTGATGGTGGCTGTTTGTATCCACAATGTTTGTTTTGATGTGTAGGCTAGTAATGTCCTCCATGCTTAGCAGTTTAGCTTAGCAGCTAAAGCTAACTTGCACTGGGAGGTGGTGACTGCAGAGGCTCCAAGCTGCTACTCTGTGATTCTGTTGTGATGAATTTCTTTGTTTAAATGTCAGTGCGTGTGCGTGTGCTGTGGCCAAGAGTTGCTACATTTTATATCTTAATAAATTGTTTTATACTTTTATACTCTATAACGTTACTTCTGCCACTTTTTGATGTCACATGTTTTACTAATCATTGTTAAACATGAAATAATAATGCATAGTCTTCACTTTACAACAAGGCCCATGATAACGTTAGCAAATGGTCAACATACTCTTTACGTCTTGTCTTACGAATCATATATTAAACATGAATGATAATTCTAGTAATTGTTTGGTGTCTGCATTCATGAAAGCCAGGTAGTTTGCAACAGGTAAGGAGAAAGTCACATTAACAGACAGTTGTAAATGATGAGCTGTCTTCACTTTACTATAGGGCACGTAATAACATGTACTAAGGATTTATAGATACTTTAGGAATGTTTAACAAAGCATATGTTAAACATGAACAAGCTACCAATAGCTTGTATATATTATGTAAAATCAGTTACAAAAGATTTAATAATAATTTACAGATGTATTATACATGGCTTATTCATGAATAGTTACTAATACCTTTATAGATGATTTGTAACCGTAGTTATAAAGGTTTAGTAATCATTTACGAATGTCAACAAACAGGTTGTTAATGATTTGTTAATAGTCTACAAACTGCTTATAAACGTTTATAAATGCTTTATAACGGGTCATTATTGTAAAGTGCTACCAACACCTCAATAACAACATGACAAAAACACACAGAACATACAACTGTCTAAAAACTGATGATAAGAATACCACATCTAGTTTAAACCCAACTATAAACCTACATACCTAACAAAGTCTAAAACCTAAACCAGTGGTTCTCAGATGTTTTCATGTCAAGGACCCCCAACTTGATATATATATTTGGCCGCAGACCCCCATCTGAAAATATGTTTTGCCAGGGACCCACAGAAGCAAAGTGTTGAAACTTATCACATATATATATATATATATATATTTTTTTTAAAGGATACATTTTCACACATTTCAAGATTTTTGAAAAATATCAGATCTTCAAGCTTGTTTAATACGCTGTATTAACTACTGGAACCTCCCTAAGGACCCCTGGGGGTCCCCGGACCCCACTTTGAGAACCAATGTCCTAAACAATAAAATATCAAAAATCTTAAAGGAGTAGTTCACCCACAAAATTACTTAATCAATTACAATTACACACCCAATGAAGCCTTGAATTCATAGAGATGTTTTTGTCTTATTCCTGAGACAATAATTTGATGACCGGTGGAGTCTCTGGTAGGACTCTAAGGGCGGATTCAGACTGTGTCCGATTGATCCAAACCGTTCCCGAGTACGCTTGGCCTCTCGCAGCTGGCCAGTATTCACATTGGCCAAGATTCTTCCGCACTCAAGACCATTTCATTTAACAGTAATGGTAGATATGTACCTCATGGGGGCGCTGTTGACTATGGGGCTTTGGTAGATACAGAATGTCATTCACAGAAGAAGAGTCACTTGTCAGAGTGTAGAGTGAATAATAAAGTTTGACTGTGTTCCTGAGATCCTGACGTTGTCTTGAGTTATACTAATAACAGAACAACAATACACAACCAAAGCAGTGTGTGCGTTGGTCTTTGAAACCTCAAAATGTAACGTCGTCTCTCGCGTCTCTGTTATTATCAATGTGATAGCGACGTCACTAATGCATCCTTGGTATTTTAGCAGTGACGTCGCCGACTAATCCTTGGCATATTTATCCTAGTGGCAGCGTTTGCTACACATGTGTTTTTTGTTCATGTTTTTTCACGGCTCGCGCTACTCAAACACTAGCGGGATTATTATTTCTTGTCAACATTCAAGTAGAACTATGAGAAGGTATAACCCAGCTAAAATAATGTGTCATTATAAAAATATATAAATGATATATTATTAGCAGTCCACTTCCTCCTGTTGGTACGGATGGATTCACATTGCATCGCTCCGTACTCGAATACTCATGATCCGGATCCGAGACTACCTCCGGAGGTGGTCTCGGGTACGGTACGGTGATCCGTTTCGGGGAACGATAGGCAACGTTCACACTATCACGACATCAGCCAAGTGGTCCAGGGTGCGCACCCGGGACCATAGTGTGAATCCGCCCTAAGAGTCTCCATTGTGTGCGGGCAAGATAGCGATTTATTTCATATACAATACAATAATAAATAAATAAACACTGTGAGCTCGTAAATCTCACGGTCTCAATATTGTGGCTATTTATACCGTGGTAATACGTTACATGCCTAATCTATATAACTCATATATAACTAATACCAATAAACACTGTATCTACTGTATCTATAGAACTCATATATAACCAATATACACTGTATATATCTATATAACTCATATATAACTAATATACACTGTATCTATCTATATAACTCATATATAATCAATATACACTGTATCTATCTATATAACTCATATATAACTAATATACACTGTATCTATCTATATAACTCATATATAATCAATATACACTGTATCTATCTATATAACTCATATATAATCAATATACACTGTATCTATCTATATAACTCATATATAACCAACATACACTGTATCTATCTATATAACTCATATATAACCAATAAACACTGTATCTTGATATGTTGTGTTGCATGTGTGCATTCTTCATCAGGGGTCAAATGTGCAGCACCAGTGATTGACAATGGAAGAGTGCTGCACAATATCCCTGAATACCAGAAAGATCAAACACTGAGCTTTGAGTGTAACAGGAAGTTCAAACGTTCTCAACATTTACCTCCTCGATGTACAACAGCAGCTAACAGAGCAGCTTGGATACCTGCACCATCGTGTGAACGTGAGTATCTTATTTAAAGTAGGTTAGATGAGCACATTTGTAATTTATGAATTGTTTAGTTGTCGGTGTGGCAAATAATTATGTTCATCATGGTCTCATTACTGCAACAAACTAACAGATCACACATTGATGTTTCATTAAATTCAGCTGTTACATGTAATCTGACACCAGTCCAATGAACCAGATATGAACCTGTTTCTAGAACCTTCTCTCCTGGTGATACAGTAACAGTAACATGTGGAAGAGGTTACTTTATCGGTAGGCTTAGTGACAACACTAGACGTATTCTCTGTAAAGATGATGGACAATAGGAATCACCAGCAGTATGTGAAAACAGTGAACGGGCGGCAGTGGCTCAGGGGTAGAGTGGCTGGGTAGAGTGAACTGGAAACCGCAAGGTTCCCAATTTGATCCCGAGCTGGTGGGCTCCCGTAGAGTTAGTGTCGAAGTGTCCTTGAGCAAGACACTGAACCCCTTATTGCTCCCGATGAGCAGGTTGGTGCCTTGCATGGTTTCCTCCGCCATCGGTGTGTGAATGTGTGGCTGAATGTAATGCACAATCTATGTAAAGCACTTTGGATAAAAGCGCTATATAAATGCACCATTTACCATTTTACCAAGGTACCGTACTGAATGACTGTTTATGCTGCTTTTGGTCACTATTATTATAATATAGATGTTCTACACAGCGTTCCCACTAACATGTCATTGTCTTTCTCATCTAGAAATAAGGTGTGATCAGCCTCATGAACCTGGCCTGGACTGGAAGGATTACATTGGAGGAAACAGGCTGGATGATACTTTCCACTATGGATGTAAACCAGGCTACAAACATGACAGCAGCACAGCCACCTGCACAGTGGATGGATGGACACCTCAACCCCTGTGTGAAGGTAGAGTGATGGAGACACTCCATCTGTGTCACAGCAGGCATACTGTGCAGACCTCTTATTAATACCATGTATGTATTTATTAGAGAGATTACAGATAAAGAGATACAGAGAAGAGTTAGGATGTAGGAGTTAGGGTGTAGGAGATAGGAGGTAGGAGATAGAATGTAGGAGTTAGGATTTAGGATAAAGGAGATAGGACAGATCAGAATAAGGGCCTGAGATGCACCCTGCCACCAATTCACCATGACAACCATGTTTCTTTACAGCAAACCATTGTGTGTCCTACATTTATTCCTGCATTCCTTTGTATTAGTATGTGTTGTAATATAAATCATACACTTACTCATTCCCACCCTCTGAATGTCACATAAATAGCAGCAAACAGGATCATCTCCTGTATTTCAACACATGAACGTGTACAGCTAGACATAGACAGGTTCCATGTACTGTTACACTCAAACTGTAGTGTGAGAGGCTTATTGTCGTTATCAGCCAGAACTGTATTTAACACATAAACATTATGTACTACTATAGGCAAGGTTCATGTACTGTTACACTGAAACTGATGATCATTGATCATGAAAATGATCATTTGTCTCTTCAGCTCTCCAGGTTCAACCAACAGTCCACACAACAGGTAAACAAACATGAACAAACAACTACACATCTGTGACACAACACTAGTTATTAAAAAAAGTTATGGTTAGGGAAACGCTTTGTGTTGATATTTGCATTCATTTGTTCATTTATTTATTGATTCATTGATCCATTCATTCATTCATTCTTGTATTGATTCCCCCTCCCAGCTTTTGTATTGTTCTCTAATAAAAACTGTTGAATTCAGCAGCTCTCTGTCTGTTGGTGTTCCTCAGCTTTTCGGGTACGATGCTCAGATCGTACCCGAAAAGTTTTATTCTAATCAAAGTAATATTACTTTTTACAGTTTATTCTATTGTCTCTGTACAGAGTCTGAATATGTCAGGTTGGTGGGAGGAATCAGTAACTGTACTGGTATACTGGAAGTGAAATACCAGGGAGATTGGAGACCAGCGACTGATTTCTCATCTGACTGGAATCTGAATTCATCGTCTGTAGTGTGTAGACAGCTGAACTGTGGCTCTGCTGTTGACACAAAATGGAGTCCTGGTTCTGTACGTACACATGTATGGATGATTACATCTTCCTGTGTTGGATCTGAATCTTCACTGAGGGAGTGTGTAACAATGCAGTCTGGCAGATCTGCTGAGAGACAAGAGGTGATCTGTTCAGGTAACAAACAATGACTTCAACATTGACACAAATCTATCGTCTGTCTGTCTGTCTGTCTGTCTGTCTGTCTGTCTGTCTGTCTGTCTGTCTGTCTGTCTGTCTGTTTGTTTGACAAATGTGCAAACATGATATTTAACCTTTTCTTTGTTGTTGATCCTTTGTGGGGTTCTATGACATCCCTTCAATCAAAATAAATGACAAAATGAACATTATTTGTGGTCTGGGTATTTCTGAAAGTATGTACTCAAACAGGCCTCTGATTTGCTCCCTACCAGTCACATAACTGTCAGTCATTGGTGAGAGAACATGTAATAATCCCACCAGGAGAGAACAAGCCATGTTTTAGCAGGTCTGGCCATGCATTTGTCCAGACATGCATCTCCACACTTCACACTCCAAAAAAACACAACAACATACGATCACAGTTATCTCTTCTGTCCTACTCACATCTCTCCTGTCCTACTCACATCTCTGATGTCCTACTGACATCTCTCCTGTCCTACTCACATCAGGATAACAATGTAAAATCATGGAGTAGTATTTAGCTGACCTCGGCATAATGAGGATTTCTTGCTGAATCTGTGACACTAGCATTGCTATCAATTCACTATGGATGTCTTTGCTTAAATTAATTCAATCCCGTTAATTTGCAATGTGATTTGTGGGTGAATTATGTCTCCATGGTAATTTGAAGGTGATAGCACACTCTGAAGAAGCTAATTGTACCTGCACATTGTTTAACTGTTGCTTAAATATAAGCTATTGTACCTGACACACACGCACGCACGCACGCACGCACGCACGCACCTAACTCTCATGCTGTCTCCATCTTGTCCAGCCCTGTTCTCCCAGTGTGGCAGACCTGTGCCTGGTGATGTAAAAAAGCTCAGAGGAGGCAGCGGGTCTCTTCCTGGGACTCATCCATGGCAGGTGTCTCTGCAACGCAGAACCAATGGTTCATCTGGACTTTTCAAGCACACATGTGGAGGCGTCCTCATTGCATCCTGCTGGGTTCTCACTGCTGCTCACTGCATGTAAGCTGCACTAAATTAATATTTGATGGTAATATGCAATGACAGAGAGCAGACAAATTATTCCTGAAGCCATAATGACTTTGAGTGTCTTTGTAACTGAATCATCATGAATCTACAACATTTATCAGCCTTATCAGCATATTTCTATTTATTATGGATATTTCGTTATTGTTATTATTACTATTATTATTATTATTGTCGTTATAGATATATTCTATATATCTATATATTCTAAGCTTTAAAGATAGCTTTTAGGAAGGCTACTCGACAAGCCCTCTGGGTTTTTTGGCCTCTCCGGCACATCATATTTGGATTTTTTTTATAAACCTTTCCATATAAAAGTATAGTCTTTTCCATTTTTTGTTTTTATCATATGTAAAAAAAATAAAAAATAAAAAATGCAATAAACTAAACTAAGCAGATGCCATTTGATTTGAAAGAAGATTGACTTTTATTTTTATTTAACATAATGTTTGTTCAGTAACCGCTCCATGGACATGCAGGTGGTCTTAGGAGGAGTGTACATTGTGAGAAAGGAAGAGTATGACCAGGTCATCCATGTAGAGAGAGCCATCGTTCACCCTGATTACAGGGAATCAAAGTACGCTGATGGTCGGCTTAGCGCTCTTCATAATGATGTTGGTGAGTGAATTGATATTTGTCACTGACACAACATGTTGAACTGTCTAGCCAGTTAGCATGTTATCTGAATTTATCCGGCGCGCCATGGAGAAGGCACGCGCTGGTACGAGCTCCGTTACATCGCAACGTTATTCCCTCTTTTTAGTATTTTTTTGCCTTTTCTTTTTCTCCTACACCGTCGGGTGCCTAAGGAGTTATGATAGACAAGCACTTATGGACATCAGAAAAGCGATTGCACATAGAATTTCGGACTTTTTTACCGAAAAACCTCCACCCGGCTGGGTGGGGGGAGGGGATCCCTTTGTCCATGGAACACCTGGAACAACAACGCAGAAGCGTCACAAACGGCGACGCCGGCGACCCGGCCGTCGCGGAAGGAGAGCAGGCGTCCTCGTTAAAACAACAAAACGTGGATATAAACCTGCACTGCCTTCAATCCTGCTAGCGAACGTTAGATCTCTGTGTGAATCTAGAACAGTGACCACGATGGACGACTTACTGGCGCGCGTTAAGTATAACACCGAGACAAGGAATACGTGCATTGTCGCGCTAACAGAGACATGGCTAACGGAGCTAGCATCTGATTCTTCCATCACTCCTCCTGGCTTCACCGCGTATAGGAAAGACAGAGACCCTGTACTGAGCGGTAAGCAACGTGGAGGGGGAGTTTGTGCCCTTATCAACAACAACTGGTGCAAAGATGTTAAAATCCTAGATAGCCACTGTTCACCAGACCTAGAACTTTTAATCATAGCCTGTCGTCCTTTCTACCTACCACGTGACTTCAGCATTGTGATTGTAGCCGTTGTTTACATTCATCCTGGAGCTAACGAGGACACAGCCATGAGGAAATTACACCAGGCTATCAGTGCACAAGAAAATCGTCACCCGGACTGCGCAGCCATCTGCCTAGGCGACTTCAACTGGACAGACCTAAAAAAGGTATTTCCCAAATTCCACCAGCACGTCACCTGCAGTACCCGTGGTGACAATATTCTTGACCACTGCTACACGCCCTTCAAGGATGGATACAAAGCCCTCCGCCGCCCACCGCTAGGAAGCTCTGACCACCACGCCATCCAGCTGCTACCTGCCTACAAACAGAGGCTAAAAAGGGAGCCGGTCGTTGAGAAGGAAATCCGAATCTGGTCTGAGGACACAGACGCTATGCTACAATCCTGCTTCTACCAGACTGACTGGGGGATGTTTAAGAACGCCGCTGGGAATAACAACAAACTCTCAGACTCAGTCACTGGCTTTATCAGTAAGTGCATAGAAGACACAGTCCCAAAAAAGACAGTTCGGATCTATCCCAATCAGAAACCATGGATGGACAGCGAAGTACGTGCACACATGCACGCACGGGATGCTGGTTTCAAATCTGGCGACGTGGAAACGCGTAACACGACGCGCGCGGCCCTAAACAGCGCCATCAGGAAAGCGAAAAAGGCCTACACTGAAAAGATGCAAGACCAACTCAGCAATGGCAACATCAGGAGCACGTGGCAGGCGGTACACACCTTGACAGACTGCAAAACAAGAACCAGAAGCGAGGTGAACCCGCCTGCCTCCCTCCCTAACGAACTGAACACTTTCTATGGCCGGTTTGAGATCAGCTCCAACCGCGGCAGCCAAGCGGGGGCATCAGCAACACCAGCAGAGGAGAACCCTCTAATCATCTCGGAGAGAGAAGTGCGTACAGCCTTTGCACGGGTCAACATCCACAAGGCAGCCGGACCTGATGGAATCCCAGTCCGGGTCCTTAAGGCATGTGCAGACCAGCTGGCGGGTGTCTTCGCTGACATCTTTAACCTCTCCCTCTCCCAGGCTGTGGTCCCTGCAGGGTTCAAAATGTCAACCATTGTGCCCATTCCCAAAAAGGCCAGAGTGACATGCCTGAATGACTGGAGACCTGTCGCTCTCACCCCGATCGTCAGCAAGTGCTTTGAGAAACTGGTGAGGGAATACATCAGCTCCACGCTACCTGCCTCGCTGGATCCGTGGCAGTATGCATTCCGCAAAAACAGATCCACCGACGACGCTATTGCCATGGCTCTCCACACCGTCCTCTCGCACATGGACAACAAGCTGCTGAAGGACAAATATGTACGTATGCTGTTCGTGGACTACAGCTCAGCATTCAACACCATTGTCCCAGCAATACTTGACAAAAAGCTCAGAGACCTAGGGCTACACCCAAGCATGTGCGACTGGATACAGGACTTCCTGTCCAACCGACATCAGGTGGTGAGAATGGGCAGCATCACATCTGACCCCCTGACCCTCAACACAGAGATGAGATCAACTCACTGGCGCTCTGGTGCCGGGAGAACAACCTCGCTCTCAACGTCGACAAGACCAAAGAACTGATCGTGGACTTCAGGAGGCCACGGAGAGACCATGCGCCCATCCTCATCGACGGTGCTGCAGTGGAAAGGGTCAGCGAGGTCAAGTTCCTCGGAGTACACATCGAGGAGGACCTTAAAGGATCAGGATCTGTACAAGAAGCGGTGCGTGGTCAAAGCCAAGCGCATCATTAAGGACAAGTACCACCCAAGTCACAGACTGTTCAGAACCCTACAACGACCGCGACCGGGCAAGGGGACCTACCGCAGTATCAAGAGTTCCACCACCAGGTTCTGGAATAGTTTTAACCCGGCTGCTGTCAGAATGCTGAATGAAGCATGAGCCCTTTTCAGCAGTCTGACAACAGGCGGTACTGCCCAGCTGGTTGCAGACTTTTCTGGCTCTTCCTGAACACACCTGTGGATTATTATACCAGGAAATGACTTGGACTTATGAGGAATCATACCAGCGAAAAACCCTTCAGGTGTACAGTTTGTGACAAAAGCTTTAGTCAAAATGCTAATCTTAAGAAACACATGTTGATACACACAGAGGAAAGCCTTTAGCGGTACACTTTGTGGCAAAAGCTTTAGTCAAAATGCTAAAGATTACTTTTTGTTGCTCTCCCTCATGGAGCTACTTGCAGATTATACCAGGGTCAGTACACCCTTAGGTGAACACGCACTGACCCTCTGCACCTTAATCCCCATGTATAACGCACAAATTTTTTTTTTTTTTTTTTTTTATATTATTGCGCTTTTTTCTCTCTAAGCACCTTAGCGTCTATAAGTATAACATGCACAGTATACATACATTGCTGCTAAGGCACCTTAGTTTGTCTCTTATCTCAGGTACTTTGTAAATATGTAGATAACTTGTTTTTGGCCTTCTATTGTTCTCTTGTTGATCTCCTTCCCACTTGCCCCCTACCCCTCTTCTTCTTCTCTCTCCCCACTCTTCTTTCTACGGAATCTAACGTTGCGATGGGAGTGATGTACAAAAACGAATTTCACCCACTTTTTTACCTTGTAAACCTGTGATGTGACAATAAACCTGATTCTGATTCTGATTCTGATTTATTGACATAAATATGAAGAAATTAAAAAAATGTCAGCATTGGCTCAGGCAGTGAAGTAACTTATTGTAGAATGTGGTTCAACAGATTTGAGGTGATTAGTAGTATACACTAGTATATTGCTTGTCAGAGCAATACTCTCTGTGTCTTTTATTGTAGTGAGTGAGTTGCTTCCTCCCCCCGGTACCACAAGGCCACTTAGATCAGCAGAAGCATGTGCTATAGATTGTTCTTATACACTGTTATAGAACATGCTCCTGAATAGTAAAGATTCTCATACACTGGGAGTGTGATGAATAAAGTATCAGAACATACAAATATTTCCCGACCAACAATTGAGTTGGTGAAATCACATTCATACAGGCTGATGCTTTTATTTGCGATGAGAAATCAACCTTGTTGTGAGTGGATGCATTCATAACATGTTACGACCCTTAGTCTAGGGGTATAAAGGCTGTAACAAGCTGACAGGCCTCTCCCCCATGGTCTAGTTCTTCAGTGAGGTTTATGGTGAGTGTTCTCCCAGCCAATGCAAGCAGGGTTCATCAGAGCTGGCCAATCCATGGAGGGAACCAATTCTCCATGGGCAGCTGGCAGACCCCAGTGATCAACAGGCAGCTGACAGTCACTTGCCACTCAGCACCTCCAGTTCTCCACCTCAGAAACAGGAACACAGAAGTACAAAAAATACAAAAGGCCCAATAATATAATATTAAACAAATACAAAATACGGCTGGCCGTAACAATAATGCAAACACATAATATTAGTGTTGTGTGTGATGTATTCATTACTGTGAATGAATCTCATGAAATAAACACTCTTACTTAGTAAGAACCACGGTGCACGAGTTCTGAGAAACATTTCTGAGACCTCCATCAGAAGTTCTGAGACCGTCCATCAGAAGTTCTGAGACCGTCCATCAAGAAGTTCTGAGACCGTCCATCAAGAAGTTCTGAGACCGTCCATCAGAAGTTCTGAGACCGTCCATCAAGAAGTTCTGAGATGTCCATCAGAAGTTCTGAGACCGTCCATCAGAAGTTCTGAGACCGTCCATCAGAAGTTCTGAGACCGTCCATCAGAAGTTCTGAGACGTCCATCAGAAGTCCTGAGACCGTCCATCAGAAGTTCTGAGACCGTCCATCAGAAGTTCTGAGATGTCCATCAGAAGTTCTGAGACCGTCCATCAGAAGTTCTGAGACCGTCCATCAGAAGTTCTGAGATGTCCATCAGAAGTTCTGAGATGTCCATCTGAAGTTCTGAGACCATCCATCAGAAGTTCAGGATGATGTCAACTTGTAGTTCTATCACCTCCCTTTACCAAGAAAAGTTCTGATGTTGGAAGGAGCACGTGTTGCACTTAAGAGTCTAAAAGTGTTTTGACCCGACCAATATTGCCATCCTTAGAGCCTTGTGATCTCATTAGTCAGGCTGCAAATTTAAAAAAGGAATATTTAAGATTATTATTAGCAATACCAAAATAATATATACTCCATAAACATTTTACAATATAATATGAAATAATGATTGTATTTAATAAATGACATGTATGTTAGTCAGAGATGCTAATAATGTACCGTTGTGTGTCAGCTTTACTTCAGCTGAATATCACCAACAGTCCACTCTGTGCCATGGAAACCCGCTATGTTAAAACTGCCTGTCTGCCAAAGCAGTCATTCCCTGATGACAAGGAGTGTACGATCTCTGGATGGGGCCGCACTAAACAGGGTATGTATCATCTACACATTACCACTGATCTGATTCAACCTCATACCACACTAAACATGGTATATATCCATCTACACATCACCACTGATCTGATTCAACCTCATACCACACTAAACATGGTATGTATCCATCTACACATTACCACTGATCTGATTCAACCTCATACCACACTAAACATGGTATGTATCCATCTACACATTACCATTGATCTGATTCAACCTCATACCACACTAAACATGGTATGTATCCATCTACACATTACCACTACTTACAACTAAAATAAATCGATCTGTAAGTTATGATATAAATATTATTATTTTCGATGAGAAATCAACCTTGTTGTGAGTGGATGCATTCATAACATGTTACGACCCTTAGTCTAGGGGTATAAAGGCTGTAACAAGCTGACAGGCCTCTCCCCCATGGTCTAGTTCTTCAGTGAGGTTTATGGTGAGTGTTCTCCCAGCCAATGCAAGCAGGGTTCATCAGAGCTGGCCAATCCATGGAGGGATCCAATTATCCATGGGCAGCTGGCAGACCCCAGTTCTCCACCTCAGAAACAGGAACACAGAAGTACAAAAAATACAAAAGGCCAAATAATATAATATTAAACAAATACAAAATACGGCTGGCCGTAACAATAACGCAAACACATAATATTAGTGTTGTGTGTGATGTATTCATTACTGTGAATGAATCTCATGAAATAAACACTCTTACTTAGTAAGAACCACGGTGCACGAGTTCTGAGAAACATTTCTGAGACCTCCATCAGAAGTTCTGAGACCGTCCATCAAGAAGTTCTGAGACCGTCCATCAGAAGTTCTGAGACTTAAATTGAATTTTTAAAATATTACTCCTACAAATGTTGTCTAAACATCACACACATCGGTACGGATCCATCCAATCCGTCCGATTATTCACATTCCAGCCTGATTGGCGAATTCCGAACATTGCTGGCCCACACTAACCTATAGGCAGACACCTGTGCTCCGAGGAGCTCTTTTTCTAGTTTACAATTCATTTAACTTAATGCTCAATCAAATTAAATCAAAAACGGTCATACCTACAGTATGAAATGTGCTTGGCCACCACCTACCCCCTTCATCACTTTATTATTGTATTATATCAATTATAATATAAGGTTTGTACAGTACAGCTAACTAGATCAGTACAGCTGTACTGATGTACTGTATCTCTCTCATCGTCACCAACACAGCTTCCAAGCAACACTTCTGTGTCTCTGTGAATCTATTCCTTTACTAATGGAAACATTAAGTTTGCATGAGTTTTATTTCTTTTTAAGTAACATGAGTCAAGTGTTTCTCTCTTTGTCTCTTTGGTCTCTATGTGTTCTTGACCCTCAGGGAGTAAAAAACGTACAAACAGGCTGTTGGATGCCACGGTGCCTTTGATCTCTAAGCAGAGCTGCATGGCTGCCTATGAACACCGACTGGATGAAACCATGATCTGTGCAGGATACATAGAGGGAGGAGTTGACACCTGCAAAGTATGTGGTGTGTGTGTGTGTGTGTGTGTGTGTGTGTGTGTGTGTGTGTGTGTGTGTGTGTGTGTGTGTGTGTGTGTGTGTGTGTGTGTGTGTGTGTGTGTGTGTGTGTGTGTGTGTGTGTGTGTGTGTGTGTGTGTGTGTGTGTGTGTGTGGTTAAGTGCTCCTTGAAACAAAAGCTAAAATGTTCTAAAGTGAGATTAAATCTATTCCAGTGAATAAATTAACCCTGCAAGGCCCAGATTATTTTCAAGTTGTGATGATTCCTGGCTCTGTGGGGGGTATTTATATGCAAATATCCTGGCCAAAGGCATTGTAAGACTAAACAATAGGACCCAATGAGGATTTAGAGGTGAAAAAAATTAAAAATATCAGAAAAGAAAAATGATTTAAACTCATTTCTTTATAAAATATACATGTGATCGTGCGATCACACTGGGCCTTGCAGGGTTAATATGTTCTTAGATAAAGTGAGATTAAATCTATTCCAGTGAATAAATTAATATGTTCTTAGATAAAGTGAGATTAAATCTATTCCAGTGAGACCACGGTAAAGAAAAACGTTTATTTATTTTTTTCTTATTTACTCAGAGGCATTTAAACTGAAGTTTTTTGGGGGGATCATAAACTGTAGTGGAGGATCATTGACTGTGCTGGGGATATTCAACTCAACTCAAATTGTATTTATAGAGCACATTCACAATGACCGAAGTCGACCAAGGTGCTGTACAACACAGCACATATAAGACAGTATTAAAATACATCCAGTGAAAAATACAATACAAAAATACGAGAAATACAAGACATTTATGGTAGAAAAACGAATTAAAAAGTGCATAGCAGAAACACAGTGAGGTAGGATCAATGGTCATGGAGAGTCGGCTTTATTGCTCAAAGGCCAGTGAGAAGAAATAGGTCTTCAATAGTGATTTAAAAGTGTTTATGGACTGAGCGGCTCTTATGTGGAATGGAAGGCTGTTCCAGCCTCGGGACGGTTGCGGCAAAGGCTCGGTCTCCTCTAGAGCGTTTATTTGTCGAGAGCTCAGTCAGTATTAGCTGGTCGGCCGACCTTAGGGGTCTGGATGGAGTGTAATTATCAATGAGGTCTGTGATAAAAGGTGGGGCTAATCCGTTACGTGATTTAAAAGCAAACAATAAAACCTTAAACTCCCCCTCGATTGGAGGGAGGCCAGAACAGGGGTGATGTGCTTGCGCCACCTAGTATGTTTGAGAGTGAAATATCCCTTTAAACTGTTTTTTTTTTTTGTCTTTCCAGGGTGATTCAGGCGGTCCTCTGATGTGTGAACAGAATGGGATTCACTACATCGCTGGTTTGGTGAGCTGGGGACCTCAATGTGTTCTGAATGACAAGCCTGGTGTCTACGCCAATGTCCACAGATATGTGGCCTGGATTAATGATAGAATGGCTAATGATGATATTGATTACAGTTATGATGATGTCTGAAATAATCTCCGTTGTGTCATTGAGTTAAAGGTTAAACATTGTAAGACAGGTTAAAATTTGTAAGATAGGTTGTAAGACAGGATAAAGATTGTAAGATGGGTTGTAAAACAGGTTAAAGATTGTAAGACAGGTTGTAAGACATGTTAAAGATTGTTAGATAGGTTGTAAGACAGGTTAAAGATTCTCCTTCATTCATAAATGACACAACATACACAGTTAGTCCATTACCGCAGACAAACACTTCATGACCCACTTTTGGGCCATGATCCACCACATGAGAAACCCTGGTCAATTGCTGGGTAAATGGTGGATAGTTTTGACCTGCTCTATATGTTACATGTTATGTGTTAGACAAACTGTTTTGATTGGCCATTATATCAATAAAATGGACTTCATTGACTTGTGTTTGCGATGGAAACAAACTTACTTACTTAGGGTAAGTTGTGAGGTTTTACTTGATAACGTTTTGGAAATGTATGTATGTGGTCCAACGTTCTAATTACTGGGTAAAGACCAGGTAATTATCTGAGTTATTACACACCCTGATGAGTAATGGTGGAGGATTATAATCTACGATTACCAGGTAAGTACATGATAATACCATGGAAACAAACAAGGCTTCCTTTTCTACGGTACAGTTCCACCTTACTTACAGGGTAACTCGCAAGGTTTTACCTGACTAGTCTGGCTTATGTCCCTAGTATGCCCTTATATGGACATTCCTGATGTTATCAGTAGTGTATATTGCCATATATGGGCATGCAAAACATATGCACATCCTCTGTTTCTTGGTGCTGAGCCAAACCGCAAAAACAGAATCATGACAAACTAGAAAATATGCTCCTCGGAGCACAAGTCTCCGCCAGCAAATACTGGAATTTATTCCAAGATTGGAACTTTGATGATAGTGTGTACGTCAGATGGCACATTGACTGCATTACTGTGGATTGCCTTTTGTCTGCCTCTTGGCAAGCCAACAAGTTTCATGAAGGCAATACGTTGACTTACCAACCTTTCCTCTAACGGGTGCAAATCCTGCAGTTATCGGGGTATGGCATCCAGTAATAAGTTGTTAGCCCAAGCCTGTGGAGGGAGTTTCCCCATTTTAATGGAGCGATGACATGTGTGACAGATCCAAGTGTTGTTTTGCTTGATTGCAGTTGGGTCTTTGTCCAGGAGACTTACAGTATCTATTGTTGCTGTGTACTTTGCAGGTTTTAACTTTACCACTGTTTCTCTGTAGAGTATTCGTTCACAGGAGAAACAGACATAATTGGGTCCACTTTCTTCTTCTTTAAGAATGCGGCACCAGCTTCATCAGCTTGAACGTCTTCTTGTTCTTTAGGTGATCTGTAGCATCTCTTCTTATTGGTGTAATCTGCTCGTTGATGTTGTCCTTCTTCTATTGAATACTGTGACCAGTGCCTTCTTTTCCTTTCGATGTTCTTTACAGACCCTTGTACTTTCTCTTCCAGAGAATGTAGCAATCTTTGCTGTGTCATGTTGTCAGCATTTGTGGCTCGTCTTTGTTTTTTGTCATTTAGGGATTCAAGTGGTCTTTGTCTCTGTTTCTTAGCTTTGGCTTTCTGCTGTCGGCATTGCGCCTTTGCTTCTTCATGAGGTTTCAGACGATAATTTCCTGCTTCTTCAGTTTGCGTAATGAGAGTTAGTTGCAGCTGTGATCTCAGCTGTAATCTCAGTTTGTACTGGAAAGTGCTGTTCCGGAGCACAAGTCTCCGCCAGCAGCAGGATTTTTGGTAAGGAATTTATTCCAAGATTGGAACTTCTTCTGCTAATATCTCCTGACTAAATGTTAGCTTGGCTGATGGCACTGATGTCACTTCGAAACGTGCACCGGAACGTTTCGAAGTGACTCACCTATTTATAGGTATGTATTTCGTCATGCGTCTCGCTAGCCAATCAAAGCACACCCTTTCAAAATATTGTCACGTGTCACGTGAAGCTTGACCAATGTTAGCTTGGTGGAACCAACGAAAATCAAGCGAGAACATACTCTCCACCATGCCTTCGGCCTGGCGGAGACAACAAGACGGGGCTCACAGCTCACTTTGAAATAGCCTGGTAAACCCCCCTCCCTCCGGAAATCTCATTTGCATTTGATTTCAGGAAGGAGGTCTGGGATCGCTCAGGGAGTAAAGCTGCCCGAACCGCTGCGTGTTCGAACCAATCAGCGGCTGCTAGGGGCGGGATCATCCTATCACCTGCCAAGTAGCTTGAAAAAATGAAAATGCCGTCTGTCATCGATTCTGCTTCAGGAGTCTCAGATGGAAGTAGGCTGTGAAACAAAATGTGTGTGTCGCAAGCTTCTTCCATTTGACAGAGTCAGGTTAACTTTGAAATGCTCCAAATGTTATTTACGGAACAACAGAATACATTGTTTCTACCTTGCGGTCTTTTTCAAGTATGAGTATCATACTTGAAAAAGACCGTAAGGTCAAAAGGTCTTGCAAATCAACAAGCCCACATAAGCAACTACTTTAGAAACAAGAGCAATAATCCACAACCACCAATATTTACCAACAACAACAACAAGCTTAGTTTAGGCTCAGAGTGAACCCTGAATGACATTGTTTCTTTATAGAACCCTACATTAAGCATATTATTACCATATATATGTTCATCTTCCCCCATAAGATACAGTAGGCTACAGTATGTCATGAGGGACACTTGAGAGAATATCAGTTTCCATTATAGGACAGATTGAACATAACTTTATACTTTGTGTACAAATGGAACCAAATGGACCCGTAGAGTTACAGACCTGTAAGGTTCCATTTGGTTCCATTTGCACACTCTCAGAGTTACAGGGTCCATTTAGAACCCCCTCTAGGAAACCGTGTGTGTGTGTGTGTGTGTGTGTGTGTGTGTGTGTGTGTGTGTGTGTGTGTGTGTGTGTGTGTGTGTGTGTGTGTGTGTGTGTGTGTGTGTGTGTATGTGTGTGTGTGTGTGTGTGTGTGTGTGTGTGTGTGTGTGTGTGTGTGTGTGTGTGTGTGTACAATCTAGACCAGCCCCCAACCTTCCTGGAGGTCCTATCAGCTATCCGTTCCCTTAAAAACAACAAGTCCCCTGGTAATGACAACATCCCTGCTGAGCTGTTGAAACAAGGAGGCTACCTCTGTACAAGAGCATTACACAAGTACATCACCAAGGTCTGGGCTGATGAGAACGTCCCACAACAATGGAGAGACGCCAATGTTGTCACCATTTACAAGAACAAGGGTGACAAGGCTGTCTGTGGCAACAGCAGGGGTATTTCGCTCCTTGCTGTCGCTGGTAAGGTCCTGGCAAAGGTTATGCTCCAGAGGCTGATTAAAAACACCACCGAGTCAATACTGCCTGAATCACAATGTGGATTTAGGAAGAGCAGGAGCACGGTGGACATGATTTTCACAGCTCGACAGCTGCAGGAAAAGTGCAGAGAACAACATCAGGACCTGTTCATGGCCTTTGTCAATCTCTCCAAAGCCTTCGACACTGTCCAGAGAGAACTTTTATGGGAAGTCCTTATCAGGTTTGGCTGCCCCAAAAAGTTTGTCAACATCCTCCGCCAATTTCACGATGGAATGACTGCTCGGGTGACTATAGGAGGACAAGAGTCTTCCCCCTTCCCTGTACATACAGGGGTAAGGCAGGGGTGTGTGTTAGCACCAGTACTTTTTAATAGGGTTGTCCGATATTGGCTTTTTTACCGATAACCGATATACCGATATTGTCCAACTCTTAATTACCGATACCGATATCAACCGATACCGATATATGCGGGGATTATTGTGATTAGGGTAAGCTCAAATTTCATATCACACACACCATATACAGTAAGAACTCCTGTAACTTATTTATAAAGCAAAAAATATATATATATATTTATTTTTTTTCAAAAACCGATACCGATATTTTCCCGATATCAATTTTTATGCTAATATCGGCCGATAATATCGGGAGGCCGATAATATCGGACATCCCTACTTTTTAACATCTTCCTGCTATGTGTCACCCAGCTTCTCCACAAGGAGATTGAGGACAGTAGCGGTGTGGCAGTGGACTTTCGTCTAGATGGCAACCTCTTCAATATAAGGAGGCTCCAGGCAACCACCAAACTGCAAAGGGAGAGAGTCATTGAGCTACAGTATGCAGACGATTGTGCTCTTGTATCTCACAGTCCACAAGACCTCCAGTCTGTTCTTACTGCTGCGGTGAGAGCGTACAGCAGGATGGGACTGACCGTCAACACCATCAAGACGGAAGTAGTTTGCCAGTGGAGTGCCAACATCCCATCTACACCACCTACCTTCACTGCTGCTGGTGAACAACTGTCTGTTGTACCATCCTTCAGATACCTGGGGAGCATTCTCTCTGAAGACAACACCATCGACAATGAGGTCCAAAACAGGATAAAGCAGGCATCAGCTGCTTTTGGGAGACTCCGGCGTAGGGTCTTTCAAAACAAGAACCTCCATCTCCGCACAAAGGTCTGTGTCTACCAAGCCATCTGCATCACTACCCTCCTTTACAGCTGCGAAGCCTGGGTAACTTACAGCCGCCACATCAGGGCCCTAGAGCAGTTCCACATACGCTGCCTTCAGCGCATCCTGGGAATTACCTGGCGTGATCGTGTGCCTCACTGTGAAGTACTCTCGAAGACCAACTGCAGGAGTATTGAGGCCACAATTACTCAGCACCAGCTACGATGGCTGGGCCATGTAGTAAGGATGCCCTCAAACCGCCTGCCTCGCAGAGTGCTATATGGCCAGCTACACCATGGTCGACGCTCTGCTGGAGGGCAGAAGAAGCGCTATAAAGACCAGCTGAAGACTGCGTTAAAGAAATGCAAAATCAGACCTGAGGCCCTGGAGGATGTTGCTGCTGACCGCAACACCTGGCGCCAGCTGTGCCGGGATGGGACCCAAATGCTGGAGGAGGAAAGGACAGCCAGGAGACAGGAGAGGAGACTCAGGAGGAACACACCTACAGTTGCCGTTGCTACTACCACCACATACACTTGTCCTACCTGCAATAGGATTTGTGGGTCCAGGATAGGGCTATTCAGCCACCAAAGAACTCACCGATAGAAGTGGACGTCATCATCGGATTCGATGGACAACCATAAGCAAGTGTGTGTGTGTGTGTGTGTGTGTGTGTGTGTGTGTGTGTGTGTGTGTGTGTGTGTGTGTGTGTGTGTGTGTGTGTGTGTGTGCGTGTGTGCGCGTGTGCGCGCGCGTGTGTGCGCGTGCGTGCGTGCGTGCGTGCGTGCATTTGCTCATATCCTTTATTTAACCAGGTTAAAATACTTGTGTCTGTCTAACTATGTGTAACCATTTTTATTTATCCTGTGAGCACCTGGTTGTTCTGTTTTCTCTAATGTAAAATATACCTTAAGACATTTAGTCCACCAACGGTCTTGGCAACCTGTCCATCCTTGTAAAACCAACCTGTCCATCCTAGCAGACCGCGTGTCCAATTTTAGCATTTAGCCTAAAAAACGCTCATGACTTAAGCCTGGGCTGAATGAGGAAACATTAAATATATGTATATATCCACCCAACGTCTGACCGATCACACTGTCTGAACTTTCTTCAGACAGTCAGAACATCCAGGGCTACAGGAATGTCAGAAGAACGTTCTGAGAGACGCATCCCAAGTTCTGAATGATGTCATTTTGTAGTTATTACCTACCCTGTGAAACCAAGCAAGATGAATGATGTCATTTTGTAGTTATTCTAAATCTCAAAGTTAAAAGGATGTATTAACTTCAGTCTTGCTCACCGTGTTGGAGATGCTATTAACTCAATTTCATGTTTTAGAAAGATTTAAACAGTTTCCATGGAAGGAAGTCAAAATGAGAAAACAAACTAAAATACATGAACAAATTGTCTCTGTTTCAAACAACAGTAACAACACTATTTTCAAAGTCAAACATCAAGGATAGTTTATTAAATGGAGGCAGTGTGTAAAAAGGTGAAACAGTTTCAGTGTCCCGGACAGAAATACAAACCTGAGTGAAATAAATGTCCCTTTATCCAAAACAAGTATATAAATTATATAAAATACAACACACAGGTGTCATCCACATTATATGTATTACAAACAACTACAAACATTAGAAACATCTTTTAATCATGTGGGAAAAATACATTATGTGTCACAAATACCTGATTCTCAAACCTTTTCATATCAGGGACCCCCATATTAATATGTATTCAGCTGGGGACCACCATCAGGAAATCCTTTGTGCCAGGGACCCCCATATTAATATGTATTCAGCGGGGCGCCACCATCAGGAAATCCTTTGTGCCAGGGACCCCCATACACGATTTGTGTCTTTGCTTCTGGGGGTCCCCGGAACAAACTATTTTAAGATGGGGGTCCGTGGTCAAATACTGTACATATCATTTTGGGGGTCCTTGACATGAAAGCGTTTGAGCACCACTGATATAGAAACATAGGTTTTTCAGAAAACTGTTAGGATTTAGAAGACATTTGTAGGATCGGCCTCAGGTCTTAATGGGTTAATGAGAGAATAAATGTAACCACAGAGTAATCACATATTCTCATATGAAAAGATTAATCAGACAAAACATTTCTCATGTCAGATTTCACTGGAGTCTAAGGGTCCGTTTCCACAGAAAAGTGTTTTTGAGTGGAGGCGCGTTTTGTACATCTTGTCCAGAGTGCTTCTTTTATCGTATATAAGGACCTCTCATTGAAACCTCTCATTCTCTCCATTTCCACTCCACAGGCAGGTCCAGGTTTCCAGCTGGCCCGTTGGGTCTGTTTTAACCACAGAGTAATGACATATTCTTTCACTATGTTCATATGAAAACATTATACAGACTAAACATTATTCATGTTAGATTTCACTAGAGTCTAACAGTACGTTTTAACAGCGGGTGACTCTCGGGCGATCGCCAGGCGACATCGTCCAAAAGATAAAGAAAATCCATCTTTCATTGCCCCCCCGCCCACTTCGCCCTATCGCCAGTAGTTGCCGGCTCTTATAGACATATAATGCACTTCCGGAAAATACTATCCTGATCGCCCGCTGTTAAAACGCACCGTAAGGACCGTTGGGGCCTGGCCATGTTTTGTCTGTTTTGGTTTCACCTTTTTATACAACACTCACACAACACATTCCACACATCTCCACACTGCATACATGACTGATTATTGACTTGTTCACATGATTCCTATGATTCTAGTTAAATAAACATAATGCAAACATAATGTTGTACTCATATGTGACTCCCTTTTTGTCATGTATTCCCCTAGAACATGACACTATACGCACACAGAGTGTTTATTGCAGATGTGTAATTTATGGGTAAAAACTAGAGGGTGGCAAAACAAGTTACTGTTTCAACACCCCCCCCCCCTTTTTTTTTAGAATGACATTTTTGAACATGTTTGCCTGTATGACATACCCAAGATAGGTATGCAAAGTTGAAAGTGATCAATGAATGTATGGCTGCAGACAAATAAAAAGTGTCTATAACATGATTAATCTGCCGTGCCAACAGAGGTGGAGAAAATATGCATTAAAACAACTGCATTTGAAGTCAAATGATGCGCACAATGTTCAAACATATCAACGGTCACTGCGTTCAAAAGTCATGTCATCTGTGTTATTAGGCTATTAGCATGAATATCACAGCTGAAACAACAGGAAACATGGACTTCTCATGGTTGTGATAATGATTCAAAGTCAGATGGTTAAAATGTTTGGGTTGTCAGACACAGTCAGGATGATCAAACTCACTCCTCTCTGAAAGGTGAACTATTTTTCTATGTTTCTTTGACACCTTTTTCCCTCGAACCGCCGGCTCTGAGCCGAGCACATATTCATCCTGTCGCCCCTCGTGTCGTGGTCGTCTGGGGTCTGGGTCGTCCTTCCGGGACCCTCGGGTCCCTGAGTCGACCTCTACCTCCCCCCTCTCCTGTCCCAGCCTGTGGAGCCTCTCCCAGGCCTCCAGGGTGGCGTTATGTCCGTCCCTGCCCGCCTGCGCGCTTCCGGACGCAGAGCGATGTCTGTAGCGTTGTGGGCTGGCGGTCAGCTCGGCCTGAGGAGCCGCCGCCGGACCGGCGGCGGTTAGAGGCTGGACCACCGGGCCGCTGGTGGCGCCGTGCCGCGTGAGGTTCTGGGTTTGGCCAGTAGGGGTGTTGTGGCGATGCAGCCGCGGCCGCTTGGAGGACACGGCCTTGTGGGAACGACTCTCACCATAGTAGCCCTTCTCCTTCTGTTCCCCCAAGCTCTCCTCCAGCACTGAGGGACAAAAATTCATACACATAATTAAAGTTTAATTAATGAGGACCACAATGGAAATAAGTCCTGGACTTGTCATATCTTTGAACTCTTTTAACTTGTGTCTTGACAAGTAGTATTTATTCATTTTTGATTATCTCTGTCCTCATAAGAGCTAGAAACGTACTTTAAAATGTGGCTCGCTGACGGATTTGGCTATAAACCAACGCCGTCTCCGTCACGGTAACACCGCGTTCAGACGCTTTGTAATCCACGCTTGAAATAAAGTAAAAGAGCTATTGTACTGGAATGTGTATAGCCTGGCTATTGGGTTTTGTAAAGAAGTAATTGTTCTTGACTTGCTGCCTTTTGTTTAAGCAACATGTTTTGCCGCTGTGCCAAACTGTGTATGGTCTGATGGGCTGTCATGCCAACTACTATATCCTACTATTGTTTTCTGACGGGCCGCTGTGCCAAGTGCCATACTTTAGAGCGTTATATGTATGTATTCCAAGTGACGCTGTCTGCGGTGCTGCACTTTTTGTATTTTTATTTTATTACTCCGCCCCCCCCCCCCCCCCCCCCCCCCCCGACAACCGCCCCGCCCCCGCAGCCCCTGGTCTAAAGTACTTCTATACTTCTATGCTTCTTACCCTAGAAGTGTGTAGTGTGTGTGTTGTGTACACTTCTTACCATAGAAGTGTGTAGTGTGGGTTGTTGTGTCTTCACAGTTAGTGCGTCTTCGCTCCAGAGCTCTCTTCACAGAGTCTAACAATCCAAACGTCTCACACAGAGAGTTCAATATGAACGCATCTGACACACACACACACACACGCACGCACGCACACGCGCACGCACGCACGCACGCACGCACACACACACACACACACACACACACACACACACACACACACACACACACACACACACACACACACACACACACACACACACACACACACACACACACACACAGAGGGAGAGAGTTAATATGAACGCATCTGACAAACCAACAGACACACACACACAGACATAGAGTACAGAAGTCCTGACGTCACTCGTTCATCCCCAGGTTTGTAAAGTAATTTCTCTATGGAGCATAACATTGGGTCATCATAGAATCGTCTCATATAAGAATTGTGGTCCAAAAATAAACAAACTGTCTCGGCGATATTGTCAGGGAGGAGGTTCTGTATCGTTTATGATAGTCAGTCACTTATATTTCATACAGTCTGTTTCTGGAGAAAATGTAACTAATTCGGCGCAAGTAACATTAGCGTTTTCTCACCTCAACATTTGTTTATTTTTGGAACACAGTTCCTATTTGACGCGATATTAAACACGTCTATGGGGATTCAGAATGGGGGTGGAAAACCGCGAACCAGGTAAACAAACAAAGGATGTGTAAATTACGTCAGACTTCGGTGCTCTATACAGAGTCAGTGTTATTAATCCACTACTTCATGATGAAACCACATGCAGTGTGCAGTCTCACCTTTGTGGTTCAGACTGGACTGGTCAGCACGGCTCTCCACTCCTCTGAGAGCTGACAGCAGCTCAGTGTGGATGCTGGACAACACGTCCCCCATCAGACCCTCCTCTGCTACACCCTGCCACAGACCCAGCATCCCTGCTACACACATTAACATTATATTATTATTATAAACTCCTCTGATACACACATTAACATTACCGTATTTTAATAATAATGTGTTTAATAAACATATAAAAACATAAACATAAACAATGACGCATTATTTTAGCTGGGTTATACCTTCTCATAGTTCTACTTGAATGTTGACAAGAAATAATAATCCCGCTAGTGTTTGAGTAGCGCGAGCCATGAACACATGTGTAGCGAACGTGTATATAAGGATAAATATACCAAGGATTAGTCTGTGACGTCACTGCTAAAATACCAAGGATGCATCAGTGACGTGACTATCATATTGATAATAACAGAGACGCGAGAGACAACGTTACATTTTGAGGTTTCAAAGACCAATGCACACACTACTTTGGTTGTGCATTGTTGTTCTGTTATTATTATAACTCAAGACAACGTCGGGAACACAGTCAAACTTTATTATCATACTATCATACTATAATTCTAGTAACCTCTGTAGTAGTGGTGAGTACGTGAGTGAAGATACCCGGTTCTCCTCACTGGCTGGACCAATTGCTCTGATTTTGCACACAGCCATTGACCATTACCATCTGAACACAACTGTGAAGCCCGTTTTTCAATTTCATCAAATCTCAGCTTCTTATTAGCGTTTTTGTGTCAAACACTGTCGCCATGGTTACGGGGCTGCCCAGCTATGGGACGAACTGCCTCCCGGGTTGCCAGATCATGTGCGCATATCCCCCCACGGATGCGCTGCGCCGAAACTCTGACAAGTGACTCTTCTTCTGTGAATGACATTCTCTATCTCCCAAAGCCCCATAGTCAACGGCGCCCCCATGAGGCACATATTTACCATTACTGTTGAATGAAGTGTACTCGAGTACGGAAGAATTTTGGCCAATGTGAATGCTGGCCAGCTGGGAGAGGGCAATCGTACTCGGGAACGGTTCGAATCAATCGGACCCAGTCTGAATCCACCCTTAATGTAGCAGTAGCTGATTGGCTCAGAGCCTCTGCCTGATGAGCAAAACCTTAATATCTCCCCCAGCCCAGGGAGAATTCCCCTTTAGCCTAGCGGATAAGATGCTGGCTTTCCACGCGGGAGACCCGGGTTTGAATCTCAGGCGTTACGTTAACAGCATTGTAAATAATGACATAACAGTATTATAAACATGTTGGAAACTCCATGTGAAAGTGTGTGTGTGTGTGTGTGTGTGTGTGTGTGTGTGTGTGTGTGTGTGTGTGTGTGTGTGTGTGTGTGTGTGTGTGTGTGTGTGTGTGTGTGTGTGTGTGTGTGTGTGCAACACTTTTTAACAGATTATAATAAAGTTTATAAGATAATAATATATACATTGTATTGTTTTTGTACGTTCATCAATATGTGCTGTCCCTTCCAAATGAACAGACAAAGTAAAGCACTGACCGGGCATGTCAGGTCTCTTCTTCTTGTCAACATGACCGTTGGTTGCAGTGGGGGTGGGGGTGGGGGTGGAGGTGGGAGGTGGGGGTCCATGGCTCCACTCCTCTGTGACACTGACCTTCTCCTCAGGTGAATGATCCACCTTCACCACCTCTCCTCCTAAAGACCACCCACATCACACACACACACACACACACACACACACACACACACACACACACACACACACACACACACACACACACACATCACGCATCACGCATAAAGCAGTGAATCCAATTATAACATTTTCATATTGTTTCTCAGGGTGAGAATCAACAATTGGTTTGGAAAAGTTTCAATACAGCAATGCGTTGATATTAAATAGAAAATGTACTCTGTAATTTGTACTTTTGAATGTATAAGTATTTTTAAAAAGCATGTTGTTTTAAAACAAGTACTCCAGTACTTTAACTCAATTGTGTTTGTTAGGGCTGACATAGCTGAATGGGCAGAGATGCCAACTGGGATGCGAAAGGTCCCAGGTTAGAGCCCCAAATTTGACAGAGCAACTTTCACTTGGAGTAATATTTGACCAGGAGTTTCTACACTTTGACCAAAGTACTGGGCTTTGTGTTTACCCGCCATGGGAGCCAGCTGTCCTCCTGCAGGCTCAGCAGCGGTCAGAGATGAGGGGCCGGGCAGCACAGTGGAGCCCCCTGCTGGGGGCAGACGGGAGCTGTTGATCATCAGGTCAAACTTGGTGCTGCGACACGTGTTGGTGCAGACGGTGTCATGCTGGTAGAAATCTATCTGACCAGAGTCCATCATCTTCCTGTGTGTGTAGGGAGAAACACAGTTTAACCCATTCAGACCAGGAAAGCATCTGTTGTCATTTTAGATTTTAGCTATGTACTGTATATAGCGACATAAGCTTTTCAGAAAACTCTTAATGGGCATATCGTTGCTGTAAGGCAGAAACCTCTTATCTCCATATGTTAACTGTTTGTGTGTTTTCGCAAAAAACACTTGAGCATGCTACAGCGTCACACAAAAGCATCAAAAGTAGCATATCTACAAGCTCGAAACGCGAAGCGACATGTTTTGAGAAAACTCGATCTGCTACTTTTGGTATTTTTGAATTTGAAACCTGAAAAGCAACAGTTTTGGACAGTTTTTGGAGGTTTCCACCCGACAGACACATTGTATAATTTGGCCTCGGGTCTTATTGCGTTAACAGAGTCCATCATCTTCCTGTGTGTAGGGTGTGTAGGGAGAAACACATCTTCCTTTAGGGCAGTGGTTTTCAACCTTTTTCGCGTCAAGGATCCCCAAATTGACACATGATAGCTCACGGACCCCCATTTGAAAAGATATGCCAGGGACTCAACCACTTTGATTTCTTGGGGGTCCCAATCTACACTGTATCACCATTAGTGTTCATTTAACTCTGAGAGTGTACAAATGGAACCAAATGGACCCGTTAGGGTCCATATGGTTCCATTTGTACACTCTCAGAGTTACAGACATATAAGGGTCAATTTGGTTTCTAACTATTAGTTTGGCTGGGGACCCCCTGGAACCCCCTCAAGGACCACTGGTTGAGAACCACTGCTTTAGGGAGAACCAACGGTGCCACGTGTCGTCAAATGTTTTACTTAAGTAAAAGTATCAATACTGCAATGTAGAAATACTCCATTACAAGTAAAAGTCTGAAATGAAAAATGTACTTGTCACAGTCCGCTTCTCGGCCGTGGACTGTGCCCTTATTTGGACCTTGAATGCACATATATGGTGTTGGACTCTTAAGGGCTGTTCTTTAGGCCTGTGTAGGCCATTGTTCATTATGTTCTGTATTTATTCTTGCATTGTTGTAACTCTGTTGCCATTTGCCTTGGTTCTCCTTGTACTTTTATTGTGTAGTTATGTTCTTAGTATTCCTGTCTCCTGTCTAGTTGTTGCTACCTGTCTTGTCTCACCTCCCTTTCATTAGTTATGTTCTCCACCCGTGTCCTGTTAGTCTCCCAGCCAATCCCTGTGTTGATTGTCTTTGAGTTCACCTGTGTCCAGTTAGTCCTGTGTCTATTTAAGTCCTCTGTTTGAAAACATTTCTCTGTTGGTTCGTTGATTGTAGTTGTGTGAGTTAATCTTTTGTCTCCTCACTTATTGTTGCCTTGTATCAAGTTCCCCTAGCTTTCCCAGTGTAGTTTTCCCTTTACTCCTTGTTTGTCTATTTCTTGTTCTAACTGATTCCCCGGTGACTGTCTTTGCCTGTACCTGACGTTGTTTGCTGCATACTCCTTTTGTGATGCCGCTAATAAACACTTTAATTCGAGCTGCATTGCCTCTGCCTCTCATCTCGCACTTGGGTCCTACACCTCCCGGCCTCGCACCGTGACAGTACTTGGCTTATCTTGGGGTCCCTGGCTTATCTTTTCAATAATAAGTGTCAATTTAGGGGTCCTTGACATGAAAAGGTTTGAGAACCACTGTCCTACAGGAACCGCTGCCTACCGGTCCGCTGGTCATCAAATCATTGTCTTAGGAATGAGACAAAAACTTAAAAAATATCCATGAATTCAAGTCTCCATGGGGTGACTAACGGATAGAAGGGTGAACTAGCCCTTTAACCTTCAGTCTATATTCAAGTCAAAGTGCTGACTCACAGTTTTAAGAGCAAGTGGCAACATGAAGAGACAGAACAAGAGAGAAGAGTCTCTCAGTGGTTATTTGATCCTCCTGCTCACTCCTCTGTCTGTGGAATGTTTTTGGGCAAAAAGCCCGACACAGAGCGGAGCACCGATTATACCCCAGAGTAACATGATATCATCAGTCTGTACGTTGAACTATACACACTATAAGATGCCAGGCAGGGGTGCACATAACTTTTTTGGTCTAGTACTCAGAAGAGCACCTGGAGATGTTACCCCCCCCCCCCCCCACCCGTTAACTTTGTCACCGGGGGGGGGGGGGGGGGGGGGGGGGGGGGGGGCGCGTTTCAATGTTGTAGCACCCTGCTTCTACCTATATTTGAACTGGGGACCCCCCAAGATTATCATATTTGAACTGGGGACCCCCCAACCCTGACAAGTACTTGGAATTGTAGGAGTTGAGACATTCAATTTAGTTCGAATTTTACTCGATTCCACAGATAAATAGCCCAACTACAAGCTCGATTCCACAGAAAATAGCCTAACTACGAGCTCACAACGCGAGGCGTTGTGAGATTGTAGATCAGCTATTTTCACAATGTTTGCCTCTCTCTTAGGTTACATTTTGGCCAATTTGGTATTAATACAGTCTTAAAGTAACTGTAGTAGAAATGTGCAGATACCCTGTATACACTTATACTGTATGCAGGGGCGGACTGGCCATTTGGCATACCGGGCAAATGCCCGGTGGGCCACTGGGCCACCCCAAAAAAATATATATATATTTTTTTGCTCCCGTTTTAGGATTATTACAGTCATTTCCGGGTTGCGCGGCCCAATTATAAGTCACGTTAATGTTTGGGCTGGGATGCTCTCCAGCAGTGGCCTCAGTGCGGCTGCAGAGTTCATAGAGGTGCGTGCAACCTAGGTGGTGGCCTATGCTTTATACATAGGGTTGCTGGGCTGACGCATTATTTTTTTCAGCCCCCACACCCCCCTGTTGAGTGAGAAACAGACAGATGTTTTATGTCTCTACCTGAGCATAACCCCTCCCAGACGGATGGCCCTCTTCCAGTCCTTCAGAGTGGCTTTCCCTGCCAGGTGAACAAACTGCTTGGGGCTGATGAGTTGCTCATTGAACTGTGGAGGAACAATCACAATGAGGATCATCACATCACTTTTGTTTGTGTGTGCAAGCTCTATCATTTTGTTGTTTTCAGGAAAGAAAAAAATAAAGAAAGAAAGGGAGGCAGGGAGAGCAAGGAGAAAATACAGAAAAAGACACGCGTCAAAGAAAAGAAAGATATTGTATGCAGCTACTGTATGTACATTGGACCAGCTCAGTGGCCTTGTGGTTAGAGCTAGGCTCTGTTCCAGATAAACACCAACAGCTCTGGTGAATCCACAGTGGAGAGTGTGGAGATGAATGTGAATGACTTCAATGTAAGGATAATCACCTGGTTGGGGGTGAGAGAGGTCTATAGTCATGCTACAGAAATATTATGAATGTGCAACTGGCGGTGATCCTCACAATACTTTAGCACTGGATCATTTATACCACATTGCACTAGGCCTGGGTGTGGCTCGTTGAAAATAACTATTGTTTGACTTTTTGATGACACTGGCAACTGTGCAGCCAATGTGTCCCAATGTTAACCACTTTAAAACTGGTGTCCTTCATTTGGGTTTAATTTGGGCATGGGTCATCATTAGGACTTTAGTGGTGAAATGAAATAAAGTTCAGTGTTTATTATCATTTATTTGCATGCTTAAAGGTTCTAAAATGGTAACATTAATCAAATCTGTACTTTTTTAACTTGATTAGAAAATGTTTCAGGTTTTTGCCAAAAGCCAAAACCGGAGAACAATCTGGCATCAGTCGGCCTCTAATTTTCAGTAAGCAACACCATGGTACTAAATCAGGGGTCTTCAACAGGGGGTCCGGGACCCCTAGGGGGTCCTCAGAGTTAATACAGGGGGTCCGTCAAATCTTTGTGTGATATATATATATATTTCTTACCTTAACCACTTGAACCCTAGCATCTCTTTTCTGAGGAGAACTTTAGCCAAAAATAGCCGATCTACAAGCTCACAACGCCTCGCAGCGCGAGGCGTTGTGAGCTTGTAGATCGGCTATTTTTGGTAAAGACGTGTTTGGTGTAGAGGGAAAAGACAGCAGAAAAGTTTGAACTAAAACTAAAACACAAAAATAGCCGATCTACAAGCTCACAACGCCTCGCAGCGCGAGGCGTTGTGAGCTTGTAGATCGGCTATTTTATTATTTTATTATTATTTTTGGTAAAGACGTGTTTGGCGTAGAGGGAAAAGACAGCAGAAAGGTCTGAACTAAAACACAATTTTATACAATATAGAGTAGGGGGTCCCTGCTTAATTTCTCTCTCAGCTAGGGGGTCCTTGGCCTGAAAACGTTGAAGACCCCTGAACTAAATGATATAAACGGGTATTTATGTGTGTGTCAGTGTGATGTGTATTAGGTCAGTGGTTTAGGTGTGTGTATCAGTGTGATGTGTATTAGGTCAGTGGTTTAGGTGTGTGTATCAGTGTGATGTGTATTAGGTCAGTGGTTTAGGTGTGTATCAGTGTGATGTGTATTAGGTCAGTGGTTTAGGTGTGTGTCAGTGTGATGTGTATTAGGTCAGTGGTTTAGGTGTGTGTCAGTGTGATGTGTATTAGGTCAGTGGTTTAGGTGTGTATCAGTGTGATGTGTATTAGGTCAGTGGTTTAGGTGTGTATCAGTGTGATGTGTATTAGGTCAGTGGTTTAGGTGTGTATCAGTGTGATGTGTATTAGGTCAGTGGTTTAGGTGTGTATCAGTGTGATGTGTATTAGGTCAGTGGTTTAGGTGTGTATCAGTGTGATGTGTATTAGGTCAGTGGTTTAGGGGTGTATCAGTGTGATGTGTATTAGGTCAGTGGTTTAGGTGTGTGTCAGTGTGATGTGTATTAGGTCAGTGGTTTAGGTGTGTGTCAGTGTGATGTGTATTAGGTCAGTGGTTTAGGTGTGTGTCAGTGTGATGTGTATTAGGTCAGTGGTTTAGGTGTGTATCAGTGTGATGTGTATTAGGTCAGTGGTTTAGGTGTGTATCAGTGTGATGTGTATTAGGTCAGTGGTTTAGGTGTGTATCAGTGTGATGTGTATTAGGTCAGTGGTTTAGGTGTGTATCAGTGTGATGTGTATTAGGTCAGTGGTTTAGGTGTGTATCAGTGTGATGTGTATTAGGTCAGTGGTTTAGGTGTGTATCAGTGTGATGTGTATTAGGTCAGTGGTTTAGGTGTGTGTCAGTGTGATGTGTATTAGGTCAGTGGTTTATGTGTGTATCAGTGTGATGTGTATTAGGTCAGTGGTTTAGGTGTGTGTCAGTGTGATGTGTATTAGGCCAGTGGTTTAGGTGTGTATCAGTGTGATGTGTATTAGGTCAGTGGTTTAGGTGTGTATCAGTGTGATGTGTATTAGGTCAGTGGTTTAGGTGTGTGTATCAGTGTGATGTGTATTAGGTCAGTGGTTTAGGTGTGTGTATCAGTGTGATGTGTATTAGGTCAGTGGTTTAGGTGTGTATCAGTGTGATGTGTATTAGGTCAGTGGTTTAGGTGTGTGTCAGTGTGATGTGTATTAGGTCAGTGGTTTAGGTGTGTATCAGTGTGATGTGTATTAGGTCAGTGGTTTAGGGGTGTATCAGTGTGATGTGTATTAGGTCAGTGGTTTAGGTGTGTATCAGTGTGATGTGTATTAGGTCAGTGGTTTAGGTGTGTATCAGTGTGATGTGTATTAGGTCAGTGGTTTAGGTGTGTGTCAGTGTGATGTGTATAAGGTCAGTGGTTTAGGTGTGTGTCAGTGTGATGTGTATTAGGTCAGTGGTTTAGGTGTGTGTCAGTGTGATGTGTATTAGGTCAGTGGTTTAGGTGTGTATCAGTGTGATGTGTATTAGGTCAGTGGTTTAGGTGTGTGTCAGTGTGATGTGTATTAGGTCAGTGGTTTAGGTGTGTATCAGTGTGATGTGTATTAGGTCAGTGGTTTAGGTGTGTGTCAGTGTGTGTACCTTGACACAGCGGACGTTGATTCCAGGACACACAAACTTCTTGAAGAGCAGAACTGCTCTGCTGTCACCACAGGAGATGGGGTAGCCGTACTCCACCTCATCACCCTCCACGTCATCGTCATCTATGAGACGAGAAGAAAGTCATCGTCAGCAACAATTAGAGCCAGACTGATATACCGGCTGACAGATATAGTAAACAAAACTCTATCTTACCATGGTGTGTCTCTATGGCCAGGACAGTGGTGCCTGTGTCAGTAATGTCTTCATTTACCCTGCAGAGGGCGACAGAACCCACATAATTATTATCATTGTGAGATTTCTTCAGATTCTACTCCATACAACAGCAGCCTCAATGGACTCACCACATTCCCAAGCCAATAATTTTATGACCGGCGGAGTCTCTGGTGGGAGACTCAAGTCATCAAATTATTGGCTTAGGAATGCGACAAAAACAAAAACATCTCCACGAATTCAAGGCTTCATGGGGTGTGTAATTGATAGAACATAAGTCATTTTTTGGGTGAACTACTCCTTTAACATCTACAATGACCATGGAAATCCACAACACATGCCAGCAGCACATATGGAGCATGCTCACTGAGAGTGTCCTATAACTATGGGTATGCCAAATGGCTAAAATAAATGAATAAATATGCGATTAATTGTGATTAATCGCGATTAACATAACGGTGAGTTAATTGCATTTAATCTAGTTAACTTCGACAGCCCTAATTTGGTTAAAAGCCACCTCAGGCTGGTGGTATGCATGCCTTGTTCAACAGTGTGATGGTAGCCGGGCAGAAATCGGGCGTTCAGGCATTTGATACGGCGGTAGAGCTTGCCTGGTCGTCGTTGCGGTAATGGCGTGACCCTCCCTCCAGAAATCTCAATTGTATTTTATTTCAGGAGTGAGTCTGGCCTGCAGACCTATATGGGCAATTTGGCTGTGGGCTGGAAATGGGCGGGAGTAATGTAGCTTTGATGTCCAAGTGGCCCTTTGATGTCCAATTAAGCCACTGCAGCGATTAACACCAGGAGTAATTGGTTTGTCTTTGATGTTAATGAGCAGCTTGTATGAAAGGCGTATTGATTAATGACGTGTGAACCACTCTGGTTCCACCTGATTGGCCTACCCCCGCTGTCAATCACAAAACAATGAGCGAGGACGCTGATTGGCTCGGTTAGTTGGTAATTCCGCAAAAAACTCCCACAATGGGCAATCAGGCCAGACTCACTCCTGGAATCAAATGGAAATGAGATTTCGGGAGGGAGGGTTTACCAGGCTAGGAAGATATTGCATTTAAAAAGATTTCTCCTCCAGGGCTAGTGGTTTTCAACCAGTGGTCCGGGGACCACCAGTGGTCCTTGGAGGGGCACCAGGGGGTCCCCAGCTAAATGAGTTAACATAGCGTCACAATCATTTTAAGCACCTAGTTTTGGCTATTCAAAAATAGCAGATCTACAAGCTCATAGCACGGCACCGAGTGCTGCGCTATGAGCTTGTAGATCTGCTATTTTTGAAAAATCCTGGAAAATGTGTGCAAATCTTTGAATATATATTTACAAAGCGAACATTTTTAACTCAAATCTTTACTTCTGGGGGTCCCTGGCACACAAAAAAAATCAGATGGGGGTCAGCGGCCACATGTATATCAATTTAGGGGTCCTTGGCATGAAAAAGGTTGAAAACCACTGCTCCAGGGCATTCTATGATCTTGTTGTAACATTGCATTTACAACGCAAACATGCAGAGACAGTGGCGTGCACAGACATTTTGAGGGGCAGGTGCTCAAGTAAATGATACTTTTTTTTGTTGACTTGGTCTGCTCTTTTTTCCCTCTACACCTATACCTCTTTGCCAAAAATAGCCGATCTACAAGCCCACAACGCCTCGCAGCGCGAGGCGTTGTGGGCTTGTAGATCTGCTATTTTTGGCTAAAGTTCTCCTCAAAAAAGGGATGCTAGGTTTCGAGTGGTTATGGTAAAAAGAAAAATAATATCACATAAAGAATTGGCGGACCCCCTGTAGTAACTCTGAGGACCCCCTAGGGGTCCCGGACCCCCTGTTGAAGACCCCTGCTGTAAACTGAAAAAAGGGCACTTCTGGTCAAGAGGGTAAAGGGCAGGTGCTCTAGCTCCACCTAGAGTCTATCTGTGCACGTCCCTGTGCAGAGACCATCTTATCCATCATGCAAGACGGCTGCAGGTGCATCTGAATGAATAATCATTTATAATTATTTGTTTGATTAAACATAATAATTATTATATAATCTTAACCCTTGCAGGACGGGCTGCAGGCGCAGGATGACTGGAGTCTTGTCACTAGGCTCCGCCTCCTTGTCACTAGGCCCCGCCCCCTCGTCCTTCAGCATCCCTGCATCCCCTGGAGACGCCGCGGTGACCTCAGTGGCCGCCATCGCCCCTCCCTGCACATACACACACACACACAGGCACGCACGCACACACACACGCACACACACACACACACACACACAGGCACGCACGCACACACACACGCACACACACACACACACACACACAGGCACGCACGCACACACACACGCACACACACACACACACACACACAGGCACGCACGCGCACACACACACACACACACACACACACACACACACACACACACACACACACACACACACACACACGCACACACGCACGTGATGAAGGCGCGTATAATGTAGCGGGGAAGCTGGACGCTCTCATGGATGACCAGTCAAACCTCCTCCACCTGGACACTGTGGGGGTGGTTTAACAGGAGGAGTAATGATAGATTCATCTAATCTCCCCCAAGGGGACAACCAACAGACTTTTGTGCCGCTAGCCATGAAGCTGTATAAGACATGGATGCATGTAGCTGCAAATATTGATTAATTTTGAACAATTACTTTTTCAATTAAAGGCGCAGAAAGTGATTTTCTTTTGTTGTTGTTAAATAGCTCTGTATTGTGATAGTAATCATTACTATAGAGTGTGTGTTCAGTAACAGTGTTAAATAGCTCTATATTGTGATAGTTATCATTACTATAGAGTGTTTGTTCAGTAACAGTGTTAAATAGATGATAGTAATCATTATATAAAAAAGATTATATTTTTGTACACACACACACACACACACACACACACACACACACACACACACACACACACACACACACACACACACACACACACACACACACACACACACAGACTGTGTATCTATTGGTTTCAGTTGATTAAACTGAACTGAACTGGGAAACGAAACTATGAACTTGAGTGATGAAAAAATGACATGACACTATCAGCCAATAGCTTAGATATAACATCATGTCTATCTATAGTTTATAATGTTAAAAGTACAGTATACCAGCTTTATCATCAGAACAGAACAGAATATAATAGACCAATGTAAAGACATAATGTCAGGCGGTATAGTTTCCCCATTATGTTAATAATGCAACCGAAATGAGAACCTGTTTTAAAGTCAACAACTAAAACAAATACTATGCATGCGACGAAAAACTATAAAGAAAGAGAGACACACACACACACACACACACACACACACACACACACACACACACACACACACACACACACACACACACACACACACACACACACACACACACACACAGTGTAGCGTGCTGTCACGCAGTAGCGTGCCTCGGTGGTTCTCTCCTCCAACTGACGTCTGTGTTCTGTCAGCGCGCGCCGCTTTACGCACGCGCTCCACTCCACTCCACTCTCTCGCCAACAGACGCACTAAACAAACACACAATAATATAAAACAAGAACACTATAATAACTGTAAATGCAATATTATATAGGTTTTACTCACCGTGTTTTTAACGGCAGTTATAACGATAATAATCCATGTTCTCTCTCTCTCTCTCTCTCTCTCTCTCTCTCTCTCTCTCTCTCTCTCTCTCTCTCTCTCTCTCTCTGCAGCTCGAGCCGCTCAGAGCCGCTCGCGCAGCATCTGTTTCCCGCTCTGTCACGAGACGCCGCGGCTTCGCACGCGATGTGCAAATCTACCGTGCCGCTGCACGCATTGCATGCACACAACACACACACACACACACACACACACACACACACACACACACACACACACACACACACACACACACACACACCACACCACACCACACCACACCACACCACACCACACCAAACACACACACACACACACACACACACACACACACACACACACACACACACACACACACACACACACACACACACACAAAGTGGTGTAAAGTAGGCTGGCTACATGTGGGCTACTCAAGTAGGCTACTGTACTTATAAGTATACGTTTGAGGTATTTTGACTTTACTATCAGTATTACTAGAGTACAATTTTCAGTAGGCTACTGCTCCACTACATCTCAGAGGCAAATATTGTAACTTTTACTCCACTACAATTATTTAAAAACCTTAGTTACTGGTTACTTTGAAGATTTTGATTATTATTACAAAACATACATTAACCACTTCAACCCTATATACATTTCGGCCATTTGAAAATAGCAGATCTACAAGCGCACAATGCCACACATTGTGATGCATTTTGAGCTTGTAGATCTGCTATTTTCAAAAGCATTCAACACTTGTGCAGGAAACCGGGTTCAAATCCGGGGTTAGAATAGTACATAGAGCAGGCACTGATTCTATCACTGATTTTGCAAGTCTTTTAGATTCTCAGGTAATGTGTTCCAAAGCCAGGAGGCCCGGAAGCTGTAGAAGATGTTATTACTACTAAAATAATGTTTTCTGAGAGTAATACCTTACACCAGGGGTCTTCAACAGGGGGTTTGGGACCCCTAGGGGGTCCTCAGAGTTACTACAGGGGGTCTGCCAAATGTTTGTGTTATGATTATTATTTTTTACCTTAACCACTTGTACCCTAATATCCCTTTTCTGAGGAGAACTTGAGCCAAAAATAGCAGATCTACAAGCTCACAACGCCTCGCAGCGCAAGGCGTTGTGAGCTTGTAGATCGGCTATTTTTTGGCAAAGAGGCGTAGAGGGAGGAAAGAGCAGAAAGACCAAGAGAACAAAAAAAGTTTAATCTGAAACACAATTTTATACAATATAGAGGAGGGGGGTCCCTGCTTTATCTCTCTTTCTCAGCTAGGGGGTCCTTGGCCTGAAACCGTTGAAGACACCTGCCTTACACTACTTGTTAGGGGTAAAATGATAATATTACAGTAATATATTAAAGTAACTTGTTACTGCCCAACACTGGTGTGTGTCCTCACATTCCAAGACATCAGAGGGTTCACTGATCTGAGCTCAGTCTTTGTTTTGATTGATTGATGTACTTTATTTAGTAAGACATGAGAACAACAGTACATGGAAGTACACATTCACAACACAAGGTCTATTAAACTGGAAGACTCATTAAAGCACTGAGCTTGTTTAAGATGAGATCCCCATGCACACAAATCATGATGACATATAAGAGACAGACAGATATATACAGAATGTCATACAATCAGCTTACAGGTTACTGGTATGAAGAGTGAAAAATATGTGCAAGAGAAGAAAAAGAAAGGGGGGGGGGCAAGGTTAAGACTTAGACAGGGGCCAGTTTGGAATTGCAGCCTCCTGAAGGTGTATCTTTAGGGCAGTTTTGAAAGTGAGTAGGGTTTTACGCTCCTTTACTCCTTTTGGTAGGGCATTCCACATTTTTGATGAATAGCATGAGAACGAGTTCATTCCCTTTGTTGAGCCAAAAAAGGTTTGAACATGATTCGTGGAGCTGCCTCTGGTGTTATGATCATGGACTTAGATATTAATATTTTGACAAATACAGGGGGATCCCAATGTTGTGGTGTATCTTGAAGACCAGGCCCATAGCAAGTTGCTGTACTCTGTCCTCAACCCATAAGCCATCCAATCCTAGCAAAATGAACAGGGGTTAGATGGGTTTTGTGATTGAGGCCAAGAAGTAGCCATACTAGTTTGTTTTGGGACTCTAAAAGCAGAGGAACCGAACCATGTGTACGCTACATGTCTGCCTGTCACTTCTGGAGCAACAGAAAGCTTCTGTTGTATGAGTTAAGGGATTTTATATTTACCATACACAGTTTTGTGTATTGTATATTTTTTTATGTACATTTTAATGGTTTTATTCATGGGTTTTTGATTATTGTTTGGACCCGATGTTCTATACAATTGTGTCAATAAAGTAAGAAACTAACTGGAGTGTATGCAGTGTATGTGTGTGGTTCTGGCTGGTTGAGGTCACCGGCATCATGCATTTGTGTTTTAGGATTGGAGGGAGGGGGGGGGGGGGGGGGGGGGGGGGCTTGTCCCCATGCACTCAGGGTCCGGCCCTGCATACAGTACATGTAGCCTACATATCTGTCCAAATGCTAACACACACACACACACACACACACACACACACACACACACACACACACACACACACACACACACACACACACACACACACACACACAAAGGCTTGAGAGTTTATTTCCGTTGTGGTCCTTTGAGTGCAAATGTGTGTGTAAACAGAGTGTCATGTTTGTTTATGTATTCATTCATTCCTTTATGTATTTAGAATCACTTTTATTGTCACATCACAGGTTTACAGGTGTAAAGAAGTGTACTGTATGAAATATTTTTTTTGTGCAAAGCTCCATCATTTTTGTTTTTCTCAGGAAGAGAGAGGGCAAAAAAGAGGGGGGTGAGGGCAGGGAGAGCAAGGAGAGAAACATAAAAACAGAGAAACATGTGCAGGATACTATACTAGTTTAAATGAAGCACAACAAACAATTTCCCCCAGTGCCTTACACCTGTAAACCTATGATGTGACAATAAAGATGATTCTGATTGACATAGCACAGTCACTTTGTTATGGTACCTTGGTTTTATATCAGTGGCCATTTTGTCATATCATTATGTTATTTTTATTAATTTGTCAACCCTGGAACAAACTGAGAAGCCTATAGTATATACTATATATACTATACTCTATATATTATATACTACCAGAGCCTTTGTCTACAACATACTACAAAACAAAATAATGTTCTGTTTTTGTAATTGCACAGTTTCACCACAGGATGGCAGTGTTTCACGGCAAATGCTGGGACAACACCTACAATGGAGCCAAACTTTTTCAGCTCAAGGTACAAAAGACATATTTGTTGTCTCTCTCTCTAGGACTGTATGAATTAATAACCACTGTATGAATTAATAACCACTTCAAGCTCTATTTAATAAATAGTGCAAATTGCCAGGATAGCTTATAAGTCTGCTACTTTCACTATTTGTCTATGTTGTTTTCTATATTTATGTGTTTTTCCTGGAGTTCTTATGGAAAAAAAAAACATTTAGTTCTGAAATCATTTTTTTTTTTTTTTTAATATTTTGAAATAGTAATAATTGAAAAAGTGTAGGAAATGTAAAAATAAATATATATAATATATATTTACGTACGACCCATAAAAATGCCCCCCAAAATGGGTCCGCGACCCCTGGTTTGGGACCCAGTGCAGTCCCGCGTCATCGGACCAGCTGACCTGAGAGTCATCACAGTCCCCGCCCCCCCTAGCGCTGCCCAAATATGGAGAATGGAACGCTTGAAATGTGTGATGTGATTGACACGCGGGAGGAGCCAATCACAGCGCAGCAAGGGGGCTGGAACAAGAAGGAGCAACAACTTTGAGCAGAAGTTCAGAATCAGAGTCAGTTCAGCGGCAGAAGAACACAGTTTAGTGTGAGGCTGAGGCGGGCTGTTATTATGCACCTTGCATCTATTAATAAGTTAATAACTCTTATGTATTAATGGAAACCATGCACGGTGTCACGCAGAACTTCCAGAAGAGCGTGTTATGGATTTGTATCTGTGTGTTTACAGTAACCGTCCAGGGACAAGAAGGTAAGAAGATACACATAAAGATCATTATGTTTTTTCTGATGAAGGATATGGTGTTTATTTATACCCTACTAGTACTAACCTGTTGGTTGTCAAACTTTTTTTTAAATGTTAATTTCCTGAATGTCCCTTTAACTGTGAGAGTGTAACAAATGTAACCAAATGGACCCGCATGGGTCCATTTGGTTACATTTGTTACACTCTCACAGTTGCAGACCTGTAAAGGGTCCCCCCTGTAAAGACCCCCCCCCCTCAAGGAAGGCTGAGGGTCCCATGCAGGCTGCCCCCCCCCCCACTTTGAGACCTACTCGAGGGTTGTTCTTGTTGTTGTTGTTGTTGTTGTTGTTGTTGTTGTTGTTGTTGTTGTTGTTGTTGTTGTTTAATTGGTAACAAGAAGAGTGGGCACTATAAGGGAGAGTGGGTTCGGACATTTTTAAGACCTTTTTAATACCCCCCCAAAAAAAGAGCATTACTGTATCAAAAGTAATCAACAAATTATTGTTGTAAAAACTGGTTAAATATTGGCCAAATTGTCAAATAATATAAGAAAGAAGAAAAAAAAAAGATCTACAAGCTCACAGTAGATCAGCTATTTTTTTTTACAATATTTACTAACTAAATGTAATGCTTCAACTCAACTGGGAGTCCCCCCCAGTTCAAATATGATTATTTTGTGGAGTCCCCAGTTCAAATATGATTATTTTGGGGGGTCCTCAGTTCAAATATGATGATTTTGGGGGGTCCCCAGTTCAAATATGATGATTTTGGGGGGTCGCAGCCTCAAACGGTTTAGAACCACTGCACTAAGGAAGAGAGGGCATTAAAAGAAAGTGGGCACTGAGGAAGAGTGGGCACCTCAATGTGAAGTTGTCTATTTGGTCCAAAATGCCCTCATATAGTTACTGTACTATATGTATTATGTGTTTGTAACCGCGCCTATCCTATACTCTGGAATATTTTGGTGTTCAGCTTGCTTAGTAATAATATTGTGTTGTTAGTATTCTACTGATTAAACCATAGTATATAAAGAACTCTGGCAGGTGTAATATATACTATACACGTGTCAGTGCCTTTTATTTGTAGTACAAGTAGCAAATTATCCACAATTATTCTGTATATTAGGACAGTGGTTCCTCAAACGTTTTAGGGTCAAGGACCCCCAAATTAAATGATGTATTTGGCCGTGGAAAATATTTTGTGCCAGGGACCCCCAAAGAAGATATGTGTTGATAAAGTTTGTCAAAAATATTCCTTCTGTTAGAAAATAGCAGATCTACAATGTCACAACATGACTAATCTGCTATTTCCAGAAAGCAAATGTCTAATGTGGTAGAACTTATGGTGATGCTATAGTTACTCATTTAGCCGGGGACCCCCTGGAACACTCCTAAGGGCCCCTGGGGGTCCCCGGACCGCACTTTGAGAACCACTGATGTAAAGAAGCCTGGCATGTGTAAACATGTCAACGTCTTTTATTTGTAGTTGTGGCTACAAGTAGCAGCTAATCCATCATTAAACTGTAGATTCAAAGACATTCCTCTCTGTATATGATGTGGAATGTTCTTCATTGTAACAGCTTTTCAAAAACATTCTGGGTTTTGTCTCCTAGTTCATCTGAACCCAAGCTTGTCCAACTCTTAACTAGACCCTCCAGAAAAACGTGGGCAAAAATCCTTGATTATGCGGGCTAAAACTCTTGATTATGCAGGCTAAAATCCTTGATTTTGCGATGAAATATGCGGGATTTTTTGCAATTTTATGCGGTGAAATTGCGGGAAGATGCGAAATATGCGGAAAGTTGTGAAATATGCAGAAATATGCGATATGCAAAAAGTTGCGAAATATGCGATGCGAAGCGCATATTATGCGATGCGGCCTTCCAGTAATCTATTTAATCATTTGATTTGACCTTATAGTCGATCAATACTTTTTTAGTATTAGTCGTTTGATATGCCCCCCCCGCCTGCTGAATTAATAATTTCTTCATTGATGATGAGCACGTCTCTTGTCAACTCTAGCTAGACACTAGAACAGGGACAGGGTGACCTATTCAGCCCCTCAAACCAGGACCCTTAAATCCAATGCACGCGCACGCCCATTCATGCATGTCCATGCACGCGCACATGTATACACACAGACAGACAGGCGACACATGATTGATTGACAAACATCAGCCTCAGACACGCAATGCATTTGTTGATGTTTTCTGATTGGTGCATGTTTAGACATGATTACATAGTGCGTGTTGAAAACCGGGACAATGTTTTAGAGATATAATATTGGTCAGGACTCTGGGAAACGCAGCTTGAAAACAGGACAGTCCCGGCCAAACCGGGACGTCTGGTCACCCTATACTAGAACCCTTTAATTTTATCAGTCTGTAAAGGTCAACAGCCAGTCAGTACACAATGTCAGAATTAGAATGTTTGGTTCTCGAATCGATTAATCCTGAGTGTTCGTTTAACTCTGAGAGTGCACAAATGGCACCCGAAAGGGTCCATTAAAGGGACACTTTTTTTCTATAGATCAGTCACCCCATGGTAGACTGAAAGAACGAGCCCAATCGATGGTCTTGAAGGGCGGAGCCAAACCCAGGCGCTGGATTCCAGCGCCTGGGTTTGGAGCACTCTGATCGGTTAGGAGATAACAAGGTCCTAAGACCAGCGTTCCTGCAAGGTTCTCCCAGGCTTTTTTTCTTTTGAAACAAAAAAAAAGGCATGGGTTTCCGAGGCTACCCCATGGAGACTTGAATTCATGGATATTTCTTTCGTTTTTGTCTCATTCCTAAACCAATAATGTGATGACCAGTGGACCGGTAGGCAGCGGTTCCGGTAGGAGATACAAAAAAAAGACTCTTTGTGTCTCCTACTGGAACCGTTGCCAGTCATCAAATCATTGTTTTAGGAATGAGACAAAAACTAAAACATATCCATGAATTCAAGTCTCCATGGGGTGACTAATCCATTGGAAAAAAAGTATTTTTGGGGGTGGACTATGCCTTTTAAATGAATGAACCCTGGGGATTTTACAGTCAGCTACAGGTCAATACAGTACCACACACACACACACACACACACACACACACACACACACACACACACACACACACACACACACACACACACACACACACACACACACACACACACACACACACACACACACACACACACACACACACACACACACACACACACACCCTCCTCTGCTATTAAGTCATACAAACCACACAAATAAAATAGTAGCGCTGTTGTTTTTTCTATGAATCTACGAGGCTTACAAAAGGAAAGATGACTAACTGACTCCCTCGCTCCGTAAGGTCCATTATTTATGGTGAATCACTGGGGGGTTTAAGGGGGAGTTGGGAAAGATGGGAGGTACAGGAAAAGACACACACAAGGAGGAGAGAGGTCTGGTGGAGGTCATGCAACAACTCTGCAGCAACAACTCCGCAGGCAGTGGTGTGAAAGTAACTAAGTACATGTACTCAAGTACTGTACTTAAGTACAAATTCTGAGGTATTTTTTTTACTTTACTGGAGTATTTCCAATTTTCAGTACTTTTACTGTACTTCTACTCAGCTACATCTCAGAGGCAAATATTGTACTTTTACTCCACTACAATTATTTGAAAAAGTTAGTTACTCAGTAGATTTTCATCATTATTACAAAGCCACTTCAGCCCTATATACATTTCGTCCCTTTGAAAATAGCAGATCTACAAGCTCACAATGCGTCGAGCTTGTAGATCTGCTATTTTCAAAGGGATTTGTATGCATTTTACACATTTGAAAACTTTGTGAAATGGGGACGTTCTGCACAATGACTACGTTCTACTTTTGGTACTTTTTAAGTACATTTTGATACCAATACTTTTGTACTTTTACTCGAGTACATTTCAAATTCCGGACTTTTACTTGTAACAGAGTATCTCTACATTGCATTGCAGTATCGATACTTTTACTTACTTTAACAGTACCTTTTCCACCACCTCTGTCTGCAGGCCTGGGAGGAAACAGAGCTCAGAGATACAGTATTAGGATCAGAGGGAGGGGGGAGAGAGAGGGAGGGAGAGAGAGATGGAGGGAGGGAGAGAGAGAGGGAGAGAGAGGTTCATTCACAGAGAGAATGTAGTTAGGTGTTGTAATGTTGTGACTGACACATCAGAATGTTGTGGTGTCAGATTGACAGCTGGGCATCCTGTCTGCCGGCTGTAGACCTGCAGGGACGTGTCTGTGAAAAGCAAACACCCCCCCCCCCCCCCCCCCCTCCCGCAAACGCTCACCCCCCACGTCCCCCCAGCAAGCAACAGTCGGAGGTGCTGACGATTGATTGACTGACTGACTGACTGGCTCGCTGGCAGTGGTGGAAAAAGTATTACAATTCGTTACTTAAGTAAAAGTACCAATACCAATAATATAGAATTACTCTGTTACAAGTAAAAGTCCAGAATTCAAAATGTACTTGAGTAAAAGTAAAACAAAGTATTGGTATCAAAATGTACTTAAAGTACCAAAAGTAAAAGTACTAAAATGTTTGAAAATAGCCGATCTACAAGCTCACAACGCGACGCGACGCGTTGTGAGCTTGTAGATCTGCTATTTTCAAATAGCTTATGCATAAAATAGGGTTAAAGTGGTTAATGTATGTTTCATAATATCATAATTTAAATCTGAAAGTAATTAGTACTGGCTGGCTGACTGGCTGAGTGACTGGCTGGGTGGCTGCCCTCCCCACACTCCTGATAAATGGAAACGTATCCACACACACCATCTTAACACATTCATTGCCAGGTATTAATTCATTCATTAATTCATCCGCCACAATCCACAGGTGGGATGTAAACAAACAATGTGTCTGTGGAAAGACCCCGTAAAAAAAACAACAACAACAACAACTACATTGTAACCGTGATCGTCCGTTCTGTAGTTCTCAGCAGTTGAAGTTAATTTGGGAGAACAACATCTGGACCTACAGAGGTCTTCATCAGGTGTTTGTACCTGACGGAGATGCTGTGTGGATAAGTTTCATTCTACTTGTTCTATCCAGCAGCAACTGTCAAAAATAATGTTTGTATGTGCGTGCCTCCCACCCTGTTTAAACAACGTTATCAAACTAAACTATATATAGTTTATATATAGTATATATATGTGCCATCATATATAAACATCAGCTCTAGTCAATAAACAACAAGGTAAATAGTCACAGAAGAAGAGTGTGTAGAGAGAACAAAGTAGAGCCTCAAAGACACTCATAACATGCTGTCTAAATCATATTCTGTTACATTTGTGCTCAGAAAAAAAGCTAATCTAAGAAACAAAGACATGAGAACTAATAACCAAGATATACTGTATCTGAATAGTAGGCTAGCATCAGTGTTGTTTCATCCATTTAGTAACTGAGAATGTACAAAGGGAACCAAATGGAAACCCTGTTAAACCAAATGGACCGGGTCCATTTGGTTTAACAGGGTTTCCATTTGGTTCCCCAAGTTGAACACGGGGCCTTTAGTAGAGTGTAGTTTGACGCTGGCAGAGGGGAATGTGTCATCGTAGCCGGGGGGGGGGGGTGGGCGGTGGGTGTATGGGGTCTTTTCAGCAGATAAGGCCCCAAGTTAATTGTCAACTTGGAGAAGAAGGCTTGGCTAGGGTTCAACTTTAAACTGAGGAGGAGAAACATTCACTGGGCCTCTCTCTCTCTCTCTCTCTCTCTCTCTCTCTCTCTCTCTCTCTCTCTCTCTCTCTCTCTCTCTCTCTCTCTCTCTCTCTCTCTCTCTCTCTCTCTCTCTCTCTCTCTCTCTCTCTCTCTCTCTCTCTCTCTCTCTGACACACAGAAATGAGCAGACACACAATCGGAACTGGAAAACTATCAAATTTAAGCTGACAAATGGTTAGGCTACTCTCTCCTGATTGGCTGGAATTGGCAACCCACCTGAAAGTGTATTTTCTGTTTGTTAAAGAGCTGGAGAGATGAGCAGACTCCTGTTACTGAACAAACACTCTATAGTAATGATTACTATCACAATATAGTGCTTTAACCTTAACAAAAAAAACGTTTTTGTTTTAACCCAGAAATATCCCTTACCCTACCCTTTAATATAACTCAGAGGGAGTCAAAATGAATTCCCACCACTGCCTCCCACCTACTGTACAAACAATCAAACAAACAAACACCTCCCCAGCAGCGCTGCTACCAGGAATGTGACCCCCCCTCCTGCCCGAGACCACAGTGTCCTGACTGGCCTCTCCCACAGGAAGGTGACACAGACAGATCCACACGCTCCGTTGCCCACGGCTACAAGCACGACGCTGTGGCATTTCCAGGGAATCCTGGGGGACACAGTGGGGGTGTGTGTGTGGGGGGGGTTGTTAGTAGTCTGTGAGATTGTAGAGAGGCCCAGCTGAAGAGCTGTGTGGCAGGAGGACACAGTGTCTGGGGTGAAGGTAGGATATGTTAGACGTCAGGGGGGGGGGAGGGGGGTTAGTCGGAGGTGAACAGTTTAAAAAAAAAAAAACGATGTTGCTATATCAATGGTTCTCAAACTGTGAAATGTCAAGGACCCCCAAAATGATATGTATTTGGACGCGGACCCCCATCTCAAAACATTTTGTTCCAGGGACCCCCCAGAAGCAAAGATTTGAGTTAAATAATGTTCGCTTTCGAAAGTATATATTCAAAGATTTGCAAAAGTTTGCAGGATTACACACACACACACACACACACACACACACACACACACACACACACACACACACACACACACACACACACACACACGGTGTGTGTGTGTGTGTGTGTGTGTGTGTGTGTGTGTGTGTGTGTGTGTGTGTGTGTGTGTGTGTGTACACAGGCTTTTCACTCACAGCAAATTTCACAGAGTTTGTTGATTTTCCTTTTCTGGGAAGTTTGGTCTCATTTCTCAGAATCCGTTGTCCGCTGTGGTGTCAGGCCGTTAGGTGACGACCTTCCTCCTCTGTGACATGTTTAACCTCTGTGGCGTCTGGTGGACATGACACATCCCGTCTGTGTTGATGCTGATCCACAGCGTCTGTGTTGATGCTGATCCACAGCGTCTGTGTTGATGCTGATCCACAGCGTCTGTGTTGATGCTGATCCTCAGGGATTTGACAAATGCCTCTGACTAAAGGATGCTGTTTTACTCTTCAGACGTAAGGCGTTAGTCAGAGAGTCTGACCTCACAGGACGACAAAACTAATGTTGACGTACGGAAAGTAAACCCATAGTTAAATGTTCAGTAAAGCTATGTTCCACCGGGTTGGGTTGGGTCGCCCTGAAACAGTCCAGGTTATTATTTTCCTAACAAAGACTGATCCTAACATATTAAATTCCATTTTCTTATAGATGCCAAATAACTTATTATAAATAATACATTTGTCTCAAGACACTTGACTTTACATATAAAGCCAGAGACTGTCCAGCCTGAGCAAAGCATTAATTGGTGACAGTGGCATGGGAACACTCAAAGAGGACGCGTTGTGAGCTTGTAGATCGGCTATTATCAGTGAAGAGGGGAAAAAGGAACAGGTCTAGTATAGAGCCCTGGGGGACCCCAGCCCAGTGTCCTTGAGCAAGACACTGAACCTCTAATTGCTCCCGATGAGCAGGTTGGTGCCTTGCATGGTTTCCTCCACCATCGGTGTGTGTGTGTGTGTGTGTGTGTGTGTGTGTGTGTGTGTGTGTGTGTGTGTGTGTGTGTGTGTGTGTGTGTGTGTGTGTGTGTGTGTGTGTGTGTGTGTGTGTGTGTGTGTGTGTGTGTGTGTGTGTGTGTGTGTGTGAATGTGTGTGTGTGAATGTAATGCACAATCTATGTAAAGCGTAAAATCTTTGCGCTGTATAAATGCACCATTTATTTACCATTTAGAGAGAGAGAGAAAGATGGAGAGAGACAAACGGAGAGATGGGGAGAGACACAGAAAGAAAGAGACAGAGAGAGAGAGAGAGAGAGACAGGCACAGAGTGAGAAAGAGACAGAGCGAGAGGGAGAGATAGACAGACAGACAGACAGGCAGAGACAGAGCGAAAGAGGGAGAGAGACACGCAGAGAGACACAGAAAGAGACAGAGAGAGAGAGGGAGAGACAAATACTAGTATCTACATCCCATTGTACATACAATAGAGCAGTGGTTCTCAAACTTTTTCATGTCAAGGACCCCCAAATTGACACTTATTACTAGCCCGCGGACCCCCATTTGTAAAGATATGCCAGGGACCCCCCATAAGAGAAGATTTTTAGGGCTCTAGCAGTGATTCTCAGCCATTTTAATTTCAATTTCAAGGAGTTTGACATGCATTAGGGCTACGGGCCCCCCGTTTAATGGCATTTCTATCTCCGGGACCCCAATTTATGTCGTAAAATCTACGTTAATCTAACTCTGGCAACCCACCTGAAAGTGTATTTGCTGTTTGTTAAAGAGCTGGAGAGATGAGCAGACTCCTGTTACTGAACAAACACAAATGGAACCTAATGGACCCTAACGGGTCCATTTGGTTCCATTTGTACACTCTCAGAGTTACAGACCCATAACGGTCCATTTGCTTCCTAACTATCCATCATTTAGCTGGGGACCCCCTGGAACTCCCTCAAGGACCCCTGGGGGTCCCCGGACCCCACTTTGAGAACCAATGCAATAGAGGAGTGTATGGTGGATGTACAGTAGAGTAGAGTTGGATGTGAGGACATCCTAGGCTGCGTGTTGTTGTGGGTCATCTGACGGTTATGAACCTCAGACTATAAACACAGCCTGTTGCTAAGTCTCACACACACACTCTCACACACACACACACACACACACACACACACACACACACACACACACACACACACACACACACACACACACACACACACACACACACACACACACACACACACACACACACACACACACACACACACACACACACACACAGAGCGGAGGCAGTAAACCACAGCCTGAGCCCTAAACACTCCACTTATCCTGATAACATCACTAATGACGAAGGAGGAGGATAACTGTGGTCAATTAATTACCCCCCCTGTGTGTGTGTGTGTGTGTGTGTGTGTGTGTGTGTGTGTGTGTGTGTGTGTGTGTGTGTGTGTGTGTGTGTGTGTGTGTGTGTGTGTGTGTGTGTGTGTGTGTGTGTGTGTGTGTGTGTGTGTGTGTGTGTGTGTGTGTGTGTGTGTGTGTGTGTGGGTGTGTGTACTTCCCACACCCACACTAAATATGAAACGTTGCTTCTTTTGCCGACAAGGAGCCACAAGAATGTCTTATACAGTAACTGATATGTTTTGGTTTAAAAACACAAGGTTTTTTGTTAAAAAGTGATATCTCTATATTGTGATAGTAATCATTACTATAGAGTGTCACCATCATCACTGTGTTGTTGTGAACTAACTAACTAAGTAAACCTTAACTCATTCAATCCAGGAACGCATCTGTGTTATTTTTCGATGTCTTTAGCTATTCAAAAATAGCAGATCTACCAGCTCATAGCGCGGAACTCGGTGCCGCGCTATGAGCTGATGATGATTGATTGAACGTCTAGTCAGTAAGAATACTCCTAGTAAGACTAGTAATAAGTAGTAAGACTACAAGGTTATTCACGATTATGCATGCTCCTCATGGTATCACAACACCTCCAAGGCCTTAAAAACAAGGCTCCAAACATCCCAAAACAAACTTGTAAGGCTACTTCTTGGCCTCATCTAACCCCTGCTCATTTTGCTAGGATTGGATGGCTTAGGGTTGAGGACAGAGTACAGCAACTTGCTATGGGCCTGGTCTTCAAGATACACCACAACATTGGGATCCCCCTGTATTTGTCAAAATACTTCCAAAATGTGAATCAAGTCCATGATCACAACACCAGAGGCAGCTCCACGAATCATGTTCAAACCTTTTTTGGCTCAACAAAGGGAATGAACTCGTTCTCATGCTATTCATCAAAAATGTGGAATGCCCTACCAAAAGGAGTAAAGGCGTGTAAAACCCTACTCACTCTCAAAACTGCCCTAAAGATACACCTTCAGGAGGCTGCAATTCGAAAATGGCCCCTGTCCAAGTCCTAACCTACCCCCCCAACCCCCCACCCCCCCCATTTTCTTTTTCTTCTCTTGTACATATTTTTCACTCTTCATACCAGTAACCTGTAAACTGATTGTATGACATTCAGTGTGTATATCTGTCTGTCTCTTATATGTCATCATGATTTGTGTGCATGGGGATCTCATCTTAAACGAGCTCAGTGCTTAATGAGTCTTCCAGTTTAGTAGACCTTGTATTGTGAATGTTGTACTTCCATGTACTGTTGTTCTCATGTCTTACTAAATAAAGTACATCAATCAATCAAAGCTTATATATCTGCTATTTTTCAATAGCCGAAGAAATCGAAAAATTACACGGATGCGTTCCCGGTCTTAATGGGTTAAATTAAAATCTGAACGGTGTGTGTGTGTGTGTGTGTGTGTGTTTCAGGCTCTGGCTGTGGGCACACGGTGCTGGGCCCTCAGAGCGGCACCCTGGCCAGCCAGAACTACCCGGGCACCTACCCCTCTGACGCCCGCTGTGAGTGGAGGCTGCGGGTTCCCCCGGGCCGAACGCTACGCCTGCTGTTTGGAGACTTTGACGTGGAGAGTAGTCCCGACTGTAGCACCGGCTCTCTGACCGTCACGGCCGCCGACGGCACCGCGGCCCTGGGTAAGAACTGAGCGCTGACCGATGTGTGACCGTCATAGATATGTGACCCTCATAGTCCGGGGGTCTTCAACGTTTTCCAGGCGAAGGACCCCTTAGCTGAGAGAGAGATGAAGCGGGGACCCCCCCCCCCACTCACTCCATATTGAATTAAATTGTGTTGCAGATTAAAGGGATTCTAGGCATCATTAAGCCGACATTTAAAAAATATTTATGTGTATATGTATATTGCATTTTTTCCCCTCTATCAGCCACTATATAATGATGCTGGGGTGTTTTCCTGCATTTGAAACACAGTCCTCTTTCTGAAATCCGTATTTTCCTCTACTATTTATGTTTTGACATCCGGGTGTCCGGGACGTAAATGAAAAGCACGCATGTGCGCGTCCGTGTCCGTGTGAACTGTTCGAGTGAAACCGAATGGAACCGAGTGCAGCCGACAAAAATGGCACCATTGTTAGTTTATAGTTTGTTGATTACTTTTGACGCAATGAAAAATGTATTTCAGAGGTGTTTAAAAAGGTCTTAAAAGTCCTTAAATTGTCAATGTAGAAGTGCAGATACCCTGTATACACTTATATGGTATGTTGGTTTGATTATACTGTTGAGTGAGAAAACAATGCTGCACACTAAGCTAATCATCTGGGGACCCCTCCCAAAATCATTTGGGGACCCCCCTGGGGTCTGCTACTGCTCTAGTCTACGCTAAAATGGACCCGAGTTACTCTGTACTTGGTGTGCTCTTTTTGTCGATCTACACCACAATCTCTTCACCAACTACACGTTTCACTCCAGAACATGGATGCTGGGGTTCAAGAGGTTAAAGGGAAACGTCGCTGATTTTGAACCTAAATCCCATTGTTCTTCTGGTATGAGATGATACTGTATATACAAAGAATACCGTGTATGATTCTGTGTATTTCCCCTGAGAAATGCTAAAGTGTAGTAATTACACAGAAGACGTGTTATTGTCTCCCACAATTCTCCTCACATCAGAACAATGGGATTTAGGTTGAACATCGGTAGGATCCTGTTCAACTTTTTTTTTACATTTGTAACACTAGGGCGATATCATTGCTTACAAGACATGCCCCTCCCCTTACGCAATACCCCATGGCACCCGTTGTCACAGTACTTAGTATTATCATAGTACTCAGACTCAGAGGCCAGCCTATGATGTCATATATTGGTGACATCAGGGATCTCCACACGACATCAGACAGACAGACAGACAGACAGACAGACAGACAGACAGACAGACAGACACAGACAGACAGACAGACAGACAGACAGACAGACAGACAGACAGACAGACAGACAGACAGACAGACAGACAGACAGACAGACACGCACACACACACACACTGCGTGCCATTCCATTGACAGAGGAGGCCAACACACATTTCAACAGCAAATGCACGTCTTCCAACCAGGTGTATCAGGTCGTATCTGCAGGGCATGAACTCACACACACACACACACACACACACACACACACACACACACACACACACACACACACACACACACACACACACAGAGATTAGGTGACAGATCCACAGGAATGGAGGGGGGGGGGGAGTATGTAGGGGCTTATGTTCAGTTACTCCTGCTTATTATATGGTTTTATTTCATGATTGTACAGGATCTGCATCATGATTCAGCACCATGCATGATTTATGATCTACTATTTCTTCTCCTCCAGGTCTTGTGTTTAGTGCCTGGTGTGTCAGTGTGTCAGTCTGCATTCCTCTCTGCTACTCTAGTAGAATAAGTAGATATTTGATAGCTAAACATCACACATCAGCTGTAGCACATAGGCATACAGTAGGAACTCTTGGCAGCACATTCACTGTGAAGCTACTTCACAATTTACCATGTAGGCCAGGGGGTCTTCAACGTTTTTCAGGCCAAGGACCCCCTATCTGAGAGAGAGAGAGATGAAGCAGGGACCCCCCTCCTCTATATTGTATAAAATTGTGTTTCAGATTAAAGTTTTTTTTATTTTTTACTTAGTCTGCTCTTTTTTCCCTCTACACCTATACCTCTTTGCCAAAAATAGCCGATCTACAAGCTCTCAACGCCTCGCAGCGCGAGGCGTTCCCCTAGGCTAATGTTCCCCTAGAAAAGGAATTCTAGGATTCAAGTGGTTAATGTAAAAAACGAAATACCATCACACAAAGATTTGGCGGACCCCCTATAGTAGCTCTGAGGACCCCCTAGGGGTCCCGGACCCCCTGTTGAAGACCCCTGATGTAGGCATTTATCAGACGCTCTTTATCCAGAGTGACAGTAAACTAGGTAAACACATACATAGAATGCATAGAGACTCTAGAGACAGCGTAGTGTCTCAGTAAACTAGGATCACAGGTAAACCAAGAACCTAGCATCTAAACAGTATAATATACAAAAAAAAAGAATCTATACAAACAAACTACAGGGTGCCAGGTCTACAAGTGAACCAGTCTAAATAACAGGCAGTCTAAATTACTTTACTAGGGATGTGCATGACTGAAAACATTTTTTTTTTCAATTCCATTTGTTTTAATAGTGAATATTAAAACCATACCTTTTTTTTAAATAAAACACACTCACACCTCCCACCAATTTAAAAATATAAATAAAACGCTTATCGATCATCTGATTAATCCAAAAAGTAAGCAATAGAATAATCTGTGTGTGTGTGCGTGCGTGCGTGCGTGCGTGCGTGCGTGCGTGCGCCACACTCATGATGGTACACAGTGTTCATAACGGCCTATCTACACCAGACTTTTCAAAGTGAGTGTATGTGTGGTGCGTTTGTTTACATCCAATTGATTATCAATGATAGCGGCTACACCAGGCGCGTGGGTTCGCGAGTCCCCTGAAACGCAGACTTTTAAAATAGGATCTACACCAGCGTCTCAGGTGTAGATCTGCTGTTACATACGTAAACACACAGGGAGGTGTGTTTACATTGCTGGTTCATCAGCATGTCTGCAGGATCTTTCACGTTCTCACCAACACTCATTTACCTCAGTGTAACTCCATAGAGTCCAGGGTGTTTTTCTATAGGCCAGAGGGTCTGAAGCTCTTGCATGTCAAGGACCCCCAAATGTACTGCATTTGGCCACGTACTGTACCCCCCAGGGTTTCCTGCAGGACAAAACTGGGGGGGGGGGGGGGGGGGGTGCGCATGTGTGTGCTGCACGTGTGCGTGCACTTGCACTGGGGCTGCATGATGGACAAATATCTCAATATCTCTACAGTATGACAATAATTCACACTATTTCTTTTATATGTTTAAGTGTAGCAACAGTGAAAACCCTTTATTTTTAAGATTTTCTTTATCTAAATCTAAAAAAATAGCCGATGTGTACAGTATAGGGTTAAAGTGGTTAAACTGATTGTGATGCTGTATTAACTCATTTTGCTGGGGACCCCCTGGAACTCATCTTATCTCATGTCTAATCCATGTGTGTGCTGTGCACGTCCACTGTGTGGGAGTCTTCCTTATCATCTTATCTTATCTCAGGGGTCTTCAACAGGGGGTCCGGGACCCCTAGGGGGTCCTCAGAGCTACTACAGGGGGTCCGCCAAATCTTTGTGTGAAATGATTTTTTTTTAATCTTAACCACTTGAACCCCAGCATCCCTTTTTCTGAGGAAAACTTTAGCCAAAAAATAGCCGATCTACAAGCTCACAACGCCTCGCAGCGCGAGGCGTTGAGAGCTTGTAGATCGGCTATTTTTGGCAAAGAGGCTATAGGTGTAGACTCTACAGAGAGGGAAAATAGCAGACTAAGTAAAAAAAAAAAACTTTAATCTCAAACACAATTTTATACAATATAGAGGGGGTCCCTGCTTCATCTCTCTCTCAGCTAGGGGGTCCCTGGGCTGAAAACGTTGAAGACCCCTGTCTTATCTTATCATCTCCTCTCTCTCAGGTCCACTGTGTGGGAGGCTTCCTTATCATCTTATCTTATCTTATCATCCTCTCTCTCAGGTCCATTGTGTGGGAGGCTGGACTCTGCAGACAAAAACGTGACACTGAGCAGCAACGACGTGACGGTGGTCTTCAGGTCAGGACCCCACCGCTCTGGACGAGGATTCCTGCTGTCCTATACCACTGACCAGCACCCAGGTAGCACCCTATAGCAGTGGTTCTCAAACTTTTTCATGTCAAGGACCCCCAAATTGACACTTATTACCCCACGGACCCCCATTTGAAAAGATAAGCCAGGGACCCCAATAAGAGAAGCTTTTTATGGCTCCCTAGCAGTGATTCTCAACCATTTTAATTTCAAGGACCCCCAGTTTGACATGCATTAGGGCTTACGGACCCCCATTTAATGACATTTATACCTCTGGGACCCCAATTCATATTGTAAAATCAATGTTAATTTAACTCTGAGAGTGTACAAATGGAACCAAATGGACCCGTTAGGGTCCATTTGGTTCCATTTGTACACTCTCAGAGTTACAGACCCATAAGGGTCCATTGGGTTCCTGTCCATCATTTAGCTGGGGACCCCCTGGAACCCCCTCAAGTACCCCTAGGGGTCCCCCGGACCCCACTTTGAGAACCAATGCCCTATAGCAGCCTATAGCACTGACCAGCACCCAGGTAGCACCCTGTATGGTGCGTTTATATAGCGTTTTTATCCAAAGCCCCATCCAGCCGCTCTACCGGCCACTCTTCCCCTGAGCCACCGCCGCCCCACACGTAGAGTACAGAAGTCCTGACGTCACTCGTTCATCCCCTGGGTCGTAAAGTCATGTCTCTATGGAGAATAACATTGGGTCATCATAGAATCGTCTCGTATAAGAATTGTGGTCCAAAAATAAACAAACTGTCTCGGCGATATTGTCAGGGAGGAGGTTCTGTATAGTTTATGATAGTCAGTCACTTATATTTGATACAGTCTGTTTCTGCCCAAAATGTAACTATTTCGGCGGAAGTAACATTATGGTTTTCTCACCGTCAGTTGATGCGTCATATCCAGGGATGCACATAACGTTTTAGGTCTAGTACTCAGAAGAGCACCTGGAGATGTGACTTGGTGCGCACCAAATAAATGGTCCCGTCACGTTTTGACAAAGGGGGGGGGGAGGGGGGGGGGGGGGGGGGTGCAGCACGGCGCCCACCGGACAGTTTTGTCAACGGGGGGGGGGGGGTCTACTGCGCGAGAAAAAAGGACGCTCTGCTTCCAAATTCCGCCGATTTTCGCCGCTTTGTCCTCACACGCCGTTAGGAGAAGCCCCCAAGGTTGGTGCCCTGTGCTGCGCTGCTTTTATCCGCCAGATTTGGACGTTCACGGCATATTTTGCACCGTTACGGTGCGTTCATCATCGGTGACGAGTGCCTCTAACAGCCGCTGCTGGCTGCGTGCACGCAGCGAGGCGATGCGAGGCGACGGAGGCAACAATCACACGAGCACGTGCAGCATGCGTCCCCTTCCCCTGCGCCTAATGGCTGTACATGGGGCCGTGCTTTAGCGTGAGTGTGGCATCAGGAAGTAAATTCCTAGCCTCGATCTCCAGGCTTTTATTTTTTAGTTTTGCTAAAAAATAAAAGCTTGGAAATTCCTGTCCCAGCTGTTGGTACGCAAAAGCGCCTCGCGTCGTCTGATGTGGTGCGCATTATTTATTTTGGGTGCGCATGCGCACCTGCGCACCAGTTATGTGCACCCCTGTTCATATCCATAAGAGTCAAACCACCGGGATCATTTGTTTATTTTTGCAACACAGTTCTTATTTGACGCGATATTAAACACGTCTATGGGGATTCAGAACGGGGGTGGAAAACCGCGATCCAGGTAGGATGTGTAAATGACGTCAGACTTAGGTGCTCTATAACACTGTCCTAATAGCACTGACCAGCACCCAGGTAGCACCTATACTTTCTAATGCACTTGCAATTTTATTTCCTTATTGTTCCATTTAATAAATAATAACTCCATTGGAACACAGCTTATTTTTCTTTTGCATTTCTTGAAAAGTAACGGTTTTGCACATACAAGCTTTTCTGCCAGACAGTGAGGATATATATAGTGTGTCATGTACAGTGGTGTAAAGTAACTAAGTACACTTATTAGTATTTCCAATTTCCAATACTTTTACTTCTACTCCACTACATCTCAGAGGCAAATATTGCACTTTTACTCCACTACAATTATTTGAAAACTTTCGTTACTTTTCAGATATAAATGATGATATAATGAAACATACATTAACCACTTTAACCCTATTTTATACTTAGGCTATTTGAAAATAGCCGATCTACAAGCTCACAACGCGTCGCATCGCGACGCGTTGTGAGCTTGCAGATCTGCTATTTTCAAATATTTTGTACTTTTACTTTTGGTACTTTAAGTACATTTTGATGCCAATACTTTTGTACTTTTACTCAAGCACATTTTGAATTCTGGACTTTTACTTGTAACGGAGTATTTTTGTATTGCAGTATTGATACTTTTACTTAAGTAAAGAATTTGAGTACTTTTTCCACCACTGGTCATGTAGCAGCAGGTGAGACGTGATTTATCAGCGTTATCCATGAGACATGTTGTTGTAAACAACCCAGTGAGAGAGTCTCTGATCCTCATAACTGATGTAAGCAGTGTTTGGGACCATGTTTGAGACGGACTGATTACATGTTTTTTTTAGTTGTAGTGCTCACACACACACACACACACACACACACACACACACACACACACACACACACACACACACACACACACACACACACACACACACACACCGTCACGGAAGAGCAGGAGGACTAGCTGCTGTTTGTTACCGACGTTTTGCTTTCACACCACATGTTGCTGCTCAGCCAGAACGCTGAGCATCCATAAACAGTCATTACCTCTGAGCTGAGCCGTGGCTGTGGATGGAACGTCATTCCTCTGCTCTTACACAGCACTGAGCTCAGCTGATGATACATGGAATGAGGGATCCGTCCACACGGCGTGCTGGAAATCCTGTTTAACACATTCAATCCTGGAACACATCTGTGTGTCACTTTAGATTTCTTTGGCTATTAGAAAATAGCAGATCTACAAGCTCATAGACTGCCGCGCTATGAGCTTGTAGATCTTCTTTTTTTTTTTTATCGTGAAAGTTCGTGCAAATCTTTGAATGTGTGTTCTACAAATGTCTTCTAAATCCTAACAGTTTTTTTTTTAAAACGTATAAGTGGTTCTCAACTTTTCCATGTCCCCCCCAGAAGCACAGATCGGAGTTAAAAATGTTCGCTTTAAAACATATATATAAATATATATTCAAAGATTTGCACAAACTTTCAAGATTTTTCAAAAATAGCAGATCTACAAGCTCGTAGCGCGGCATGAGCTTGTATATCGGCTATTTTTGAATAGCCAAAGAAATCTAAAATTACACAGATGCGTTCCCGGTCTTAAAGGGTTAATTTGGCTGCTGAACAAGTTACATCTAGAGCTGAACTTGATATGTCGTTTTGGCGGGTTCTTTTTAGCCGATTTTTTTCAAAAATAGCAGACACACTCTCACACGACAGAGATTTTGCACATTTATAAATAATTAAATGATTTCTACTACCCCCTGATTTGAACCCAGTTTTCCTGCGCTAGTGTTGACTTTGTTTACCATTGAGCTAATAGAGCCTGCCTGCTTGCTCAGGGGATTTTGACCATCAGGTCAAAATTTGTGTCAGATCCTGTGTCTTAGGTGAGACGTGACCTTTGACACAATCTAAATGTCTCAATAGAAGAGCAGAGAGACAAAATACAACAACCCCAATTATATAAGTTATATCCTACTATAATTCTAGTAACCTCTGTCCGTTTGTAGTGGTGTCTGTAGTGGTGAGTAGGTGAAGCTACCCGGTTCTCCTCAGTGGCTGGACCAATTGCTCTGATTTTGCACACAGCCATCGACCATTACCATCTGAACTTAACTGTGAAGCCCGTTTTTCAATTTCATCAAATCTCAGCTTCTTATTAGCGTTTTTGTGTCAAACAATGTCGCCATGGTTACGGGGCTGCCCAGCTATGGGACGAACTGCCTCCCGGGTTGCCAGATCATGTGCGCATATCCCCCCACGGATGCGCTGCGCCGACCGGGTATGGTCTAGTTGTATTAACATGCTCTAACATACAGATTGGACGAAATTAAAATGCATCATAAAAAAGGTTACATAGCGCCGCTTTAAGTTACATTTTCTTTTCATATATTGAAATTGTATTGAAAAATATATTTATTTTTGTTTGCCCACAAATGTAATCTTATCAAGTAGAAACTTTAATCAGATCTTAGTTTTGCACATTGATTAGAATAGTCAGTAATGTGTGTGATGTAGGACTCTCAACAAACACATCTACCATCGGTCGGCTCTACTAGTAACGTCAGTGTAACTAGAACACATCTGAATGGTCTTTTATACGTGTGTTCACGTGTTAACAGTAGTTTTGTGTGTGCAGCGCTGGCACACACAAACACAGACACACACACACACACACACACACACACACACACACACACACACACACACACACACACACACACACACACACACACACTTACACACACGCATGCATGTATGTTTGTGTGCATGTGTGAGTGCTCATTGACATGCATGCTGCATACCTATCTGCCCTCTGGAGTGTTTGTTCAGCTCCTTGTCCTTCTGGGTTGGACAGAGAGACACACACACACACACACACACACACACACACACACACACACACACACACACACACACACACACACACACATGATAATACGATTATGATAATATAACTAAAAATAACCTGTTTTCCAATGGATCCAATGTAGTTACAAAGCTCTGGTTAATAGACCAATTACTTGTTTACTAACATTGAGACTGGACGCACAGGTGATTGTTTCATGCAATCAATAGGGCATCACAGTTGCGGCCACTTCCGGGTTCCACTGCAAAATACTCAATGCATTTTTCCCATTGACTTTTCCAAAGATATTTATATCAATTAATTTAAGCCTAGAAGCAAGCCATCCAGGATCCTGGTGAATCATGACCATAAAACGTTTGATTCTGTGATTTTTTTTATTTTATATTTTATTATATGATATACTATATTTAATAAATACCCTTTGTTTTGCCGTTTTCATTTTTTTTTTTTCACAGAATCAAAAGTTTTATGGTCATGATTCACCAGGATCCTGGATAGCTTGATTCTAGGCTTAAATGAATTGATATAAATATTTTTGGAAAAGTCAATGGGAAAAATGCATTGATTATTTTGCAGTGGCACCAGGAAGTGGGCGGGAACTGCGATGCCCTATTCTCAACCTGTTGTTTCGGGGTGCGCTGGTTTCAGCACACCCCAACCCCCTCTTGTGTGTTGGCTAGTGCTGCGCGCCCTAGTGAGACCTGACAGAATGGGTTTCATTGAGCGCATACTGGTTCTTATCAGTGTGACGTCGTCTGTTAAGGGGTCTATACTTTTCATTGGTTCATGATAAAACCCAAAGACTACACTTATTGTAACCACTTTGACTTTAACATTTTTGAGAGTGTGTGTGTAACACTCTCTAAGAAACACCCTGTCTGTTTAGACTGAATTGTGGGCGTGCACTTCTGTTCATATATATATATATATATATATATATACACACACACGGTGGGGGCGTGGCTGTAGAAAGGGGGCGTGTTTGGTAAAAAAAAAAGGGTCTGCAACACGACACGTCATGATTGGTTGCCATGTCTGCTTATTGTAAGCGACATTGGCCTTGTTTTTCTGTGAAGGTGCTTGTAAAGACTGGTGGTTGCGGGTGGGTCCTGTTTCTAAAACATTGTTGATATGTTATTGGTTGATATATTGCACACACACTCTCACATTGGATATGTTATCCAATTCATTCTTGTTCAAAAATAGCAAACATATCAGCTCCTACAAGCTCAGATTGTGAGCTTGTAGATCTGATATTTTTTCTACTTTTGTGTGACGCTGTCGTGATGACAAAGTAGGGCATTCATTTACAAAAAACAAAAACAAAAAAAAACATAGAAATATGGAGATACAAGGTTTCTGCCCGACAACAACGATAATATCTACATGTCGTCTCTGTCGGGTGGAAACCTCATAATTATGTTCCAAAGCTGTTACTTTTCAGGTCTCAAAGCAGATCTATACAAGCTCAAAACGCAACGCATCACGTTTCGAGCTTGTAGATCTGCTACTTGTTTTGCTTGCGTGTGCGTTTTTAATTGGAATCCTGAAAAGTTTGTATTTAATTTCAAATGCATTTAGTTATACTTATGTTAACTTTATGAACTTAAATACAAATACATTGGACATAAAAAAAAGACAATAGAATTGTAATACTAGTCATTAAGCTACTAATATAGACTGTAGTAATTAAAGCGGGTCATGTTTGCATGTTTGGAATTGTAAACAGCTGAAATAAATAATATATCAGTATTATTATCAGATATTAACCTGCGGGGCCGCATTACGTGAAGGTGGGGGCGCATGTGGCCCCCGGGCCGCCAGTTGCCCATGTAAGAAGTAGGGCATTTAATTCATGAAAAACACAATAGAGAGTATGCACATGCACCCGGTTTTCCACCGGGACACCCCCCCCCCCCCCCTCATCTAGACTGAGTGGCAAAACATTGAGCAGCGTGGAGCATTAAGTGTTTGGAAGCGCTCGTTGTAAATCACATATATATCTGCTATTTTTGAATAGCCAAAGAAATCTAAAGTGACACAGATGCGTTCCAGGTCTTAATGGCTTAATACAATCAGATATGACTTTTCTGTGTTGATGTATGGGGCTGTCAAGGCCAGAAAGTATTTTTTGCCACTCAGTAGGCGTTCCCGCATAACTTACGGGTACGATGATGTCACGCGCATAGCCTCTATAAGTTAAAACACAGAGATAAGAGGTTTCTTCCCAAACAGCGACAATATCCGTATATACAAGAATCCCCCTTTTCCCTGTAAACGTGCTGGAGTGTTCCTGTGTGCATCCTGGCTTCCTGTTTTGTAACGGGGTTGTTTATGGAATGAATTAGCTCTTAGCGTAGCGCCCGGAGCCGCGGAGCCAGAGCCGCGTCCAGACACATAAATCGGCCCTCTGTTAAAAACACGACACGATGACCCAACAACGAGGCCCTTCTTTCTCTGTGTGAACACCCAGAGAGGCACACAGACGCTGACAAAGAACGCAGTCACATCTATACTGATGATGATGATGATGATGATGATGATGATGATGATGATCGCCTGTACAAGTGTAGACGCTGTACAGCAGCATGTCTGCTGGCGTAAGTGTGGTGTGTCATGTGTGTCATGTGTGTCATGTGTGTAATGCTTGGTATTACTGTTACTGTGCTTCAGTGGTGTAAAGTAACTAAGTACATCTACTCAAGTACAAATTTGAGGTGCTTTTGCTTTACTGGACTATTTCCAATTGTCTATACTTTTACTTCTACTCTCCACTACATCTCAGAGGCAAATATTGTACTTTTACTCCACTACAATTATTTGAAAACTAGTTACTAGTTACTAGTTACTTTGCAGATATTTATTATGACGTTATGAAACATACATTAACCACTTCAGCCCTATTTTATACCAAGGCTATTTGAAAATAGCAGATCTACAAGCTCACAACGCGTCGCGATGCGACGCGTTGTGAGCTTGTAGATCGGCTATTTTCACACATTTTAGTACTTTTACTTTTGGTACTTTAAGTACATTTTGATACCAATACTTTTGTACTTTTACCCAAGTCAATTTTGAATTCCAGACTTGTACTTGTAACAGAGTACTTCCACATTGCAGTATTGATACTTTTACTTAAGTAAAACATCTGAGTACATTTTCCACTGTACTCCACGCTGGTAATGTGTGTAATGTGTGTACTACTTGGTATTACTGTTACTGTACTTGTGCCGGTATAGTAGAATTTGAGGAATAGACATTGTGTGAGGACATTTTTTCCATGTCCTCACTCAGTCAATAGATGTTTTTTATGCTTTTAGAGTTTAGGGTTAAGCCTTAGTTACACGTAGGAAAATATTCAGGTTGGGGTTGAGAGTTAGGATTAGACATTTAGACGTTATGTTTAGGGGTTATCGATGGAGTTATTACAATATGCTTGATTTATACTTGTGTGTCGAAAATATCTTTGGCTTTGTGCAGTTTGCGGTTATAGGGTGTTCTCGGCTTTAGGGCTTGAGTTACAAATGGTAGAAACGTAAATAAATGGCATTAAAGTGTTGATGTCGATAGCACACAAGTATAGTAATACAAAGTTACAAACATGTTTATGTGTGTGTGTGTGTGTGTGTGTGTGTGTGTGTGGGGGGGGGGGGGGGGGGTAGTTCTGGCTGTACCTCATTGTTACCCAATTCCACCCCTTACTCACCAGAGCGCACCGTTATTTCTGAAGGTTTGACATCATTCTCTAACGTGTGTCCTGTTTTATTCCTTCTCTCTGTTCCAGATCTCATCTCTTGTCTGCATCGAGGATCACATTTTATTCCACAGCATTTCAGGTCAGTCAATCCATTCGTTCGGCGGGAATGCAGAATGTGTCAGTTTAGATATTTAGCCATTATTTTATAATTTCGGGCTATTCAAAAATAGCGGATCTACAAGCTCATACCGTGGTACAGAGTGCTGCGCTACGAGCTTGTAGATATGCAAAAACAATTAAGCGCAAAAGATCTATGACACAGTATGCGTTCATGTTATTTTAGCCTGTTGTTTTAGACAGATGCTATTGGTTGATTGTTGACCTGTTTGTTTACAGTGTGTACTGTGTGTGTACTGTTTGTTTACAGTGTGTACTGTCCCGCCGGCTGTAGGAACGTGAGTGGGGACATCTGGGGACACTCTGAGCAGGGCTACAGAGACGTGAGTACCACTTATACCGTCTGTGTCTGGCTCCCTGCCAGACTCTTACATCATCAGCATCATCATCACCAGGGGTGGAAAAAAAGTATTCACGTGTTTTACTCAAGTAAAAGTATCAATACTGCCATGTAGAAATGCTCTGTTTACAAGTAAAAGTCCGGAATTTAAGTTGGAGTAAAAGTACAAAAGTATTGGTACCAAAAGTAGAAAGTAGTCATTATGCAGAATGTCCCCATTTCACAAGTTTTCAAACATATAAAAAAAATATTCAGAAAATAGCAGATCTACAAGCTCACAACGCGTCGCGATGCGACGCGTTGTGAGCTTGTAGATCTGCTATTTTCAAATGGCCGTAATGTATTTAGAGCTGAAGTGGTTAATGTAATTTGTAATATGTTGTAATAATAATCAAAATTCTACAAAGTAACTAAAGTTTTCAAATAATTATAGTGGAGTAACAAAGTACAATATTTGCCTTTAGATGTCGTGTCGAAGTAAAAGTACTGAAAATTGGAAATGCTCCAGTAAAGTAAAAGTACATCAACATTTTAACTCATTGAGTGCCAGAATTGCCAGAATTATTTCTGGCTTTGTTGTCCCAGTGCCAGAGATTTTTTCAAGGTAAAAAGAAAAGTGCTTAGGAAGCGAGATACAGCCTTTTTCAGTTCTAAGTTAAACAAGGAGTGGATGGAGCTGCAAATCTTCAGATAATGATATCTTGGGTTCTGAACATGTTTTTCAAAAGTAGTAGTAGTAGTAGTAGTAGTATTAATTAAAGGGTCATTCCGTCCCCATGCAGACCTCTCTGCTGTGTAAGGCCTCTCTGCACGCCGGGGTCACATCGGACGGCATGGGAGGTCGCGTCACCGTCAGCCGAGGTCGGAGTCTGACGCGCTACGAGTCGGCCTTCGCCAACGGGGTCCTGTCCAAGATGTACGTACACCTGTGTGTGTGTGTTTCTGAACTGTCTGTCTGTCTGTCTGTCTGTCTGACTCGCGTTGTGCTACCCCGATAAGGACGTCAGACAGATCACCAGGTGTCCAGAACAGAAAACCCAAGTATCTCTGTTTCTGTGTCTGTCTGTCTGTCTGTCTGTATCCCTTCTATGCCCACATGGACAGGGGTGCACATAACTGGTGCGCATGCACACCCAAAATAAATAATGTGCGGCAGACATATATATTTTTAAAGCAAACATTTTTTAACTGAAATCTGTTCTTCAGGGGGGCCCTGGAACAAAATATTTTGATGGGGGTCCGCGGCCAAATACATATAATTGTGGGGGTCCTTGACATGAAAAAGATGGAGCACCACTGATATAGAAACATACGCTTTTCAGAAAACTGTTGGGATTTAGGAGACATGTAGAATCGGCTTCAGGTCTCAATGGGTTAAAATGAGTTAAAGTGTGCCAATAATAATGAAGTACTATGATAAAGGGTACTAAGTACCCTGACAGCTAGTACTCGTTCAACAGGTACAATGCGTAATAAGCGAAGGGCCATCATTCCTAACGAGCCTACGCCTAGTATAGATAAATACAATGATCATTTTAAAGCTGCACTCTGTAACTTCCATGTCTTACCTGAGATTCTATTTTTGCTGTCCTGTATTTTAATTGTATTTGTTTATTTTTTTGGCAGGGGATCACTGTCTGAAAAGAAGCTGCTCTTCAAACAAGGTACAGAAATGATCAAACGGATCAAATATGTGTGTGTGGCTTCTCTACTACTGTAGAGTTCTGTGAAAGCCTCTCCTCTCTCTCTCTCTCTTCAACAGAATGCAACAGCAAACTGTCTGCCGCCGGTTTGAATTCCTCCTCTTCTCTGTGGGAGGAAGCGGGTCCGACGCTACACCGCTCCCCCCAGAACACAGAATCCCTGGCTCAGTTCCCCACAGACAGCACGGTGCTGGAGCTGGCAGATAAATCCATTATAACAGGTCAGTCCAAATTCATGACCTCATATCCTGTTCTGTTATAGCCTGGTAAAGCCCCTCCCTCCGGAAATCTCATTCATCATCATCATCATCATAACCTTTATTTCAACTCGGAATACAGTTGAGGGGCAGACCCTCATTTTCAATGTAGCCGAGATACAACAATTTTATCCACAGAGATACAAATATACAATTCCATGTCAAATATATTAAATTAAATAACAGAAGACAAAGAATACTCAAAATATACTCAACATATTTACCAGAACTAAAACAGATACATAAGAAAATTAATTAAAGCAGTTACAGTCTGAATTAAAAGTGTTGGAAACCATTGCCCTAAATTGACCCAAGGAAGGCAGTGATCTAATTTTTAGGGACTTCTGGAGCTCATTCCAAGTAGATGGAGCACGAACAGAAAATGCTGCTTTGCCTAGCTCTGTATGAGCAAATGGAACCTTAAGTGTTAGGAAATCACTTGAGCGGGTCTGGTAGGAGCTAGGGTTCTGCTCCAACATACCACAAATATAAGGCGGGAGCATACCTGAGATGGCTTTAAAAATGAAGAGATACCAGTGTTTATCACGCCTCTCAGAGAGAGAGGATAAGCTAGCGTTCCCATAAAGGGTACAGTGATGGGTGCCATAACTGTCACCAGTGACCCATCTTAAGGCAGAGTGGTATACTGTATCAAGGCGCTTTAAAATTGATGGCGCAGCAGTCCTATAAATAGTGTCCCCATAATCCAGGACAGACAGAAAAGTGGCTTCAATAATGTTTTTTTTACACGAAACCGGAAAGCATGCTTTATTTCTATAAAGAAAACATTTCCATTTGATTTCAGGAAGGAGTCTGGTATGAGAACCTACAGTATGTGTGTTTTTGGCTGTGGGCTGGAGTTGGGCGGGAGTAATACCGTTGACTGACAACCCCTTTCAGCCAATCAGCAGTTGTTCCCTTTCAGCCGATCGTTTTTTACCACCACCAGAGCCAACGTGACGCAACGGGACTTTTGAAAGGGCCATGCTGAAAATAGGTTGTCTTATTCGGATACGTGCGTGTCACTGCCCGCCCCTGACGGTTCTCAGATTTTTTTTTTTTAAATAGGCTCTGTCATGATTAATTGACCACATATATGAAGTTAAACAACTAAATCCTATCCGAGCGATATCTTAAAAGTAAATTTCCGTGCCTCAAAAAAGAAGTTTGAGAGCGTTTTGAAGTTTTAAAAGAGAGACGAAAACAGCGCACAGAAAACAATGGCTGCCGTTCCATTTTGGTCGGCTGCACTCGGATCCATTCGGGTTCTCTCGAACTCGCCCCCTGATTGGCCAACTTGCGCTGTCAATCACAGAATGATGAGTGAGGAGGGGCTTTAGAGGTTGATAGGCTCGTCCACTTGGTGGACGACGAAAAAAAGCCGTACAAGCCCTCATGCCAGACTCCTTCCTGAAATCAAATGGAAATGAGATTTCCGGTGGGAGGGGCTTTACCAGCTAGTTGTGTTAGCCTGCTGCGTTTTTTATGGATCCCACCGCAGCTCTAGGCAAAACCCGCTGTGATTGGCCAGTGGTGATGATGGTTTCTCCATGGACTATTTTCACCTGGACTTTTCAGAAAGGATAATTGTGTGTTGACATTTAGCGTGTTGTATTGCATGTTTCATAACGAAGTCTTCAAGTGTTTGCCAGTTCATGTTCATATAATATGAAATTAATTCTGGAAAATGACCAGTAGTAATGTCGGGTATACCGACAGTCAGTCATAAATAACTATGCCAGATCACTGGTGTGGTCTTATAAAAGTCAAATTGATAACATATTAACCCATTGAATCCCGGGGACGCATCTCTGTCATGTTGGATTTCTTTGGCTATTAACACAATGGGTGCCAAAACCGTATATATATATATATATATATATATATATATATATATATATATATATATATATATATATATATATGGTTTTGCAAAGGGTGCAAAAAGTGACGCGGAGTGCCAAAACCATAATGGTAGGGTTTTTGTGTCTTTTTGTTTTTTTCGTTTTTTTCCACACGGGAGGAGCTAGACCAGCTCTGGGATCACCCCTTGTGATGCTGAGAAGGAAGGGCCAGATGGATCACCGAAAAAAAAAAAACATGGCTCCCCATCCGCTTCCTGTCTATTTCCTTCTTTAAAACGTCTGTATCTCTGAATCTGTTTCCGGTGGGGAAAACCGGTCATGCGCGATGCACGATTGCTCCCCGTTGTAACTCGTGAGTGAAATGTTATTGTTCCAGGATGTAGCCAGGGTCATCGCGCTACATGAATGGAAGGTTTTTTTTAGGTGGATTTGCTCGTTGTGGAGTCTAGAGCGAGAGAGAGAGAGAGAGATTTTGTAAAAGATTCAGGCACCCAATGTGTTAAAAAATAGCAGATATACAACTTATAGATCTGCTATGTTAGAGAATTGTGAAAAGTTTTGCAAATCTTTGAAGAGAGAGAGAGAGAGATTTTTTTAAAGCAAACATTTATAACTGAAATCTTTGCTTCTGGGGGGAACAAAATATTTTAAAAATAGCAGATCCACAAGCTGCGTTCTGCGGAATTGAAAGGGTCAACCCAGTGTTCTCCACCACTCTCCGGCGTTGTAATGGTAGGACTCACTGACCACAATGTGTTTTCTGTCCTCAGGTATAATAACAGAGGGTTCAGCAGACTTCTACATAGAGTCCTACAGTCTGCTGTTCAGCAAAGACAGAAAGACATGGAAGGTCTACAAAGACGCCCCCAGTAAAGAAACAAAGGTACTTTACATACTGTACACCAAGTTAGTACGGTTAAAAAGTTACAGCTCTATATTGTGATAGTAATCATTGCTATAGAGTGTTTGTTCAGTAACAGTGTTAAATAGCTCTATATTGTGATAGTAATCATTACTATAGAGTGTTTGTTCAGTAACAGTGTTAAATAGCTCTATATTGTGATAGTAATCATTGCTATAGAGTGTTTGTTCAGTAACAGTGTTAAATAGCTCTATATTGTGATAGTAATCATTATAGAGTGTTTGTTCAGTAACAGTGTTAAATAGCTCTATATTGTGATAGTAATCATTATAGAGTGTTTGTTCAGTAACAGTGTTAAATAGCTCTATATTGTGATAGTAATCATTGCTATGGAGTGTTTGTTCAGTAACAGTGTTAAATAGCTCTATATTGTGATAGTAATCATTATAGAGTGTTTGTTCAGTAACAGTGTTAAATAGCTCTATATTGTGATAGTAATCATTGCTATAGAGTGTTTGTTCAGTAACAGTGTTAAATAGCTCTATATTGTGATAGTAATCATTATAGAGTGTTTGTTCAGTAACAGTGTTAAATAGCTCTATATTGTGATAGTAATCATTATAGAGTGTTTGTTCAGTAACAGTGTTAAATAGCTCTATATTGTGATAGTAATCATTGCTATAGAGTGTTTGTTCAGTAACAGTGTTAAATAGCTCTATATTGTGATAGTAATCATTATAGAGTGTTTGTTCAGTAACAGTGTTAAATAGCTCTATATTGTGATAGTAATCATTATAGAGTGTTTGTTCAGTAACAGTGTTAAATAGCTCTATATTGTGATAGTAATCATTATAGAGTGTTTGTTCAGTAACAGTGTTAAATAGCTCTATATTGTGATAGTAATCATTGCTATAGAGTGTTTGTTCAGTAACAGTGTTAAATAGCTCTATATTGTGATAGTAATCATTGCTATAGAGTGTTTGATCAGTAATAGTGTGCCACACAACGAGTTATCCCAAGTTTTTTCTGAATGCCTTCAGTGCCAAGAACGAAAAATCCTGAGTTAAAAAATTAAAAAAAACATTGCATTTTTTTATTTATTATTATTTTTTTGGAAAATAATGTTCAGAACCCAATATATTGTGATCCGAAGATTTGCTGCCCCATTCACTTCTTGTTTAACTTATTACTGAAAAAGGCTGCATCTCGGCTCCTGAGCACTTTGAAAAAAAAAATGTAATTGCTGGCACAGTATGAACATATTTTTTTATTTCATTGGCACTGAGAGAGTTAAGTAAAACATTTGCGTACTTTTTCCACCCCTCCTTGTTCCCCAGGTGTTTGAGGCCCATGCAGACGGCCACCTGAAAGTGCTGAACAGCCTGTTTCCTCCGGTGGTGGCTCGCTTCGTCCGCCTGCAGCCTCTGGCCTGGCACGACGGCCCCACCGCGCGGCGCCGCCGCCGCCCGCTGCCCCCGGGGCTCCTGCAGCTGCTGGGCTGCCCCGTGGGCAGGCTGGCACCCCCCCCACCACCACCCAGCAGGTTCACCACACCCCCCCCCAACAGGGTCATCATCACCCCGCCCCCCACCAGGGCCACGCCCAGACCACGCTCTGCAGGGGGTGAGCAGCATCACACACTCCGTCCGTCAACCTGCCTTATCTAGAGCATTGTGTTGATTTTGACAGCAAATTTTGATGTAGTTTTTAGTCCTATTTTACATTACATTACATTACAGTCATTTAGCACAGTGGTTTTCAACCTTTTTCGTGTCAAGGACCCCCAAATTGACACATATTAGCCCAGGGACCCCCATTTGAAAAGATATGCCAGGGACTCAACCATTTAGATTTCTTTGGGGTCCCAATCTACACTGTATCACCAGTGTTCATTTAACTCTGAGAGTGTACAAATGGAACCAAATGGACCCGTTAGGGTCCATTTGGTTCCATTTGTACACTCTCAGAGTTACAGACACATAAGGGTCCATTTGGTTCCCAATTATTCATTTGGCTGGGGACCCCCTGGAACCCCCTCAAGGACCACTGGTGGTCCCCGGACCACTGGTTGAAAACCACTGATTTAGCAGACGCTTTTATCCAAAGCCACTTACAATAAGTGCATTCAACATACAGTAGTAGGTAGGGAACGAAAACTACTAATCACCAGAAGTCTTAAAGGACGACTTCACCCATTTTCAACCTATCTTCATATAATAGGTCCTCACTAATACTCATGATAAAATGGTACCATTTTTTTCTACTCGGTCTGTGTCTCATAGGAGGGCTGTGGACAGTCCAGAAACCCGTCTACCAGTGACATCATCGTTAGGCATGATTTTTTTTCCCAAAAAGATTTCACATTTTGTATTTATATTTGTATTAACACGAGAACAATGGCTTCTTTTATTGCATTGCAACTTTCCAGGAATAGAAAGCCTGCAGTTGCTATTAGCTTGGATTCCCCATCGATGATGTCACTGGTAGACGGGACTCTGAACTGTCCACAGCCCTCCTCTGAGACACAGACCGAGTAGATTTTTTTTTTTACCATTTTATCATGAGTATTAGTGAGGACTAATTATATGAAGATAGGTTGAAAATCGGTGAAGTCGTCCTTTAAGTGCATTCTCTCTTCTAAAACAAGCAACTAAGAGTATACCTAGCACTAAGGTAAAAGTGCAATATATCAGCTACCTATTTCCTTAAACAGATGAGACAAAATAGGAAAATCAAATGAGCAAGAGCTAAAACAAATAAGTGTATCAACTGAACAAGATCCAATAAAACAATAAAACAAGAGTTCGTACAACTAGTTAACAACAAGTAGGCCAGGCAAAGAGGAAGGGTAGTGTTTCCTGAAGAGGTGGGTTTTCAGCCTGCGATGAAAGATGGGCAGTGACTCTGCCGTCCATTTTAGTCACCTGAATTGTTTTACTTTTAGTCTAGTTTTAGTCGACTAAATATCATTACATTATGGTCGACTAAATCTACAGTTGATTTAGTCGACTAAAATGTATGTTGGCGGTGCTTTGATGGCGTCGTAATGGCTGATTTTACACTTGATTGCATGCTGAAAATAGCAGATCTACAAGCTCACAACGCGTCGCGCTGCGACGCGTTGTGAGCTTGTAGATCTGCTGTTTTCAGAGCGCAAACACCCGAGCGCAACCAAACATAAAATAATTTGTCTTTTAGTTCTACTGGATCTCTTCTCCACTAGATCCCTCACTAACATTTCAGTCTAGTTTTTATTTGTTGATGAAATTGTCAATATATTTAGTCTTAGTTTTAGTCATCAGAGCTTAGTTTTTATTTAGTTTTTGTTTAGTTTTTGTTTAGTTTTTGTTTAGTTTTTGTTTAGTTTTCGTCAGTGAATAAAGGAAGTCGACGGACATTTTTCGTCATAGTTTTAGTCGACAACATCAACACTGATCTAGAGACAGCAGCATGTCCTGTTGACTCACACACTGCTGTTAGTTCAATGTTTAGTTTGTATGACCAGCTATCTTAACCCATGAAGACCTGGGGCCCATTCTACAAATTTCTTCTAAATCCGTAGTTCCTGCCACAAGGACCCCCAAAATGATATGTATTTGGCCACGGACCATCCCCCCCCCCCCCATCTGAAATGTTTTGTGCCAGGGACCACCCCAGAAGAGAAGATGTGTTAAAAAAACAACTTTCAAGATTTTCTAATTGATTTTCTAATTCTCTAAAAAACAAAAAAAAACAAATGTTATTTTAAGGTCATACTGTGTAGCTTGGCAATTGTACTCGTTACAGGGGATAGTAATCATATTACAGTAATATACGGTATCAGTAACGTGTTACTGTGTCAGAATCAGATTCTTTTTAATTTGTCACAGTTTACAGGCGTAAAGCTGTGGGTGAATTATTTTTTATCACTGACTAAAAACTGTATCTGGTGAAGTGGTCAAACAACACATTTATGTGGAACGGTTATTGTTAAAAATATGGCAATGAAAAATGACATAAAAAATGCTGTTATGGGAAAGGTTACACACTATAAATGTAACCAATCTACATCCTCAAAGTTGCATCACCCCTGATCTAGGCCAAACTGAGCATCAGAATGGGAAGGAGAGGTGATGTAGGTGACATCATGGTTGTTGGTGCCAAACAGGCTGGTCTGAGTATTTCAGAAACTGCTGAAACTACTGGGGTTTTCATGCACAACCATCTCTATATGGTTTACAGAGAATGGTCCGAAAAACTGTAAATATCCTGTCAGTGAGCAGCAGCAGTTCTGTGGGCAGAAATACCTTGTTGTTGCCAGAGTTCAGAGGAGAACAGTCAGACTGGTTGGAGCTGATTAGAAAGACAACAGTAAGTCAAACACAAGGTATTGATGCAGTAGAAGAGCATCTCTGAAAGCAGAACACGTCAAACCTTGAGACAGACGGTCTGCAGCAGCACAACACCACACCATGGTGACACTTCTGTCAGCTACTGTAGGAACAGGAAACTGAGGCTACAACAGACTCACCAGAGAGAGTGTAAAGTGTAGATTTATACTGTGACATTGGGATGGTAGAGTTTAGCCCCTGCTCCCTACAACATGACAGACCGGATGCATCCTGCCCTGTGTCTACGCTCCAGGCTGCTGCTGCTGTAATGATGGTGCGAGGCCAGCACACTTTAGACCCCTTGAGCATCTTGTTGAATCTATGCCAAGGATTAAGGCAGTTCTAAAGGCTAAATGGAGTTCAACCCGGTACTAGCGAGGTGATGAGAGAGTGTAATACTACTACACTGTGCAGTGGTTGGAGGTGGCCTCCCTTCTTTTGAAAAGTGTAGACCCTGGTGACGGGTGGGACATCCCCTGGACACGTTGGTTCCCCCTTGCGTGAGCGGTAGACGTTTGGTCTGGGGTTTGAATCCCGGTAAGGATAGGAAACCTGGGGATTGTTGCTTTAACTTCATTGTTTGGCAGCAGGTCTGAATGGAAAGCAGCACAAATGTCAGTGTGTTTCCCCAGGACTGTACCGTGAACTCTGAGAGTGTACAAATGGAACCAAATGGACCCGCCATTTGGTTACATTTGTACACTCTCCATATCATTTTGGGGGTCCTTGACATGGAAAAGTTGGAGCACCACTGATATAGAAATATACTGTTAGGATTTAGAAAACATTTATAGATATGTATTTGGGGCGTGGACCCCCATCTCAAAATGTTTTATTCCAGGGACCCCCCCCCCCCCCCCAGAAGCAAAGATTTGTGTGTCTTCTCCTCCACGTCATCAGTGCCCATACCCTGGGTGGGGTTGGCGAAAGGGCCTACTCTGTGTGGAGTCTGCATGTTCTCCCCGTGTCTCTCAGGGTAGTTAATACCCTCACAAAAACATGTACCGGTTGTAATCTTAGTCTCTATACTGCCTCCCCCTGGTCAGCCGGGGCGGCTGATGGAGGGGAAAGGAACTGGTTGGAATAACGTGTTCCTTCCACGCGCTACAGTACGTCCAACCAGGGAAACTCCCCCCTGTCAGGTGACAAGAAGGTCAGTTGGCTCTCATGCATTGAAGGAGGCATGAGCTCGACCCTGGGCTCCCTAGGCTGGTGGGGGGAGTGTAGTGCCCAGGATCACTTAGAAAATTGGCACCGGGTGAAAAAAGGGTTACAAAATCGAGGGATACAGATTATTTTACTTTTTTTTTTAAAAAGAAGCAAGGATTTGAGCTACTAATGTTCACTTAAAAAATATATTAAATTCAAATTTTCACGATTTTTCAAAAATAGCAGATCCACAAGCTCATAGTGCTGCACTCGGTGCCGCGCTATGAGCTTGTAGATCTGCTATTTTTGAACAGCCAAATAAATCTTAAAATGTTATTCACAGATTGAATGGGTTATAACACAGGATTTATATTGTGTGCTGGTCTACAGAATCCACGGCTCTGTTGTATTAACACCAGACGTCCTGTTTGTGTGACTGTGTTTCCAGACACGCCCCCGCTCAGAGGTAACATCAGCAGCACAGCACGGCCCCCCAACACCTCCCCCCCCGCCCCCCCGCCCACAGGGGGTCCCATCGTGGTGAGGGACACCAGCCTCAGTACGTATCAGCTTTAACCTTCTATAACTTCAGTACGTATCAGCTTTAACCTTCTATAACTTCAGTACGTATCTGCTTTAGGGGCAGTGGTGTAAAGTAACTAAGTAACTTACTCAAGTACTGTACTTAAGTACACTTTTGAGGATTTTTTTCTTCTCTCGAGTATTTCCAATTTCCAATACTTTTACTTCTACTCCATTACATCTCAGAGGCAAATATTGTAGTTTTACTCCACTATAATTATTTGAAAACTTCAGTTACTAGTTACCCTATATACATTTCAGCCACTTGAAAATAGCCGATCTACAAGCTCACAATGCGTCGCGATGCGACGCATTGTGAGCTTGTAGATCGGCTATTTTCAAATGATGTTTATACATTTTGAAAACCTGAAATGGGACATTCTGCATGATGAGTACTTTTACTTTTGGTACTGGTAGTACATTTTGATGCCAATACTTTTGTACTTTAACTCAAGTACATTTTGAATTTTGGACTATTTTTATATTGCAGTATTGATACTTTTACTAAGTTAAAAAATGTGAGTACTTTGAATATCATGTCCATAGCGCTCCTACACAGCGTGACGCCTGAACTAATATCTTCAAATTGGTATTCATCTGCAGCAATTATTGATAATGTAGAGTTTTTTAAACCCTTATTTTAACTTTTGTGACACTTCTTTGAACAATTTCACAACACCTTAAGAACAAAGGATGAAAGAGTCTGTGTCATGTTTTAACACCGTTTTTTACGTCACAATAAAAGCACATTCCTGACTACAGGAAGTGTTTACTCTGTCGCCTGACTGACTCATTGCGCTCTGATTGGTCGGCCTCTTTCCCCCTTGCAGGTTCCAGTCAGCCAATGATAGTAGCAGTGGGCGTGGTCCTGGGGCTGGTGCTGTGCATCAGCTGTCTGCTGGCAGGAGTCTGGTGGAAGAGAAGGTAATCTCACCTCAACACACAACGTCTTTGATTCATAGTGGCCCGGGACGCTGGCCTAGCTCTGATGTAGCCTGACAGCGCATTGCGGGTTCGAGTCCCGTTCCGGACGATCGTTGCTGCATGCAGTGGCGTAAAGTAAATGTTTTACTGAAGTAAAAGTATCAATACTGCAGTGTATAACACAGGAGTACTCATTGTGCAGAATGCTCCATTTCACAAGTTCAAAATGTATGAACATCTTTTGAAAACAGCAGATCTACAAGCTCACAATGCGTCGCATTGTGAGCTTGTAGATCTGCTGTTTTCAAATGGCCGAAATGTATATAGGGCTGAAGTGGTTAATGTATGTTTTGTGATAGTAATCTAAATCTGTAAAGTAACTAAAGCTGTCAAATAATTGTACTGGAGTAAAAGTACAATATTTGCCTCTGAGATGTAGTGGTAAAAGTACTGAAAATGGGAAATACCCCAGTAGAGTAAAAGTTCCTCAAAAGTGTAGGAAACAGCGAGTACATTTACTCAAGTACTGTACTTACAGTACTTGAGTAAATGTACTCGCTGTTTCCTTTCATCCACTGTACACTATCAATGAGAAAGGCAGAAAAGCCCCCCCAAAAAAATAAGCAGAAATTCATAATTGAAATCAGTGGTTCTCCAACTTTGTTCATATCAAGGACCACCAAAAATTATATGTATTTGTCCGCGGACCCCCCCATCTCAAAATAATTTGTTCCAGGGACCCCCAGAAGCAAAGATTTGAGTTAAAAATGTACATATATATATTCAAAGATTTGCACACATTCACGATTTAAAATTTTCTTCAAAAATAGCAAATCAGTCTGGTGCAGTATAATCATTGTGCTTTGTCCCTGTTCTGTTCAATAAATAAACACAGACATGATTTTAATACATTCTCCATCTTTCCCGTTCAGGAAACAGGCTGCACAGATGAAGACCTATTCCTTAGCCAAAGGTAAACAAAGCACTCCTCTACATTCCAATGGCTTCACTTCCACGCGTGTTTGTGTGTGTGTGTGTGTGTGTGTGTGTGTGTGTGTGTGTGTGTGTGTGTGTGTGTGTGTGTGTGTGTGTGTGTGTGTGTGTGTGTGTGTGTGTGTGTGTGTGTGTGTGTGTGTGTGTGTGTGTGTGTGTGTGTGTGTGTGTGTGTGTGTGTGTGCGTGCGTGCGTGCGTGCGTGCGTGCGTGCGTACGTGCGTGCGCGCGTGTGCGCGCGCGTCCTAGCACGTGCCATAGCATTGACGACCTTGCAGTCTTAAGCAAAGTTTAAAATATAATTTAGATCCATGGTTCTCAAAGTGGGGTCCGGGGACCCCCAGGGGTCCTTGAGTGGGTTCCAGGGGGTACCCAGATAAATGTTGGATAGTTAGTAACCAAATGGACCCTTATGTTGCTGTAACTCTGAGAGTGTACAAATGGAACCAAATGGACCCTTACGGGTCCATTTGGTTCCATTTGTACACTCTCAGAGTTATGGTGGTCCGTGGTCTAATGCAGGGGTTCATACATCAGCTATTTTCCAAAAATCTTGATATTCTTTGAAAATGTTTGAATATTTTTTACATTTTTAACACCACATCTGGAACTATTTTCAGATGGGGGTCCGCGACCAAATCCGCATTCATTTAGGGGTACTTGACCTGAACACGTTTGAGAACCACTGATTTAGATAACATGTTATTCAGACAAAATGCCAGGTTCATTTATAGACCTGCATCCTATAGAGTGTAGTTTCAATGTACAGATTAAATACTTTTTTATATTCTACTGTTTAGACTGATGATAGCTTCTTGGTTTGGTTTTGGTACCTATGATGATCAAGATTACTATTACCTTGTGTTTACCTTTAAGTCGCTCTGAAGGACGTCTGCTAAATACTGTGTGTGTGTGTGTGTGTGTGTGTGTGTGTGTGTGTGTGTGTGTGTGTGTGTGTGTGTGTGTGTGTGTGTGTGTGTGTGTGTGTGTGTGTGTGTGTGTGTGTGTGTGTGTGTGTGTGTGTGTGTGTGTGTGTGTGTGTGTAGCTGGCTGTCAGAGTTTCCAGGGGAAGGGTCTCTCCTCCTGCCCGCACTCAGAGCTTATCTCCTACCCTCTGGAGCGCGGTGTCCATGACAGCCTGCCCAGACCCCCCCTCAATGGTAAGAATGTGCACACAATTCAATTTCAATTCAAAGGGCTTTATTGGCATGAGAAAACATACGTTTACATTGCCAAAGCAAAAAGCACAATACAACAATACAGCAATACAATCAAAACAAAAAATGTACATTTGAAAGTCAGAATCTTCAATAGATCAATTTCTATGTACCAAGATCACTGCACACACACGCACGCACGCACGCACGCACGCACGCACGCACGCACGCACGCACGCACGCACGCACGCACGCACACACACACACACACACACACACACACACACACACACACACACACACACACACACACACACACACAGCCTCTCAAAGGTAAGAATGCACTCTCTCACACACACACACACACACACACACACACACACAGACAGACAGACAGACAGACAGACAGACAGACAGACAGACAGACAGACAGACAGACAGACAGACAGACAGACAGACAGACAGACAGACAGACAGACAGACAGACAGACAGACAGACAGACAGACAGACAGACTCACTCACAGAGGTTTGAGTTACTATACTCATGAGGACATCAACATTTTAAGAGTGATTTTATGAATGGCATTTCTTGTATTGCCATTTGAACCTTAAGCCTAAAGCCAAACAAAATGCTACAATCCCACACAAGGCGTCGCAGTCAGCTTGTAGATCACACAGTCAGCTTGTAGATCACTCAGTCAGCTTGTAGATCACTCAGTCAGCTTGTAGATCACACAGTGAGCTTGTAGATCACTCAGTGAGCTTGTAGATCACACAGTGAGCTTGTAGATCACTCAGTGTAAATCAGGCATAAGTCTATTATCTCTAATCCCTAACCCTACCCTGTAAAATGTCTAAACCCTAAACTGAATCTTTTTATGATTGTGAACGTATTTCTAAGAAATAAATTCAACCATAAAACAACCATTCTTCTGAACGTCTATTTCTCATGTTCTACTATACTTGTGGGGACATGTGGTCCTCACAAGGATAGTGATACAAACACCCTCTCAATGGTAAGAATTTACACACACACACACACACACACGAAGTCAGTGAATAGTAAGTGAATCCATCGCTGCGCTTGAATCTGTCGGTAGCCGTGTTGACAACCCGTGCACATTGGTTACAAGTGGGTGTGCTATCAGATCAGGAAGCAGGCCGCGCTTTACCCAATCAAATGTAGTGGGCGGGATTTACGTGTGTGCCGTTCGTTCCCCACTAGAAACAAACCGAAACTCATGTAACAATAGCGTCCTCGGAGCAGACAAAACCACTGAAAGTTAGTAACATTTTAACTAGCTCTTTCATCATAGAAACAGGTGGGCTTATAACCAAAACCATCCATGTTCTCTGGGAGAAGTGGTGTTAGTGTTCCGTGGAGAAATATTGTTAGTGGGAATGTAAACATAGTCGCACCACCGGAAGTGGAGCGCTGAAGGCAGACCAAAACCCCGGTTTCCCTGAGCACGGGTCGTCCGTTCAGCTCCGCCCAGAGCCAAGTGAATAAGTAAAAATCACACCCAGTGTGAAGAGTGTGGTGCCTTTGAAAGTGTAACTGGTTGCATCCGCAACAATCAGCAACATATTGTCACGTGTCACGTGAAACTTGACCAATCAGCTTCACGTGACGGACATACGGACGGACGGACTTACGGACACACGGACAAAGTCAAATGTAGGAGTGGTTGGCACCACTCAAAAAACAGCAGAGGGCGCTGTTTTTACTTTTTATTTGGCGATGGGTTCCCAGATTGCTGAGGACCAAATATATTATTTATATATATATATATATATATATATATATATATATATATATATATATATATATATATATATATATATATATTTAAAAGAAAGTATTAAGTATTAATAATTAATATAAATCATGCTTCTCGATTCCAACCGTAACATGTTCTCAAGTACTGTACTGTCACGGCTGAGAGGTTTTCCTCTCTCTCTCTCTCTCTCTCTCTCTCTCTCTCTCTCTCTCTCTCTCTCTCTCTCTCTCTCTCTCTCTCTCTCTCTCTCTCTCTCTCTCTCTCTCTCTCTCTCTCCCTCTCTCTCTCTCTCCCCCCCTCTCTCCCTCTCTCTCTGTGGGTCGTCCATTCTTCCCCCTTGCTCGCCCTGTCACCCGGCTACACTATAAACATTCCTTTCTCTGCTCCACAGAGCGGCTCTGAAAGAAAGACAGCCTTTAATTGGAGCTGGAGAAAGGCCACTCTGAGCCTCTTCTACCCCCCTCCCCCACCCTACCCTTCCTACCCCCGCCCGGGGGGGGGGGGGGGGGTGACTGAGAGGTCCAGTGATCCACAGGACAGCGGGCCAGTGGCTAAGACAATCACAGCCCCTCACTAAAGGCCTGTCTAATTAAAATAGCTCCCGCTCCGAGGTGCCCTCTGGGCTCGGGGGTGAAAATCTAAGCACACCCCCCACACACACACACACACACACACACACACACACACACACACACACACACACACACACACACACACACACACACACACACACACACACACGTCAAGTGGTCTGCCCCCCCCCCTCGGTCAGCTCATGAAGGGACTCTAACAGTAGGACTGGGGACACGTCCAACACTCTACTGTCATGGAAGATTTACACTCAAAGGAGTCTGTCTGTCTGTCTGTCTGTCTGTCTGTCTGTCTGTCTGTCTGTCTGTCTCTCCCTCTGTCTCTGTCTGTCTGTCTGTCTGTCTGTCTGTCTGTCTGTCTGTCTGTCTGTCTGTCTGTCTGTCTGTCTGTCTGTCTGTCTGTCTGTCTCTCCCTTTGTCTGTCTGTCTGTCTGTCTCTCCCTCTGTCTGTCTCTCCCTCTGTCTGTCTGTGTGCCTGTCTGTCTGTCTGTCTGTCTGTCTGTCTGTCTGTCTGTCTGTCTCTCCCTTTGTCTGTCTGTCTGTCTGTCTGTCTGTCTGTCTGTCTGTCTGTCTGTCTGTCTGTCTGTCTGTCTGTCTGTCTGTCTCTCCCTCTGTCTGTCTGTCTGTCTGTCTCTCCCTCTGTCTGTCTGTCTGTCTGTCTGTCTGTCTGTCTCTAGTGTAAAGTAGGCATGTTGTTATGTAATGCTCTCTGCTCTTTCACAGTAACATGAGTCAATGATCTACTCATGTAGGGAGATGTTATTGGGGTCGTTTACTGATGGGAATGGCAGAAGGTTAATTAAGCCTCTTTGGAGGGAGAGGGGGTAAAAACATAAGCAGACTAGAAAATGTGCTCCTCGGAGCACAGGTCTCCTCCGCCAGTACTGTTCCTGATTAATCCTGTCTTACCTCACTTCAACAGATATAGATGATCTTTTGAAGTGACACACCTATTTATAGGATCTCTATTTCATCATGCGTCTCGCTAGCCAATCAAAGCACACCCTTTCAACATATTGTCACGTGTCACCACGTGAAGCTTGACCAATGTTAGCTTGGTGGACACACGGAAGGACGAGAACGAAAACATAGTTTCCTGGCGGAGACAATAAAACAAAGCAATATTATAAATGTTCATCTCTCCCTTCTCTATCTTTGTCTCTCTCTCTCTCTCTCTCTCTCTCTCTCTCTCTCTCTCTCTCTCTCTCTCTCTCTCTCTCTGTCTCTCTCTCTCTCTCTCTCTCTCTCCAGACTATGCAGAGCCCGACATGGCGGCCGTGGTCGCGGCTGCAGCAGCGGCGGCGGGGGCGGCGGCGGGGGCGGGACAGAAGGTGGTCTCGACGTTCCGCCCCGCCCCCCTGGAGGAGGGCTACACCACGCCCTTCACCTTCAACCACTACGACACGCCCGGCACCCTGCTGCTGGGCCCGCCCGAGTACGCCGAGCCCCTCCCCCCCGAGCCCGAGTACGCCACGCCCTTCAGCGAGCAGCAGCAGCAGCCCTCCCCGGCCGCCGCCGGCGGCCCCCCCGAGCCCCCTAAGATGGCCGCCGCCCACAACAACACCACCCACCAAGGACATCCTGCGGTAAAACCTGCATCGTATGACTGCCCCTCCCACCGAGTGCTGTCCAACGGCTACTGCACCCCGTCCACGCATGGCCACGCCCACAGCCACGCCCACAGCCACGGCCACGCCCGGCCGCCCAGCGCCATCTACGCCGAGCCCCAGTGAGGAGCCACGCCCCCGAACCCGGGCAGAGAAAAGACTCTCTTTGAGCGGCGCTTTAAAGCGTCATGGACTCCAGGCGGACGCGGAATTGTGGCGTTTTTTGTTTTATTCCATGATCTAACCCAGGGGTCTTCAACAGGGGGTCCGGGACCCCCAGGGGGTCCTCAGAGTTACTACAGGGGGTCCGCCAAAACTTTGTGTGATATGATTTTTTTTTTTTTACATTAACCACTTGAACCGTAGCATCTCTTTTCTGAGGAGAACTTTAGCCAAAAATAGCAGATCTACAAGCTCACAACGCCTCGCAGCGCGAGGCGTTGTGAGCTTGTAGATCTGCTATTTTTGGCAAAGAGTTATAGGTGTGTAGAGGGAAAAGAGAGCAGCAAAGGTTTATCTGAAACACAATTTTATAAAATACAGGGGGGTCCCTGCTTCATCTCTCTCTCAGCTAGGCGGGTCCTTGGCCTGAAAACGTTGAAGACCCTCTTCTAACCTCTACTAACGGCGATACAAACAGACTGTAATGAGACTCGTGGACTCATAGGTTTGGCGTCCAGGACGTTTTTGTGGGGAGACGGCAGTATGCAGTGAACGATGTCTCTTCAACTCTTTGACTGCCAGAGTGATAGAGTAATAGTGTGTGCCACCACTGCCGGAGAAAAAGAGCCGTTTGACTGAACCTTTGATAAATCAGGGAATATTCTCCGTGACCTCCGTCCGCACGACATCGCACGCACAGGGTTGTCGTAGTATAGGGGGGGGGAATAGCCGCACGGGGTAATCCCTTGCACAGCTTTGACCGTTTGAATACGGAGATATAGGCATTTTTCCCACAGGAAGTAAACAAGCCGTTTTTTTTTTTACTTCCGGGTCAATTCCGGGTCTGACGTCATCAGGCAGTGAAAGCATCATTCATACGGTTGATAGCGGCGCCACCTGGTGGAAAACTCTTTTCCAACCCCTGAAAACACCGTGTGCCGTCTAAACGGACGGCACGCGTCTGATACTTTATTTTGCCGTTTTCTGTAGAGACCGTTGTGGTGTAAACGAGGCCTCAGAGTCACTCTGCTGCTCCGGCACCGTGCTTCTCAAACTGTTCTGGGCTTCAGTCCCCTGATTTATCAATCTACCCCCCCGTTACAATCTACCCCCCCGCCCCCTTACTGCAAGATGCAGTTACCCTACTGCATCTTGCAGTGCGAAAATAAAGGACGCTTCACCGGCGCATTTCTATGTTTTAGCGCTCCTTTAGCAGCCGCTGCTTCTAAATTTCCCCCTTTTTCGCAGATCTGTCTTCTTTCACTTCATCCACGCCATTTGGTGCCCCCCCCCTCAAGGTTGGTGCCCTGTGCTTCAGCCAGGCCTGATGATGCTATGAACTAAAGATAACCCACCTGCTTCCTTAGCAGATTTATTTTAAGACATTACATTTTTAACATGAAAAAGAAAAAAAAAACATAAATTAAAAACAAAATCAAACATCATAACAATATAAATAAATCAAACAAATTCCTTCTGTAAAAAAAATATAGTTTGGGTCACGAGGACACATCAAATGTATGTTTTGTTGGGTCTGGCTTTGGGAAGCCCCTGTCGGCCCTCTGTAGCTCAATGCACTGTCAAATAGTGAGTGTTCATTAACACTCTGAGAGAGTGGAACAAATGGAACCAAATGGACCCGTAACTCTGAGTTGATTGAACACAGTGGATTTGTCTTGTGTGACAGACGCCCCGACCTGGAGCCATTCTGCACATTTCCATCCAATAACATGCAACTGTTACATGATGCATACATGTATTTTTTTTACATATACATATATATATATATACTGTATATAACTTGTACTGTATGATGCAAAATGAAAAAGTCTAACTACAGTATGTCTGAGATCTTGTGTTTATTAATGCAAAGTTTATGTTGAATCACAGACTGCACTTTCCACACAACACAGAATTATAATACAGCTCTGTCAGTGGTGGAGAAAGTACTCAAATTCTTTACTTAAGTAAAAGTACCAATACTGCAATATAGAAATACTCTGTTTACAAGTAAAAGTCCGGAATTCGAAAGTACAAAAGTATTGGCATCAAAATGTACTTAAAGTACTAAAATGTTTGAAAATAGCAGATCTACAAGCTCACAACGCGTCGTGATGCGACGCGTTGTGAGCTTGTAGATCGGCTATTTTCAAATAGCCTATGTATGAAATGGGGCTAAAGTGGTTAATGTGCGTTTCATAATATCATTTATATCTGAAAAGTAACTATAGTAACTAAAGTTTTCAAATAATTGTAGTGGAGTAAAATTATAATATTTGCCTCTGAGATGTAGTGGGGTAGAAGTAAAATTATTGGAAATTGGAAATACTCAAGTAAAGTACAAATACCTCAAAATTGTGCTTCAAATGGAATAGACTTCTGAAAAGTCTATTTTACAGATTTTCGTTTCAGAACCTAAATAAAAAATTGCTTCATTTTTTAACTTGTCTTGTCTCCCGCAATATCTGGAAAATGCTCAATTTTTCTGATATTCTGATTAGTATTTCTATAATCTGAGCTTCAATTGGAAGTGACTATTTGAAAAATGAAGCAATTTTTTATTTAGGTTCTGAAACGAAAATCGGTAAAATAGACTTTTCAGAAGTCGATTCCATTTGAATCTCAGATTATACTAAGTTCCCCCGACCCACACGTCTCTGCTTCTGGTGACTGATATTGTCCTTCTAATGAATGTTAGAGTCATTAAAACACACATCTCTGCTTCTGGTGACTGATATTGTCCTTCTAATGAATGTTAGACTCATTAAAACACACGTCTCTGCTTCTGGTGACTGATATTGTCCTTCTAATGAATGTTGGACTCATTAAAACACACGTCTCTGCTTCTGGTGACTGATATTGTCCTTCTAATGAATGTTAGACTCATTAAAACACACGTCTCTGCTTCTGGTGACTGATATTGTCCTTCTAATGAATGTTGGACTCATTAAAACACACGTCTCTGCTTCTGGTGACTGATATTGTCCTTCTAATGAATGTTAGACTCATTAAAACACACGTCTCTGCTTCTGGTGACTGATTGCGACCGTAGGTCGCACTTACTACAGAAAGCTGCTCCAGGTGTCCGTCCGTCACTCCGTCACTCCGTCACACACGTCACACTTTTGCCCTGCTCATATCTCCGCACCCATTGCCCCGATCCATGCCACATTTTGCACACACACTCCTTACCTGCCAAACTACACACAAACAATCCCTCCTTTCCCCTATAAACACACATTGTTTGTGGGGGGCAAGCCCCCGAGTTACGGCATTTTATGTGAGCTGCAGTGGCAGGGGGTCCTCCACTGGGGGCGCCACCACTTTTGCATCCGTTCTGGAGCACCAGGAGTGGGTGGTCCCCGGGAATGCCCCGTGAGCAGCCCCGTTGGGGTGGTCATTTGGTAATTTGTCCACATGTGCTCATTTTTTACACTTGGGGGTCCCCGAGGCAGCTGGGGGTCCCTGGAGCTCCGGGGGTCCTTGGAGGGTGTAGTTTGGCAGGTAAGGAGTGTGTGTGCAAAATGTGGCATGGATCGGGGCAATGGGTGCGGAGATATGAGCAGGGCAAAAGTGTGACGTGTGTGACGGAGTGACGGAGTGACGGACGGACACCTGGAGCAGCTTTCTGTAGTAAGTGCGACCTACGGTCGCAACAAGGGCACAGAAATGTGGCAGTCATAGGGGTCTTAAACGTTTTCAGGCCAGGGACCCCCGTTGGGGAGTGGTACAGCATATATTGTATAATGCAGGGGTCTTCAACGTTTTCAGGCCAAGGACCCCCTAGCTGAGAGAGAGAGATGAAGCAGGGACCCCCTCTATATTGTATAGAATGGTGTTTCAGATATACTTTTGCTGCTCTTTTCTCCCTCTACACCTATAACTCTTTGCCAAAAATAGCCGATCTACAAGCTCACAACGCCTCGCACTGCGAGGCGTTGTGAGCTTGTAGATCTGCTATTTTTGGCTAAAGTTCTCCTCAGAAAAGGGATGCTAGGGTTCAAGTGGTTAATATAAAAAAAGAAAAATCATATCACACAAAGATTTGGCGGACCCCTGTAGTAACTCTGAGGACCCCCTAGGGGTCCCGGACCCCCTGTTGAAGATCCCTGGTATAATGTATAGCATTGTGTTTCATATGTATAGACATACGTACCATGTTGTGCATTCAAGCTATTCAAATAATAGATTAATATATTCATTCATATCCACTGCCATTAGTAAACATACTTTACTAACTGAGAAGAATGTAATACTATCAACAATCTACCACACTTTAAGTATATTTTGATGCCGATACTTTTGTACTTTTACTCAAGTACATTTTCATTCCCAGACTTGTACTTGTTTCTACAATTGCAGTATTGATATAATTGATTCATTGATATTCATTGTTAAATAAATATTATTATTATTATTATTATTATTATTATTATTATTATTATTATTATTATTGCTGTTATATATTTCGCTAACTTCTTCTCTTTAACTTTTAAATGAGTGAAATGACGTTTGCATTGAAAACAAATGTATCTATTTTTGGTTCGTGCGCATGTGCGTGCTTGTAATAGTGTGTGTGTGCGTGTGTGTGTGCGCGTGTGTGTGCGCGCGTGTGTGTGTGTGTGTGTGTGTGTGTGTGTGTGTGTGTGTGTGTGTGTGTGTGTGTGTGTGTGTGTGTGTGTGTGTGTGTGTGTGTGTGTGTGTGTGTGTGTGTGTGTGTGTGGGGAAGGGGGGCGGGGCTTGTGTCGTGTTCGTGTCGTGTTTGTGTGTGCACGTCATAGAGTTGTTTGGGTGCGTGCGCATGTGCGTGCGTGTAACAGCGTGTGTGTGAGGGCATTCCCGGGGATGCCCTCTCGCATGTACGCATGTCTGCTTGTCAGACCAATCACAGCCCTTGTTGTTTTGTCCCGCCCCTTAAATCCACCGTTCCCGCAGAGCTCGGCTCAGTTCTCAAGGTTTACAGCGGATGCTAGGTCGCTCGATACTAGGTCTCTCCGGTCGATGATAGATTACTATTGGAAACTGTTATACTTGATTTCGGTTCATATATCACTGATCTACTTTCATTTCGTCGTCTTTTGTCTGAGGTGAGTAATATTACTTGATATATACTTTTTTCCCGCCTTTATTGCTTTATTTTTATTTTTTCCCGCCTTGTTTGTACTACATGAACGTTCAGATTTCAAACACAGTTTTTTACCCCATGGCCACGGATGTTATAATTATGTACGGGCCCTCAGAAGTAGCCGTATCTTCCGTATTGTTCAATAAAAACGCATCTTAATCCGATCGGTGGCCATTTGCTCATAGCTGGCACAGTCTATCAGCGTGCAGTACACCTACCAACCGATGGGTAATGCAGTTGAAAGCATACGGCGGACATGCTGAGAAAATGGCCACCGATCGGATTAAAATGCTTTTTATTGAACAATACTGAAGACACGGTTACTTCTGAGGGCTCGAACAGAATTGTCACATCCGTGGCCATGAGGTAAGAACTTTATATTTGAAATTTGAACGTTTATGTACATGTACGGGCCTTAAATGAATTAAGTGCAAACGCCAGGTTACGTTTGTTTCAGGCCCCAGGACTCTGTTGGTTTGTTTTCTTAAACTTATGTCACAATCGACCTGTCCATAACAATTCATTATACAACGCAGAATGCAGCTTTTAATCAACATGGCATTTGTTATATCTTGTCTGTTAAAATTGAGCTTGTAGATCTGCTAAAACTAACTTTAAGCAGCCTCTGAAACTGGGTTAAAAACAACCTAGGCTAACCAGTGCTAACGGCTATAAACGTATGCCTACAACTTCCGCATGGCAGTGACGTAAATGATTACATTATCAACAGTATTGCTATCATGTTTATGTATTTACCAGGGACACAGTGCACATTAATCAACATGTTGGTTTTCACATCCGTGTAATGAACCAGAGTTAGCCAGAAGCTAGCTTTCATCTGTAGTCCCTGAGCAGGCTGTTAACAGTGGTGATATAACTCATTGGTTCTCACAGTGGGGTCCGGGGACCCCCAGGGGTACTTGAGGGGGTTCCAGGGGGTCCCCAGCTAAATGATGGATAGGAACCAAATGGACCCTTATGGGTCTGTAACTCTGAGAGTGTACAAATGGAACCAAATGGACCCTAACGGGTCCATTTGGTTCCATTTGGACACTCTCAGAGTTACATTAACATTGATTTTACAATATAAATTGGGGTCCCAGAGATATAAATGCCATTAAATGGGGGTCAATAGCCTAATGGATGTCAAACTGGGGGTCCTTTGAAGTTAAAATGGTTGAGAATCACTGTTAGAGAGCCGTAAAACCCTTCTCTTATTGGGGTCCCTGGCTTATCTTTTCAAATGGGGGTCCGTGGGGTAATAAGCGTCTATTTGGGGGTCCTTGACATGAAAAAGTTTGAGAACCACTGGTATAGAGTAACACAAGTTTAACGCTAGAAGGAGATGCTGTTGTAATTTGACTGTTTTACTAGCAGTAGTCTCGCGTAGCCAGACCCCACAGAAAATGAAAAACAGCGACCTCTGCTTTTCTGATATTCTGTGGAGTCTGGCAGGAGTATAATGTTAGACTAGAGCGCAGGGAAACACCGGTTTCATGTCTGCCTATAGCGCATCACTTCCGGTTGGTGCGACCATGTTTTCATTCCCACTAACAATATTTCTACACGGAACACTAACACCACTTCTCCCAGAGAACATGGATGGTTTTGGTTATAAGCCCACTTGTTTCTATGATGAAAGAGTAATTTAAAATGTGAATATCTTTCCGTGGTTTTGTCCGCTCCGAGGACGCTATTGTTAAATTAGTTTCGGCTAGTTTCGAGGGGGGGAGGGTGGATCATGGTGGATGGACATGTGAATCCCGCCCACTACATTTGATTGGGTAAAGCGCGGCCCACTTCCTGATCTGAAGGCACGCCCACTTTTAGCCAATGCGCACTGGTTAGGACGAACCGCTCCGACAGATTCCACCGCAGGTCGGAATCTGTTCTTGAGAGATTATACTAGCAGTAAATAGACATTCATTTGACGCACTGTTTGGTTCAACAAGTGTTTATCTGCACCGAGCATTGTACTGGGTTGACTAATGTTAGAGGACGCCATGGCTTTGTTGTTTGTTGTTGTTTCTCTCGCTGAACCTGGCAACTTGCCATGTCCGCTTATTGTAAGCGGATGGTCGCGCTTCTTTTGGGGCTTGTTTTGGGGTTGAAAAGGACCGTAATGAGAGTAGACGGTACACGGTCGGTCGTACCGTGTCGGTCGCGCATGCGCGCCACTCTCAATTGTATATTAGGATCATCATATTTATGATTATGTGCCCACATTTGCCTCTAAATTGTGGAGAAAATGTCGATGCGGAACCAAACTGTCAAGCAATTGTTTCCGCCCAGACACGTTTCACTGTCGCACATGTCGAAAATAGCAGATCTACAAGCTCACAACGCGTCGCGCTGCGACGCGTTGTGAGCTTGTAGATCTGCTATTTTCAAATAGACTGTGTATAAAATAAGGCTAAAGTGGTTAAGGTATGTTTTATAATGTAATACTTTATATCTTAAAAGTAACTAGTAACTAAAGTTTTCAAATAATTGTAGTGGAGTAAAAGTACAATATTTGCCTCTGAGATGTAGTGGAGTAGAAGTAAAAGTATTGGAAATTGGAAATACTCAAGTAAAGTAGAAATACCTCAAAATTGTAGGCAAATAGGTTTTATAAAATGTTCATGAATAGGAATTAATATTCACATTTATATTCATGAATAACTTTGGTTAACTAGAACACTGACCTGACTTACGTGCAAATCTATGCCCACATCAAGACTTTATTTTAGTCTAAATAAAAACATTTAGTGGGAAAAGTGGGCAGGGATCACGATGTAATCTATTGGTTGCTTCATGCCAGTGTTAGACTTGATTTAAGAAGTAGTGCTTTTCCAGTCAGAAGACAGATTGAAAGAAGCTGTCTGATTCAGTACACACTGTGCTTTTTATATCGTCAAAATTGCCTTCTGGTGTCCAGATGCTTCAGTTATCACAAAGCAGCTGAATGCCGTAAATAAATCCCCTCTTCTTTATTCTTTGCTTTTTCATTTAGCAAGGATTTTAAGGATGCACGATTTTTGCCGATATTATATATAAAATAATAATAAATTGATTGTTTGACTGTGCTATGAAATCTACCAGGCTTACTGGACGTTGTGTACTTGTCTCTATACTGTGTATATTTGGCACAGATGTATGCATATATGACCGGTATGCAAGTTCTATGCTTGGTTCAGGTGTTTGGAAGGACAAAAAAACAGAACATATTTGCATATCTGGTTTAATAAAGACATAAGCCAATCCTTTTACAGCTTCATAAGTCATAAGGGGAACTTTAGCTTTGACGTGTTTTGGCAATTAAAGCAAAGATGTCAACATGTGTGTTCCCAAATATGAGATTTATGATATGAGAGCATTGGCCGTACTGACGCACGCTGGAATGATTACCAACGTTTGTCTGTGACTGTGTTGTGGTATTAAATCATGCTGCAGTGTTTTTAGATCTTATCACAATACTGATATTCAGCACGATGTACAATTTATTTTTTAAAATTTCAATTGAAAAGAAAAGGGGCAATCCTTCTTGAAGGTAAAGCCTTTATTGAATACCTATAATTTCATTTTAGAAAAAAAAAACATTTGTCCACCTACAGAACTCGGCCTTTATGAATTGAATACGCAGGACCACAATGGAAACAAGCCCTCAGGGATTTTTGTGTTATCCTTTTAGCATTATTGTGTAGGCCTTACTGTGCCTCTGTACTTTTTGCAAACTGCTGATAAAGAATTCAATCAATCAAAGCCACACAGCAATTTGCATGATGCTCAAGCAATGGCTGAACATGGCTTTGCTATCATGCTGCCTAGGATGGCAAATAAACAGTGATATGTTGGATGGATGGAGAGGCTTTTAGTTTAGTGGTGTTAGTTAACAAAATTCAGTGTCGTAAACATACATGTCGTTACAATACACAATGTCATTTAGAACATTGGTTCTCAAAGTGGGGTCCGGGGACCCCCAGGGGTACTTGAGCGGGTTCCAGGGGGTCCCCAGCTAAATGATGGACAGGGACCAAATGGACCCTTATGGGTCTGTAACTCTGAGAGTGTACAAATGGAACCAAATGGACCCTAACGGGTCCATTTGGTTCCATTTGTACACTCTCAGAGTTAAATTAACATTGATGTTACAATATGAATTGGGGTCCCAGAGATAGAAATGTCATTAAATGGGGGTCCGTAGCCTCTAATGCATGTCAAACTGGGGGTCCTTGAAATTAAAATGGTTGAAAACCACTGCTAGAGAGCCGTAAAAATATTCTATTATGGGGGTCCCTGGCTTATATTTTCAAATGGGGGTCCGTGGGCTAATAAGTGTCAATTTGGGGGTCCCTGGCATGAAAAAGTTTGAGAACCACTGCGTTACAATACACAATGTCATTTAGAAAAGGGTTTGGACAACAGCTGCTTTTTACAACAAACCCTCAAACGTGTTGCTCTGCTCCGTTCCCCAGCCGGTGAAGCTTCACACCAAGCTGGGGAAACCCATCCCTTCCACCCAGACCCTCCTCCTCCACCACGGCCGCCCCCAGTAAGACCCCCTCCTCTCCTCTGGCCTGGGCAGCTCCAGCACCACCTCTTCGTCCCTGTCCATGGGAACCTCCTCCTCCAATGCTTCTGCCTCCACACCCACAACTCCTCCTACCTGAAGCCGGTCAACATAGTGAGTGGTGGCGGGGGGGCGCCCGGCAACAGTCTGTCGTCTGCCAACTCCACCGCCCCCGTCAAGAAGGCCTCCGCCCCCAAGATCAACTCTGTCGGTCAGTAGGTCCCCTTTGAATGTTGACGTCTCCTGGCGGTATTTGACAATGACTTCATTCTTCACCTTGTTGCCATTATGCTCTGTACTGTGTTTTTGCTGTATTCCTGTTTGATTACTATAGCTCTGCATTTAACCAGTTCAACCACATGAATCCTAGCGTCCCTATTCGGGGCTTGTCGTAATAGGCAAACATTCAGTGAAAACAAAAAATCGTCTCACTACACGTCACGAGGCGTTGTGTGAGCTTGTAGATCGGCAGAGATTGATGAGTGATAGAAAAGGACGGGGCCAATTACAGACCCCTTGCACACCCATCTAAGTATATAGGGTTTAAGTCATTGAACCCCTATATGTACTTATCACACAATGAATAAAGAAAACTACTTCCATTTTCACTTTAAAAATGATTTAAAAAAATTACAATTTGCACCTATAATGACGTGCCCAAAATAGGGACACCAGGTTGAAAGTGGTTCAAACACTCATCACTAATAAAGAGTGAAGCTGGTTTCACAGAGCGTGCTTTGCACTCAAAGGCTACATGCCAATGTCTGGATAAGTCTCTGCCAACTTGTGTAGTGATGGACGGCGACCAGGCGGGCGTTTCCAAACCTAACATTTCTTGAAGTTCTGTGCCTTGTAGAATAACAAGTGTATAACCTAGTTTAACCCATTGAGACCTGAAGCCGATTCTACATGTCTCCTAAATCCCAACAGTTTTCTGAAAAACCTATGTTTCTATATCAGTGGTGCTCAAACGTTTTCATGTCAAGGACCCCCAAAATGATGTGATGTGTACAGACCCCCATCAAAATATTTTGTTCCAGTGACCCCCCCAGAAGCAAAGATTTGAGTTAAAAATGTTCGCTTTAAAAATATATATATTCAAAGATTTGCACACATTTTCACGAATTTTCAAAAATAGCAGATCTACAAGCTCGTAGCGCGGCACTCGGTGCCGCGCTATGAGCTTGTATATCTGCTATTTTTGAATAGCCCAAAGTGTAAAATAATGCTTTTTAGCTCAAATCTAAAAATGACACAGTTCCAGGTCTTAATTGATTAACCATGCAGTCAAATGGCCAAAAGTTCACTCCTGGCCCTTGCAAATGGAAACGGTCATTGTTTTCCTTTTTTTTTTTTATTATTGTGATTTATTGCATTTGTATGCTGTCCATTAGTCAAAGCATCTGTGGAGTAGTGACTCCTCAGTAAAATGGAATGTCACAGTTTTAAGTAAACCAATAATAATAATGTTTATTGTCCCCAAGGGGAAAATTGTCTTCACAAGGTCTGTTCACAACAAAACAACATAACAACATGACAACAGAAACAACATATCACAAGACAAAGACATGAGGACCCCACTGTACACAGAAAACCCTCCTATGGACGGGGCAGTTGGTTTAATGCTGCGATGGCTGAGGGGACAAAACTCCTGCTAAAAAGAACCTTTTTCCACCTTAAGGTTCTGTATCTCCGACCAGATGGCATGAGGTCAAAGTAGCGATACAGGGGATGATCAGTGTCATTTGTTATTGAGAGTGCTAAGCGTGTGATGGCCTTATTGTTCATATCAGCAAGTGTGGGTATGGGAAGTCCGATGATTTTGGAGGCAATCCGGGTGATACTGTAAAGTTTGTTCCTGTTAGGCATGGACAGTATGGTGAAAAAACATGCGGAACAATACAGTAAAATGGGTTGAATGATGCTTTTGTACAGTAATAGCAGAAGATGAGGGGCAACAGATAATGATCTTAACTTGCGGATCACATAAAGCCTTTGCTGAAAACGTTTATGGATAGATGTAATGTGTTGATCAAATCTAAGTCTGTTGTCCAGTGTGAGTCCAAGATATGTGAAACTGTCAACCTGTTCAACTGTTTTACCATGAATGAGGAGTGGGTTGAGTCCAGTTTGAGTTGTGTTAATGACCAGTTCTTTTGTTTTGTCCACATTCAACTCTAAGTAGTTGTCTGTGCACCACTGTGTGAAATGGGAGATGGTGTTATGGAAGTCCGTAATAGAGTTATTGTCATTGAGCAGTCCAAGAATGGCAGTGTCATCAGAGTATTTAAAGTATGTAATGTTGGTGGGTGAGGGGCTGAAACAGTCATTTGTGTATAGTGTGTAGAGGAAGGGGCTGAGAACACAGCCCTGAGGGGCACCTGTGTTTGTAATGACAGTTGATGAAAATGATGAGCCTACTTTAACTGTTTGTGGTCTATTACTCAAAAAATTGTGAATCCAGTGGATGAGGAGTGGGGGGATGCTGAGGTGATGCAGTTTCTTAATCATGTGATGGCGTTGAATGGTGTTAAAGGCAGAACTAAAGTCAACGAAGAGAATAGAGGCAAAATTGTCCTTTGATGAATCCAGGTGTTGGAGAAGGGGATGAAGGAGGCATGCCACAGCATCCTCTGTCCCCCTCTTGGCCCTGTAGGCAAACTGATACGGGTCCAGCTGTGACCTGACAGCTGGCAGGATGATGTTCAGTATCAGTCTTTCCATAAGTTTCATCATTATTGATGTAAGTGCAACAGGTCTATAATGGTTAGGTTCTGAGGGGCGGGGTTTCTTGGGTACCGGTATGATGGTGGATGTTTTCCAGAGGGTGGGTACAGACACTGTCCTGTAGGATTCCCAGAAGATGGAGTGAAGGATGGGGGAGAGCTCCATGGCACAGAGCTTGAGCACCTTTGCCGAGATGCCATCCGGCCCTGGTGCTTTGCCAGGCTTACACCTGGCCAGCAGCTGTCGTACATCCTCCTGGGTGAAGGGGGGATGTGAAGGCTCCTGGAAGGGGAGGGCTCCCAATAGTTCCTCACAGGCAGCGGAGTAGTCCTGACTGTCAAACCGTTTGTAAAAAGTATTCAGTGTATTTGCAAAAGTGGTAGGATCTGGAGTTGTACAGTTATTTTGTTTTGTCATCGACTGCAGTACAAGGTTGGTACATTTTCATAGGTGCAGGCACAAGTGTTATTATGCCTAATGTATTATCTTTGGCTGATGTCGCTTGCTGATAAGAACTGATCTTCAAGTCATGTTTTAGCTGGGACAACGTTATTTTTAGCATGACAGGTTTTTATACCGAAGCGAGTAATCTACACGACCCAGGACACTAGACTGAACTATTTTGAATGGTTAAACAATAAGTCATAAGTTGATCATGCCGTCATCTGTCCTGACATTTCCTCTTCACCTGGTTGTTTTTTTAACTTGCGTCTCCATTCTGGGGAAAACATCTGCCGAAAATAGTGCAGATGTATTTTCCACGGAGATTTGATGTAGAGGGGAAAACGGGAGGGAACCAAGTATAGACCGCTGGGTGATCCCAGTCGACTAAGTATATAGGGTTTAAGTGGTTCATCAGTGGACATTCTCCATGTCTAATCTGCTGAACTCCCAGGTCACTGTTTTTTTTTTCATCCCCAAACTGCTGAAACTTTCCAGGAAGAAGAGCACCACTGGGATGACAGACGCCGTTTGCCCGACGGAGGCTATCCTCAGGGGCCCCCTGGGCCGCCCGGTCTCTTGGGGGTCCGGCCTGGCATGCCCATCCCTCAGCCTCAGGGACCTGTGGTAGGTCCTGGGTCCTCTGAATGTTTGGGCGGTGTAGCCGTCCCTATATGTGAGGTTGGGACATTGACATTTGCTGAACTGTGATTGGCCACCCATTGTACCCCCCAAACCCTGCACTGTGATTGGCCACCCATTGTACACCCCTTCCACCCACAATGGGTGGCCCCTGGACACCCCCGCTGACTCTATTCAGCACTGTGATTGGCTAGCGAGACACATGATGAAATTAATAACCTATAAATAGGACTATGCACTTTTAAAAAAAACGTTTTTTTTTAAGTGAGCTTCCATCACTGTGATGACCACACCTCCCACTTCACACTGGGTGTGATTTTTTGGGCTGGTGTAGCCGCCCCCTATAAGTGAGTTTTGGACACCGACCAAAAAAGTTGTGTACCCCTAACCCTTCCATCGTTAATGCAAATCGATACTTTTTTCATATCAGCCAATCACATTACAGCTAGTGTCATCACCACTAGCTGTAATGTGATTGGCTGACTTTGCAAATTCAGGACTGTGATTGGCTAGCGAAACACATGACACATGTGCAGCCCTATGAATAGCAGTATGGACTTTAAAAAAAGTCATTTATCCTTTTTTTTTAAGTGAGTCATGTTGTGATGACCACACACCGCCCACTTCACACTGGGTGTGATTTTTTACTATTTGAATGCAGTTTTGCGTTCTGTTAATCAAGTAACTTGTTGCAGAACTATGTCTTTGTCATTAAAAAGTAATTGGTTACAGAATTGCCTACTGAGAATAGTAACTCTTTGGAATACTCTTACATGAACTAAATTGAAACCTCATTGCGATTCCTTTCTTGTCCTGTGAATGAATAGTTTTCTTTCCACCATTTCTCTTTTAGCCGCCTCGTCGCCCCGACCCTTCAGACGATCGCTACGTAATGACCAAGCATGCAGCCATTTATCCCTCAGAGGATGAACTCCAAGCTATCCAGAAGATTGTGTCCATCACAGAACGTGCCCTCAGACTGGTGTCGGACATCATCACTGACCAGGACAAAGACAAGGGCAAGGAAGAGGACAAGGAGAAGGAGAAGAAAGAAATCGCTAAAGACAGGTGAGGCATCTGAGAGAGCTCAACATCTCTTTGTCTCCACGTGTTTCTGTGTTTAAACTTCAATTATCTCTAGCAAAGAAGAGATTACCTATTTGGGTTGTATTCTCGACAAATACCTGTCAGGTGAAAGCATGGGGACGAAGGTGGTCAAAATAGTAAACCAGAGAACCAAATTTATGGGCAGAGTTTCCTCTTTTGTCAACCCACAGGCCCTCAGGACCCTCTCAGGGGCCCTGATTCAACCACATTTTGACTATGCTAGCACCTCCTGGTACTCCAACACCTCAGTGTCACTGAAGACTAAGCTTCAAACCTCCCAAAGCAAACTGATTCGGCTACTCCTCGGATTGGGGCCCATGACCCACCTTTCTCCCACCCATTTTGCCAGCCTAGGCTGGCTCAGGGTGGAAGACAGGGTTAAACAACTAAAAATGGGAATGGCCTTCAAAATTGTAAATGAAAATTTGCCCGATATGCCCCCTATTCCCGCATATCTGAGTAAATACCTCCAAAAGGTTAGTGACACCCACAGTCACAATACCAGAGGGAGCGTTAACAACAATTTGGTACCACCCACCCATAAAACAAACATGGGCAAATTCTCCTTCTACAGCACTGCCACCCAGGATTGGAATGGTCTAACCCCATCCCTCAAAAAATGCAGTTCGCTGGGCTCATTTAAAAGAGCCTTAAAAAAATCACCTTTCAGGAGGCCAAAAGAGGAGGTAGTACCATTTTCCTGTTAGACAGCCGACCCCCCCCCCCCCCGTTCTTGTACATATCTTTACCCCCTTTTTTATTTATTTTGTTGTACATAGTGTTTTTTTTTTTTTTGCTGTTTTATTTTTATTTTCTTTGTGTAATGATATTGGAACTGTGGTGCCACTATATATGTCTATGAATTGAATACCAAGGCCCTCATTGGAAACAAGTCCGCAAGGACTTTTATGAACGGACCTGTTAGACAAAGTATTTTAAATGTAAATGTGGCGTTTTACATTTTTTGCCTAATAAAATATTCAATAAAATATTCAAAAGCATCAAAAATATATCTGTCAATAATAAACTGTTTACAGGCATTGTAATAGTTACCATAATATATAATTGTATAATTATCACTAATAACTATAATTAACCTATATATAGAATCATAAAATATAACCATACTGTTATTACATATATAATCATAATAACAACAACTATAATAACAATAATTGATAGGACATTATACCAAATATATTGATGGTGTTGCTTACTGTAAAGGTACCAATAATACAATTGTGTTAATAAATACTTTAAACTATATCTGCTCTGCTTTGTCTCTACTTATTATTCTTTTTACCATGTGGTTGAAAAGTGCATCTATATGTTTGGTAATGTATTTAGTCTTCACTACTAAAGCTGAACAAAAAAGTGAAAACTTTGGAATGTAACCTCTCATTAATGCCTAAGCCCATACACATATGAACATAATACACAAAAGTTGTTTGTTTAACTGACAATAATTTTTGCCTTCTACAATCTGGTGTTTTAATTTATTTGACCAACTTATACACTTAACGGTTTGATCCATGCAAGAGTCAAAGCTTGTAATTGAAATTGTTGTCAGACTATAATCTCTGCCTGCTGGACAAAATGGACTTCAATCCCTCTACTGTGTGTAAAATTGTGAAGCAATCTACATGGACATTAGAGCTTATCCAAAACTCCTGCCTGGTGATGACAAGTCTGTCACAATGTAGGCTAAACAATAGTTTTTCATTGTGGTATTGACGTCATTCAGTAACATTGATGTGCCTGATATGCTGGGGTATCTATTTTACAATATACAAAATGGTATGGCTTCAACCCAGCTACTAGCCAGGTCAACAAGTATCGTAATGGTTCCACATGTATTATATGGTGAGACATTCCCAAGTACATTACAAGGTATTTAATATCTATTATCAGGCTGGGGGAAAATAGGTGCTGAATCTTATACTCACAAAACATGACATCATAATATAAGGAAAACGTGAAATGTCTTCTGAGTATTTACAACTTGTTCGCAAATGGCAGATATGCCATTTACTCTATATACACAGGGTATTGTCTCCTCTCAATATCTCAGATCAGAACAATAAGGTAAAAAAAGGCAAGTTTGCTTTAACAATAATTTATTTTGAAATCTTCAACACCACTGGGGACTGGACTGTGAACTACTATGTGACGATGGATTCCTTGGACCCCCATGGCCGCAACCCAGAACTCTGCGTCGGCGCAACCACACTTTGCAATTGCCCTGAATTGTGAAAATTCTAGTTCAGTCTTATGCTAGATGTGCTCCTGTTTCTGCTCAACATTGTAACAGGGCCTTTTATTTATATGGTATATATTTTACCACGAATGTTTAGCAAAATGTCATGATTCCCAAATCATACCCCATCAACCAAGACAGTTAATAATGGAAAATTATATTATTGAGCATTGGAACACACGTTTAATTTAATGTTTAATATGTCCATAATGATTGATGAAGAGCATAGAGTTAAAAAAAATAATAAGGAACAGCACCCTCTATGTCTTGTCCGTCAGACTGCAGATGGACCCTTCAGATATCTTCCCAAATCTCGCGAGAGTGTCTTGCTGGGATAGAGAAAAGTCAATAACAAAGTTGATTTCCTCCTCATTTGTGTCTCTAAAAAAAAGCCATTTTCCTATGAAAATCTTGTACATATTGTGTGTCTTGTGACGATTGGGTCCAATATTTAGTTCAGTAACCATGGAGCTAAGGAATGGTTCAGAAGCTGTGTTCACGTTCACAAAATAAATATTGGAATTGGTCTATTTGTTCTATTTGATGCCTCTTTGTTATGCATCCTTTGGGAGGCCAAATACAGGCTTATATTTTTGTAACTGTCATTATTCGACTGTTCTCTTGGGATAAAAAAACTAAAACAAAACAATTAAACGTCAACGGTATAGTTTGAATTACCGGCTTGCTCCTCCGGATGCGAAACGTAACGTCTGGGGGGTGACAGATACATTTTTACACCCACCCTTTGTTATTGTGGTCCAAGTGAAGACGATGATTACTTTTAATTGAAAGCCATGTGTAATAATTAAAAGTAACTTCTCCTACACTCTCCGTGTCTTCCGGGTTGCAGTTGGAGGTTCTTCACCTGCTGTCTCCAGAACAGAAGGCTGAGCTGCTACTGAGGCCTGAGGTTGCAGGCCTGGACAACGGGACCCTCAGCCTGGTCTTCCACCGCTTGATGACCGGTGGTCCTGGGCCCACCCCCACCTCCACCCCCGGATACACATACACCTCACATAGCCCCTACTCACCACCATCACCACCACAGAATAGCTTCAGAGAGGTTGCATAGCTTTAAATATTATACATTTCTTTCATCCAATTAAACTTTTACCAGATTGTTGATGGTAATCTTCATAACCTTAAACAATATTATTTTGTTCTTTTTGAAACACTTGCAGGTGGTGAATGGGTTGATGGGAGCTTTCAGACCTGTTGGGAGCCTCGTCAGTGAGTTTGTGTCTCTCACACGTGAGGTACATACAGCGTACATACATATACTATATGCATATATGAGAAGCCAATTACTTGTTTTTATATGACAAGTTTATTATGATTATGCATATTACATCTGCTAACCTGACATGACCCTGACATTCCTATCTATCTGTTGCTCTCCAGAGAAATGTATCCGAGATCGGAAGCATGACTCTGACCCAGACCCTGCTGAACTGGACCCTAGCTGAGCTGGCTGGCATGTACACGCCACATAATACGTCCATAGCCCAACCAATGGAAGAGTTTGATGTGACAAATGTGGAGGATTGGTTCAACCATGTTGTAACGCCACTATTACAGAGATTCTTACCCCATGGGCAACTCCCTGACCAAATCAAGTATGCCTTCCACCAAGTGTTGTAAGTACAATTCATATTCTTTCATACAGTGAGTAGATGCATGTACAGTCCAGCGTCCATGTCTTTCCAATTATGTTGTGCAGGCTAGTCTTGACCAAAGTCCCAGATTTTCCTGGATGAGCCGAACTAGTTTAATTAAGAGTGCCGGTGGTGTTAGTGGACTTCTGTTTCCTTTCACATTCAACACAACACAACACAAAATAATGGAAATCAACAAAAGGGCAACGTTTATTTATGGATTAACTCAAAACGTTTCTTTGAATATTACATGAGAGATAGCAAATATTGAGTGAGTAATAACTGGAATTGTTGATTGTAACCTTAAACAAGTGACCCAAGCAAGGCAGGACACAACGATTACAAAAGGAAAGACAAACACAAGCCCTTTACTAAGATGTGAATACAGGGTAGGTGGCTGAACAAAGTACAAATTATTAAAGGGAACTTAAATACAAACCGACACAAGGAATTTGTCACTTTGTGATAGTGAACCTAACAAGACAAAGGTCAACAATGTCCTGCTTTTGCAGTGATAACAAAGGTCAGCCTCTGGGCACCCTCTGGTGGCCATCCAGAAATATTGCAGGTTATGTCCTTTGTAAGTCCCTTGTTTAGTCCACTGTCCATTATCTATGAATATGATGCTGATTATTGTGCTTGCTTGTTGAACAGCTATTTGGACATGGGCAATGACACCACTGAGGTCCAGGACACTTGCAGCATCACCCTTGAAGAAAGATCATGTGGCGTGAGAAGGCTTTATTAATTGTTTCTGAATTTCTTTAATTTAAATGTATTACACAAAGGATTCCAGATTCTATTCTAGATGTCGTCAGATAGGAAAGTCATGCCTGTACATCCATTATCCTTCTCCCCATCTCTTATCTATAATATTTTACAACTCCTTTCCCCCCTCGTTTTAGAACTTCAGTGAGCTTGCGTCCCACTTCAGAGAAGTGTTTGCTCAGGTGGGGTCTCCATCCCTGACCCAGGAGAACCTGGAGGACCCAGACTTCATCAGGATGTGGTTCCAGATCAAACTGCTGCCTCTGCTGCCTACAGTTCCCATAAGCCTCCTCGACTGCCTCAGCTTTAAGAACTTCACCTGTCCTGTTTACCAAGCCCTGTGAGTTGTCCCGTTTATAAAGTGAATGCTATATTCTCTAGAACATAACTGTTTCCCAAACATTTTCAGCTTGAGACCTGAAAGATACATTTGGTGACTTCCTGGGACCTAAACTTTTAAGAAAAGTCATTATGAATTATAAAGTATGCATATTTAAAAAATGTATTTCTTAAAATCTTCTGAAAATCTTTTGTATTCCTTTTCCTTTTCTTTAATTTCTGAAAATCTGTTGATTTTTTTTTAAAAAGATTGTGGGACTTTGTTTATTTTTGAAAAAACAAAAAACAAGCAGGATATTTACTTTACCTTACTTTAATTCATAAAACCTGGTCTGTGACCCAAAAATGGGTCAAGAGTAAGACCCTACGTTTGGAAAACACTTATAGTCGAAATACACAAAATAGTCCCGGAATAATGATACATTTCTTTGCATTGCTGGGTCCAGAGTAAAAGATCTGAGTCATCATATGCGTCTCATGGATCCTGATCACAACCACAGCCCAGTGATGTACGAACACTTCATCCATTCCTTCTTGCTACATCACAACACGTCCGGTAAGTGAACCAAGTAGCCATAGCTAGAGACAAGCTCAGAGGACCATTTGTCTGCAGATGTACAGGAATTTCTGTTGCTTTCAGAGTACATTTTTGAGTAAAACATTACTCTATTCTAATGCTATACTATTATAGCCTACACTGACTTGTGTATTTATCTTCAGATCCTCAGTGTGTCTCCTCATCCAGCCATAGTGCAGAATGGCTGGAGGAGAACTTTGGATTCTTCTCCATGTTCGCCCCCATCACAGACTTCTATGACCTCAACCGTGACTTCTCTGGAGTGAGTGTGGATAATCTGAACATTTTTACTGAAAACATTGATTTGATTGTTTGTACTTGACACTACAATTTCAGTAACTTAATAACCTTTCAACCTGGCGTATATTTTGGGCATGTCATCACAGGATTGCAAGATTTTCAAAAACGTAATAGCTGATTTGCGAGTGTGACATTATAATTCGATTACGTATAAAATAGGGCTTCAGTGGTTAAATCTCATATCCTGCCCTCTCCTATTATGTCCTGTCTGTCTCTCTCTTGTCTTAAACGTGTCCAGATGGAGGTTCTACACCTCCTGACTCCGAAGCAGACTGCAGAGATGCTGCTAGTGCCTACTCCTCCAGAGAAAGACGTCATCATCCATGCAGTGTTTGACCATCTGACACAGTCTCAGGGAGACTTTCCTGAGTTCCTGCACCACCTGGTTCTGCTCGCCAGAGAGGTAACCTCATCTGTAGAGCAAAATAATAATAATAATACTAATTATAATTATCATTATTTTAATGGATATTTTATTTCTTAGGTTAAGCCACCCTGTGATGTCTACCAAGTCATGTGAGTGTGTTTTTTAAATCCATAGTTTTAAATGTGGATTTTAAATCCACATTTTAAACCCATAGTTTTTGGAACAGTTTCCAATGTTGATGTGTATTCTGTGGTAATAGTTGTTGTTTTTAAATATTACTTAATATGTTTATTGTGCCAGTGTGGAAAGTCTGTACGAGGCCATACCATATGTACTACCAGAGATAGAACCAGCCGTCTGGGCCAGCATAGATGACCTGAGACATTCTGCACCAGAGGGTTAGCTACACTCACACACTCGCTCGCACGCATATGCACAAATGCCTCCCATCATGTACACAAGAGCCAGGACATTTAACTTTGTTTACTCTAGTCTACTACTCAAGAGAAGACTTAATTCATTGCCGTTTTCTAAACTTTTTCTGTGTTGATTTGGACAGGTTGTTTGACAGCCAATTTCACGGTGAGATTTCATTTATACTCCTACTGCTATTGCTATTATGGCTCTCATTTTAAATCCTTTGATTTGATGATCTTTATAAATTGTCCAACCTGTCATCCACAGTGCCCAGTGACTCACTTCAATGGTAAGAGCACTTACATAAATAATATAACTCATAAATCAGCTACTTTTCCCTTAATTCATAATGGAGCCTTATTTGCTTTCATCTTGCCTTTAATTTAACAGGTAGTATGATCTGCAGTGGAGTTGACATGTAAGTCATTCTCCTGTATTGAGCATTTTCTATAATATATCAGTGTTGACCCTGTTGAAATATTTACTGGTTTATTAATTAATTTGTATTTATTTTCTACATCTATTTACAGCAATGAGTTGCAGAATTACTTGGACACATCTGGTCCCATGGATTTACCCTGCAATTTTACCCTTGAGCAATATGCATGTGCAGAGGTAATTATTTTGTTATTTATTTATTCAGATCAAAATCGGATTCAATTAGCAAGGACATATGGACATATTCCTCAATCAGAGTAGATTTTAAGCACTACCTTTCTTATCTGGCTGAATAACCATTATGTCTCACAATACAAAATCAGGAGGTAAGACATGCATATGAAGTGTTACATGTGCTTGCTTTATTAATTTACTTTTCCTCCTCTTTCTCTCTCTCTCTCTCTCTCTCTCTCTCTCTCTCTCACACTCACTCACTCACTCACTCACTCACTCACTCACACACACACACACACACACACACACACACACACACACACACACACACTCACACACTCACTCACTCACTCACTCACTCACTCACTCACTCACTCACTCACTCACTCACTCACTCACTCACTCACTCACTCACTCACTCACACATACGGTAGTTAAAGAACTTTACAGCGAATCAGCTGGTGTCTCTTCTGCAATGTCATCTGCCTGGTATGAGCGGAGCGTCTAAAATCACATGGAAGATGCTGCTCAGCAAGCTGTCCTTTGTCTTGGACCCAGCTTTGGATATAATTGCTAATAAGGTTTGTGGATAGACGTGTTTCAAAGTCCATCAACGGTGCAACATCTGAACACTTTTTTTCAGTTGAAAATCATCATCTTTTCAAGTTCCAAGTCTCATGTTTTTATGTGGTGAATGTGGATAGAAACAACTCAATGTCAAATGATCAATTCATCAATTAATGAATAATAAATATCCTTTTGGACAGAGCCTGTTGTGTTTCTGAGTGGCCACCAGAGGGCACCCAGAGGATGAACTTTGTTATCTCTTCATCAGTTTTAGGGAGAAACGTTAAGAATAACTCTCAATAATCAGCTGTTCAATTGCATCTTTCTCTTAGTCCCTGACCTTTACTGGTCCATCAGCCTCTGTGGTTCTGGATGTGATTGGAGAGATGAGAGTGTCAAAAATGACTGATGAACAGTTGAGGGACAGTGAGGTCATCAAGACGTGGTTCTCTGGACGTTTGAGAGGGTTCCTGTCATCTTCATCAGGAATGTTTCTATACTGCCTCAGCAACAGGAGCCTCAGCTGTCACACATACCAGCAAATGTAAGCACAGAGCTGGATAATCCTTTAACATTATATTACCCTGTCACAAATTCGTCACATCTGCTGTAACTCTATCACATCTATGTATTTTGTATGTGTATTTTGGTCACTGTAACATAAAGTTACTCTCACAATCTTTATATTAAACATTTGTTTCTCTAGTCTAGACGGATAAATCATCCATTGTGAAGTTGAATATAAAGCAAGTATTTCTCATTCTGTGTGCTGTTGTTTGACCCACAGATTGCAGGAGTTTTGCCATCAGTTTGACAACATGACCTCAAAGCAGCAGCATTTGGTCCTGAATGAACTAATCCTCCCTTTCCTGTCCAAGCCACAGTCAGGTACTGACTACAATATCTCAATAACAGACTGTTTGGCTCTCATTTCCAAATTTGTTTGAGTGGAATCGGTCTAATGTAAAACCCATTAACCCTTGAAATAGTATCCTAAAGTATTTAGTGTTTCCAGACCTCTTCATATTTGAATGCCTTAATGTTTCGTTCTGATCTGTCCCCTCCAGACCAAGCCTGTGTGTCCAACACACAGCGTGCGTCCAGCAGTGTTTACTGGTTGCAGAAAAACTTTGGCCGATTCTCAGTCCTTGTGTCTGTCAGAGAAATCCTGAATCTCAACCCGAGCTTCTCCCCTGTAAGACTTTAGAGCTGCTACTTTACAAAACATTGATTCATTATTAGAGCTATAAGAGATAATTACCTTGTTACTATCAAATAAAATCCAGTTGTGGTGATAATGCTTTCCTTTGTGTTATTTCTGTCCAGCTGGAGGCTGTAAAGCTCCTGTCTCCATAGCAGAGAGCAGAAATTGTGGTGTTGCCTCTTCTTGCTGAGAAAGACGTTGTCATCAACTCAGTGTTTGACTCCCTGACTGCATCTCCAACTGAGTTGGCTGAGTTTGTGTCCCACCTTGTTATGTTCTCTGTAAAGGTAAAAACTATAAAGTAATAATAATAGAAACAGTAACTATGCACATTTGGTTTTTAATGACAACCTCTTTTTCGTAATTTCTCAGGGACTCGTCATTCCAAATAATGTGAGTTCAAAGTTATCTATATCCTGGATATTGAAGACGTGGTTAATATTTCATTAAAGTGGTATTAACTTCAACTTGTTGGGTTTCAGTTTCACCAGACTGGACCAGGCCATGCCTACTGTTCCTTCAAGTGTAGCATCATTGATCTCATACAACAAGCTGGCTTTACTTCAGAAGTTCCACCAGGTGAGATTGTCTATCTACATAACTTAAAGTGATGTTTCACTTTGCTGTTGTTCATATTTACGTGTAATTAGCAGTGGATGTTTTCTAATCGTGTTTGTTATTAACAAAAACTATGTGCAATTGTATTCTCCTAGGCTGCATCACATACAGTGGAGCCGTAAGTACCTGAAATTGTATTCAGAGTTTAAAGTCTAACCAGAATATTGACTGAATGTCTGCAAATTCACAACCATTTCACTCTTTTTCTTTCCCAAGTGCAACATTACTCAAGCAAATGGTAAGTGTATTGTGTTCTTGATTTCTTTTTTTTTATCAAACATTTATTCATTCTTTTGATTAATTATCATTATTTCATTTTATCTCATGCTTTCACAGAAACTGACATTTGTGTTGGAGTTAACACGTGAGTTTCCTGAATCAAAAACCCATTATCATAATCTCACCTTTCTTTTTTTCCCTTTTCTTTATAAAGTAGTATTGTGTTGCAATGTAAGAAATGTTTGATCTTCTTTTCCATTCCTCTACCCTAGCACTGCACTACAGCTCCTCCTCAACAGTGGACAGATGAATGGACGTTTTTGCGACTATGGCATTGAAGAATACGCTTGTGCTTCAGTAAGCCACTAAAGTCTTTCAGATTTAACTCAACAGCACCTTTTCTAATCTTGACTTCTTTAAACGTTTCCTGAATTTCGTTCTGTTCTGCTCTGTCCATGATCTCCACCCAGGTGTCCATGTTGACAGCACAGGATCTGGCAGCAGTGATGAAGTGTAACCAGTCCCCCAGCTCCACTGGTTCCAGACCAGTCTGGAAGCTGTTCCTAGGTCCAAGGCCTCTGGGGTGTTGGATGCAGCTCTGGATCTTCTTGCCAACACGGTACATAAAATGAGTTTTAACCAGACACTTAAATAAACTCAAATTTAACTTCTAAGTATTATGGTGAAGATACAGTACAGTATGACCAATCACAGAAAGGAATGAAAATGGCAGATGAAGTTAGATAACAAAAATACTTCATAAAGCATACCGTGCAGATTTACAAACAGTTACATGTACAGTTGATTGGTCTAATTAATCTTTATTTAAATGCACCAATACAAACAAAATATATATATTTTTAAATCAAGCAATTCGGTGAAAGATTTTCAAGATTTCTGTAAACTATGTGGCTGACTATGTTGACAATGGACAATGACGTAGTAACATTGGCATGGTCCTTCAAGATTTTAAATAAATCGCTCTAATATTATAGAGCGAGAATGCTTATTATTCCATTCTCCAAATGTCCTCTCATATAGTAATTCATATTTAAATGGAATATTGATCCATTCCTTGTCTTTCCCCTAGTCCATGACCATGACTGGTCCATCAGCGTCTATTGTTCTGGATGTGATTGGAGAGATGAGAGTGTCGATGCTGACTGATAAACAGTTGAGGGACAGTGATGTCATCAGGACGTGGTTCTCTGGACGTTTGAGAGGGTTCCTGTCATCTGCATCAGGAGGGTTTCTACAATGCCTCAGCAGCAGGAACCTCAGCTGTCACACATACCAGCAAATGTAAGTGTTGAGCTGGAGACTCTCTACATACTTATTACCCTTTCACAGAATTATCACACCTTCTGTAATTTTATCAAATCTATATGTGTTTCACATTTAATAATTCATATTGGGGCGCGTCGCTGACTCACCTGGTAAAGAGGCATACCAAGCTGGCCCGGGTTTCAATCCGGCCGAGGTCCTTTTCTGCATGTTCCTCCCCATGTCTCGCTCCTGCCAGTTTCACTACACTATAGCTATCAAATAAATAATATTTCTTATTGGTGTGTTTGTTTCAAGAGGTTAAGTCCCCAAACCTTTAAGTCACTTCCAGAATGATTTAAATGTTTTTTTTCTCTCTAGAAGAGTGGGGTAATAAGTCATCTACTGTATAGTAAAGTTGAATTGAAAATAATTATTTCTCACTGTGTTTGTTTTTGTATTTGATTCACAGATTGCAGGAGTTTAGCCATCAGTTTGACAACATGACCTCACAGCAGCAGCATTTGGTCCTGAAGGAACTAATCCTTCCTATCCTGTCCTGACCACAGTCAGGTACTGACTAACTACACTATCTCAAATAAATAACAGTAACAGTTTAGTTCTCATTTCCAAATCTATTTTACATTCAATTAGAATGGAATCTTTTTTATTCGAAAATGTATTGACTTTCCAGACATCTTTCTTTTTGAAAGCCTTATTGTTTCATTCTAATCTGTCCCCTCCAGACCAAGGCTGTGTGTCCAACAGCAGTGTTTACTGGTTGCAGAACAACTTTGGGCCATTTTCAGTCCTTGTATCTGTCAGAGATTTCCTGCATCTCAACCCGGGCTTCTCCCCTGTAAGCTACAACATATCAATCACTGATGAATTATTAGATCTTAGACCCTTTTACTTTCTTTTCTTTTGCTTTTCATATTTTTTTACCATCAAATAAACATCAGATGGTGGTGATAATGTTTTTCTTCATGTAATTTCTGTCCAGCTGGAGGCTGTAAGGCTCCTGTCTCCAAAGCAGAGTGCAGAACGTGTGGTGTTGCCTCTTCCTGAGAAAGACGTTGTCATCAACGCAGTGTTTGACTACCTGACTTTTGAGTCTCCAAAGGAGGGGGGATTGGCTGAGTTTGTGTCACACCTTGTTATTTTCGCCGGGGAGGTAAACACTATGAATTAATATAAATAGAAACAGTAACTGTAAATCTTTGGTTTGAAATGACAACTTCTTCTTTTTAATCTTTTAAGGGAAACATTTCCTGCTCATCGTTCAACATAATGTAAGTTTATATTCATCTATATTATGGTTTGACCCATTTAATAATAATAATGATAAACTTTATTTGTATAGCACCTTTCATGACATGAAATGCAGCTCAAAGTGCTTTACAGAGCAAGAATACAATTACAGAAAAAGTACAACTAAATCAGGCAAAACAGTGAGGACATCACTAAAAACAACTAGAGGTTACGAATGTAACCCCGGTTTTAGTAGGTTTGGAGTTTACTACTCACTATGGGATATCAGCGCCCCCAGGCGATGTACAGAGCAACACACACGCTCCCGATGCCAATTCACTGATTGGCTTAGGGTATGTCACGAGTCCGGAAGACCCGGGAGTACAAAAGCTCCACGTGACATAGGCTCTTCCTCTTAACATTCACCTCTCTGCATGCCAAATGCGCACAGAAAGGGGTGTCTGGTGAGTAGTAAACTCCAAACCTACTAAAACCGGGGTTACATTCGTAACCTCTAGTTTTACCACGGTTTTCCGTTTACTACTCACTATGGGATTCATAAACCCCCCTTGAGGTAATGAGCCACACAACCCTGACAGGCCCGCACGCCCCTCAGCCCCTAGGTCCCGCCCACACGGACGTGACCTACGGCCCCACGGGCGCCCCCAACCCACCGGGCTGGGGCGCGGGATAGATAATAAAGACTAGGCCCTGACAGGCTCCAGAGTCCGCCTATTTACTAACAGGCAGACACAGGCCTGCCTCATAACTCAATATGAGGAACAGGGCCCCATCTCCTGGGAGCCAGCCCAGCTGGTCTCATGGAAACCCCAGAGGAAGTCGAGAGATAGGGAGAAAAGCCCCAAGCCTACTCCCTTCCCTTCACTGGCCTGGAGGCATCTGCTACACCTAGGACCGCGCGCGCCAAGGACGCCGCCGCCACGTCCAGGCTGTAAAAGGCCGCAAAAGTCGAAGGAGACGACCAATTTGCCGCTGCACAGATCTCCTGGATCGAAGCCCCCTTGCAGAGAGCCCAGGACGTAGCCATGCCTCTAGTAGAGTGGGCCCTCAGACCCCCCGGGACTGGGGCCCCACTGCTGACATAAGCTAGCTTAACAGCATCTCGGATCCATCTAGAAAGCGTCGTCTTAGTGACCGCCTTCCTCTGAACCCCCACACCAAAAGAGACAAAGAGTTGCGTCGATGAACGATTGGCCGCTGTCCTCTGACAATAGAGCTTCAGGGCTCTCACTGGACAGAGACAATGCAACCGCTTATCCTCCGCCGAAACGAAGGGAGGCGGATGAAAAGCCACCAACTCAACCGGGTCTGGGGCCACCACCCCGGTCTTTGTAACGAACGTCAGGTTGGGTTTAAGCAAAACCCTTCTGTCGTTGTTCAGGAACTTCATGCACTCCGGACTCACCGAGAGCGCGTGCATGTCGCTGACCCGTTTAGCCGTAGACAGGGCCACCAAGAGGACCGTTTTGAGACTGACGATCCTCAAATCAGCAGACTCAAAAGGCTCGAACGGGGGACGGCACAGTGCATCCAGCACCACCGTCAGATCCCAGACTGGGAACAGTGGCCTGTTAACCGGTCTAGCTCTCCTGGCGCCGCAACCGGCGCACTAATGGATGCTGGCCCACCGTCTTGCCATCGAACGCCTCGTGGCAAGCCGAATGGCCGATAAATACACCTTTACTGCTGAGAAGGATAAATCCCGGGCTAACCTTTTTTGTAGAAAGTGAGAATGCTACACACCGAGGCCTGGAAAGCCATCACCACCGGTGACTGCTCCAGACACCAAGATGCGAACATATTCCATCTAACATCATAAGCATTCCTCGTGGACACGGCCCTCGCGCCCTGAATGGTAGCCACCACGTCAGCGGGGGGGCCACACGAGCTTAAAATTGCCCTCTTCACGGGCCAACCCACAGGTCTAGGTCCTGAGGGCGTCCGTGGGACACCTCGTCCCCTCCCTGCCGCAGCAGGTCCACGAGGACAGGGAGGGCCAGAGGCACGTCTTAAAGGAGCGGAGTTATCTCCGATCTCCACGTGCCCCACGCTGGGACCACCAGCAACACCGACAAACCCAGGAGTCTGATCCTCTCCAACGTAGGAAGGATCAACTCCATTGGCGGGAAGGCATAAAGCAGTTCGCTCGGCCAACTGTGTGCCAAGGCGTCCATGCCCATGGAGCGGTCCCCCGCCTTCACTGAGAAAAAACGAGAACACTTCGCGTTCTCTTCGGAAGCAAACAAATCGATCTGGGGGCGGCCGAACCTACACCAGATTTGGTCCGCCACTTTCGGATCGAAAACCACTCTCCGTAACGGAGACCGCCTCTGGACAGCAGGTCCGCTCCGCGGTTCTGGAGGCCCGGCACATGAGACGCCTGTATGGATGCGAGTCGTGAGTCGCACCATAGCGTCATCTGCGCGCTAGACCGTCCAACACGAAATCACAGCTCCTATACTGACCCCCTGGGACAGAAAGGTTGCTCGTGACCATGGTCTGAGTGCCTCCATGCACCATGGAGACACCGTCACTGAGCGACGACCTGAGGTGGGCGGGATCCGAAGAGCCCTCAGCCACCTAAGAGCAGGTCCCATGTAGAGCCTGCCTTAGCGGATTAAGTGAGTGGCCGAAGCCAGAAGACCCACCGCTTAAATGCATTGTTTGTAAGTAACTTGACGCCCCTGGCGGAAAGACCTCACAAAGCCAAAACGCTGTCTATCCTCTCCTTGGATAGGCGTGCCCTGAGCGTGTTCGAGTCCAGCGAGATCCCCAAGAAGGTGGCCCGCTGGGACGGAACCAGAACGCTCATCTGGGCGTTGATTGTGAAACCCAGTGACGTCAGGTGGGAGATGGCCACGGTCGTGTGCCGCGCCACCTCCCACTCCGAGCCCGTGGCTATTAACCAGACGTCGATGTAGGTCGACAGACGGATTCCCTGTCTCCGTAGTGGAGCAATGGCCGCATTGGTACACTTTACGAACACCCGCGGGCTCAACGACATACCAAAAGGGAGAACCATGTACTCGTACACTTCCCCTTTGTAGCCGAAGTGCAGGAAATTTCTGTGTGGAGGCCAGATTGGAACGTGGAGGCAAGCAACCTAGAGGTCGATGCCCGTCCACCAGTGCCCCTGACGTACCGTTCGCAACGGCTTCACGGTCGTCAACATTGAAAAGGAACCCATTAGGCACTTGTTGAGGCCCTTCAGATTCAGAGAGGGCCGTTGTTGTTCAGGGGAGCTGATCAGTACAACCACAGTGTGTTACTGCTGTACTGAGCTTAACCAGTAAAAAACACAGTGCAACGCTGATGTACTGGGAAAGTAAACAGATTCGGATTGCAACCCTCCCAAAAGCTGCTCACCGAGCGAGCGAGTCGGGAGGGGGCGCCGCTGTCATCAGTCCCGTGGACAACGTGCCCGTTTCCACTGGGACCGATGACGTCGCCACGCGGTCCAGTGGACTCGTACTGTGGCGTCCGCTAGTGTCTACCATGCTGTGAAACAGGCCTGACAGGCACAACGGCTCATAGGAGGTCATCGACCCGGGGACCCCCTGGGACCCCTAGCGTCGTGACCTCCTGACCGGGACTGGATAATGTGCTTGTGTATTTTAGGACATTGTTAATGGAACAAAATAAAGCACAGAGACAGTATAAACAACATAAACAGTTTCAACATACTCTTATGAAAAACCCTTTATGTGTGTCTCAAAGCACAATGTGCTCATAGGAGGTCATCGACCCGGGGACCCCCTGGGACCCCTAGCGTCGTGACCTCCTGGCCGGGGCCGGATAATGTGCTTGTGTATTTTAGGACATTTTTAATGGACCAAAATAAAGCACATAGACAGTGAAAGCAACATAAACAGTTTTAACATACTCTTATGAAAAACCCTTTATGTGTGTCTCAAAGCCCAAAGGGCTCATAGGAGGTCATTGACCCGGGGACCCCCTGGGACCCCTAGCGTCGTGACCTCCTGACCAGGGCAGGATAATGTGCTTGTGTATTTTAGGACATTGTTAATGGAACAAAATAAAGCACAGAGACAGTATAAACAGCATAAACAGGTTTAACATACTCTTATGGAAAACAATTTATGTCTGTCTCAAAGCACAAAGTGCTCATAGGAGGCCATCGACCCGGGGACCCCCTGGGACCCCCAGCGTTGTGACCTCCTGACCGGGGCTGGATAATATGCTTGTGTATTTTAGGACATTTTTAATGAAACAAAATAAAGCACAGAGACAGTGTAATCAACATAAACAGTTTTACATACTCTTATGAAAACAATTTATGTGTCTCAAAGCACCCGATGAACCGGAGCCTCCATCGTGGTAGTGCAGACAAAGGGCTAACTAGCTTAGCTTGTAAGCTCATCCTAGCCTAGTCTAGCCTAGCTACAGGTCGCTTTAAGCCTTTAGCTGCTACCTGAAGCTGTTTGGCTAACCAAGAGCTATGGCCACCGCAGCGTTGTTTTTAGGGGGGGGCTGGCTAAGCGCTGCACCAAAACAACACTGCTCTTTACCTGTGTCGATGTTAGTGAGGCTAGTTAGCCGCTACGTGAAACAACAGCAGCCAGACTGGAGGCTATGCTAACCTAGCAGGTACCACAGCTGGTGACGGCTAACTCACCAGGAATGAGGAGACGTTGACATCCGTTTCCATGGAAACAGGTGACGTCGACACCTAATCCACCGTTAGGGACAGTGAAGAGAAGTAGCGCTGGTCCTGACGGTAAACGCGTGGGGGTCACGTGACTGAGTACGGAAGCATCCCACGCTGCTCCCTTGGTGTTTACAAAGTCCGTCGCCATCTTATCTAGGCCCCTTGGCCTGGCTGGAGGAGGCGACGGAGCCGCCTTCCCTGAAGGAAGCGCTCTGTCGCCCCCCAGAGGCTGGCGTGACACGGTACTCAACAGATTGTAAACACAGCGGGTCACTGGGTCCGACCCTTGACCCGGCGGCCATTTGTGAACCCTCCGTCCCACAGTGACGCTCTGGCGCCCCCTAGTGGACAGAGGGTACAAACCGGCGTGGCCGGGCTACCTAGTTTAGCTTTAGCTTAGCCTAGCTTAGCTTATTCTAGCTACAGGTAGCACTTAGCTTTCAGCTGACCAGCTCGTAAGCTTTTTATTCAAGCATGTCTACAATGTATCCCAGCAGCGTTTGGAAAGTCGCCAAGGGACAGTCCAAGCGCTTTGGGCTTATAAGGGGAGGTTATCAACACGGGGACCACCTAGTGATCCCAATGAGTCGATGCCCCCCGACCGGCGTGGCCGGGCTACCTAGTTTAGCTTTAGCTTAGCCTAGTTTAGCCTTTAGCTTAGCCTAGCTTAGCTTATTCTAGCTACAGGTAGCACTTAGCTTTCAGCTGACCAGCTCGTAAGGTTTACATTACCTGCATTTTATTCAAGCATGTCTACAATGTATCCCAGCAGCGTTTGGAAAGTCGCCAAGGGACAGTCCAAGCGCTTTGGGCTTATAAGGGGGGGTTATCAACACGGGGACCACCTAGTGATCCCAATGAGTCGATGCCCCCCGACAGTTGTTGAAAACAGGCAGAGAAGTATCCCATTAGTGTCTATCATGCTGTCAAGTCAGGCCTGACAGGCACAATGGGCACAATGGGCTTATTAGAGGAGGCCATCAACGCCCGGGGACCCCCTGGGACCCCTAGCGTCGTGACCTCCTGACCGGGGCTGGATATTGTGCTTGTGTATTTTGGGAATTTTTAATGGAACAAAATAAAGCACAGAGACAGTGGAAACAGCATAAACAGTTCAACATACTCTTATGAAAACGTTTTATGTGTCTCAAAGCACCCGATGAATCTTTTCGCGGTTGCTCTTCATCCAGGAGCCCTCACGCTGGATGTCGGCGTATAGTCTCGTCCTTCGTGGTACAGACGCCGGCCAGAGGAGGCTAACGAGCTGGTGTTGTCCTAGCGAGCAAGCTAAGCTAGAACAGCGCTGCTAACAACCTGTTGCTTAGTGAGGCTAGCCATTCGTTGAAACCAGCCGCCACAGGATCGAGGATCTCTTCCTCGGTTGAGGCCTCACCGTTGTCTCGTCTAGTCCAGCCGACCAGGGTCCTAGCCCTGACAAGCCGAGCGTTGAGTTGAGGAACGGTGAACATCGCGCAGTTCGGGCACGCATCTGGCTCGCCCGGGTGGGTCCCGGCGCAGAACGCGTGATCGACCCCCCAGCAGTGGATGCAGACGCGGTGGGGGTCGTCTGCGGCGACGAGGAGGTCGCTTTCCGCGAACCTGCCACTCCACGGTGGTTCCATCTTGGTCCTCGGTCTGGGAAAACAACAGGCTAAAGGCCTAGCTAGTAGCCTAGCTCCTAGCGTTAGCCTAGCAACTCGGTTAGCTTACATAGCCGCTAACCGGCGTCAGACCAAGAATGAATGAAAACACTTAGAAGATAATTCAGGAAAATTTTTATATAAGTCTCGGGAGATGACTTATAAGTAGCAAGATTTTTCCCGTGGGGAATACTCCTTATTCCCGCTTTGGGTTACGTTGAAAAAATCTTTATACTTAACTGTTGTGTGTGATAGCTGTCTGCGCATTCGCATGCAGAGTGGTGAAAAGAGGAAGAGCCTATGTCACGTGGAGCTTTTGTACTCCCGGGTCTTCCGGACTCGTGACATACCCTAAGCCAATCAGTGAATTGGCATCGGGAGCGTGTGTGTTGCTCTGTACATCGCCTGGGGGCGCTGATATCCCATAGTGAGTAGTAAACGGAAAACCGTGGTAAAACTAAAAGCAAGAGTGAAGAAATAGGTCTTGAGCTGTGCTTTAAAGCTATCCACAGAGGCTGTGTGTAGCATTTAGACCGGGAAAGCATCTGTGTCATTTTAGATTGCTTTGTTAAGAAATAGCAGATATACAAGCTCATAGCACGGCACCGAGTGCCGTGCTATGAGCTTGTAGATCTGCTATTCTTTTTTAAATCGTGTTTGTTTTGTGCAAATCATTGAATGTATTTTTCATTTAAAAAATAAATTAATATATTATTTTTAAAAATTGAAGACATTTGTAGAATCGGCCTCAGGTCGTTAAAATCAGGTAGAAATAATTTCATTCATTATTATTGGCTGATGCTAACCCTGACTTGTTGGGTTTCAGTTTCACCAGACTGGACCAGGCCTTGCCTACTCTTCCTCAGAGTGTAGCATCATCCATCACGAACAACAAGCTGGCTTTACAGCAACAAGTTCCACCAGGTGAGACTTTCTATCTACATGACTTAAAGTGATGTTTCACTGTTATTGTTGATGTTTTTTACAGGTTATTATTAGCAATGGTTGTTTTGTTTTCCCATTGTGTGTTTAAATACATATAAAACTTGTCCTTTCTTAGGCTGCACCATATACAGTGGAAAAGTAAGTACTTGACATTATATTTAGGCTTTAAACTCTAACCAGAGTATTGACTGTCAGCTAATTCACAACCATTTTCCTCTTTTCTTTCCCTAGTGCAACGTTACTCAAGCAAATGGTAAGTTTAAAGTGTTTTTAATGTATTTTTTAATCAAACCTTTATTGTGTTTTTGTTATCATCCTCATTAATTCATTTACTCTCATGTTTTCACAGAAAAAGACATTTGTATTGGAGTTAACAGGTGAATTTCCTGAATCAAAGATTCCGATATCTCACCATTATTATTATGCTTTTCATAAAGAATACTTTTGTTGTAATGTAAGAAATGTTTCATCTTCTTTTCCATTCCTCTACCCTAGCACTGCACTACAGCTCCTCCTCAATAATGGGCAGATGAGTGGACGTTTTTGTGACTTTGCCATCGAAGAATACGCTTGTGCTTCAGTAAGCCACTAAAGTCTTTCATATTTAAAACAGCAAAAACTTTTCTCATTTTGACTTCTTTAAACATTTCCTGTATTTCTTTCTGTTCTGCTCTGTCCATTTGTCTCCACCTAGGTGTCCATGTTGACAGCTCAGGATCTGGCAGCAGTGATGAAGTGTAACCAGTCCCCCCCCAGCTCCACTGGTTCCAGACCAGTCTGGAAGCTGTTCCTTTCCAAGGCCTCTGGGGTGTTGGATGTAGCTCTGGATCTTCTTGCCAACACGGTACCAAAACTTCTAACCAGACACTTTAATAAACTGAAATTTACTGCTAAGTCTTATCCAAGTTCAAGTGTATTATGTTCCAAACTGGGCAATTTATGTTTCAGCAGATAATAATAAGAAACTCCAAAACACAGTAAACATACATACATAAGACATAAATATAGACATAGACATGATCACAAGCTCCAGATAATAATGGCTATCTCCTCCTGCTTCCATTATTGATGGCACAAATGGAAGGATTGTTGTTTTTAGTTGCAGGGGTTTTTAACCCCTGGCCGGAAGGCAAGAATTCAAATTCAGGATTTAGGCGATGAGATCTGTCCGCTCTAATAGATGACGCTTTCTTAAGCACCTGCTGGTCATATATATGACTCAGACAGCTGAATTGTACCCCCACAATCTCGCTAGCCCCCCTCACAACCCCGTTAAGGGCATTTTTCTGTCTAACGCCAAGGTCTCCATACCAACAAATGGCAGCAAAGGAAATAACAGACTCTATGAAAGCTCTGTAGAACAAAATAATCAGTGACTTATCCACCTGAAATGGCGAAGATAGAATGACCAATCACTGAAACTAAGTAAACTAAAAGGCAGATAAAGATAGATAACAGAAATGCCTCAATTAGCACACCTCAGACCTACAAATAATTTGTTTATGGTTCTAGTTAGTAATTAGAAAATTCACCAATGCAAAAAATAAATAATAATAATAATAATTGTAATTACTCAGTAACTAGAAGCTATGTCCACATAAAGTGAAACAGTCCATCACGATTTCAAATAAAAGTTCTCTATAATAGAGCTAGAACATGTGCTCACATGTAATGCATGTTTAAATGAAATATTTACCTGTGTAATCTTTCTCCAAGTCCATGACCGGTCCATCAGCGTCTGCTGTTCTGGATGTGATTGGAGAGATGAGAGTGTCGATTCTGACCGATGAACAGTTGAGGGACCCTAATGTCATCAGGAAGTGGTTCTCTGGACGTTTGAGAGGGTTCCTGTCATCTTCATCAGGAGGGTTTCTATACTGCCTCAGCAGTAGGAACCTCAGCTGTCACACATACCAGCAAATGTAAGTACTGACCTGGAGAGTTTTTACATCCTTATTTCACCCTTTCACTGAACTTTTACAACTATTGTAATTCTATCAACACTACAGTATATGCATGTATTTCACATTTAATATCCCTTAACGGCGTTGTTGAAAAGCTTAGGTACCCATAAAGTTAGGTCAAACTCACAATTATTTGAAAGGCTGTTTTTTCTCGACAGTAATAAGTCATCTATAGTGAAGTTGAATTGAAAGCAAGTATTTCTCATCCTGTTTTGTATTTGATTCACCGATTGCAGGAGTTTAGCCATCAGTTTGACAACATGACCTCACAGCAGCAGCATTTGGTCCTGATGGAACTAATCCTCCCTTTCCTGTCCCGACCACAGTCAGGTACTGACTACAATATCTCAATAACAATTGTGGATCCATTTTACAGTCTATTTCAGATTATATTTGAATGTAGTACTTTTACTGCAAATTCCATTGACACCTAGAATTTACAGTAGTATTTGATATTTCCAGACATCTTACTTTTGAATGCCTTAATGTTTCATCCTAACCTGTCCCCTCCAGACCGAGGCTGTGTGTCCAACAGCAGTGCTTACTGGTTACAGAACAACTTTGGGCCATTCTCAGTTCTTGTGTCTGTCAGAGAATTCCTGAACCTCAACCCAGGCTTCTCCCCTGTAAGCTACCACTGATTGATTATTATTGGCAAGAAAAATACACTATGTAGTATACTGTATACACATGCACGCAAGCATGCATACACACACAGACAGATATATAATGTAGATAGATATACATATAGATATATGTATAAATATACCATAAAATAAATTCCAGGTGGTGATAATAATGATAATTCTTTATGTTATTTCTGTCCAGGTGGAAGCTGTAAGGCTCCTGTCTCCAAAGCAGAGTGCAGAACTTGTGGTGTTGCCTCTTGCTGAGAAAGACGTTGTCATCAACGCAGTGTTTGACTATCTGACTACTGAGTCTCCAAAGGAGTTGGCGGAGTTTGTGTCTCACCTTGTCATGTTCTCTGGAATGGTAAAAACTATAGTAAAGATAATTGACACTGTAACTGCACATATGGTTTGAAATTACAACCTCTGTTTTTCTTTTCTTTTTTCCAGGGAAACATTTCCTGTTCATCATTCAACATAATGTAAGTTTGTATTTAATTATACTGTATTATTGTTTTTGAAGACAATTTACAGTAGAAAGAATTTCATTTATTGTTATTCACTGATTTATTCACTGATGTTAACCCCAACTTGTTGGGTTTCAGTTTCACCAGACTGGACCAGGCCATGCCTACTCTTCCTCTGAGTGTAGCATCATCCATCACATACAACAAGCTGGCTTTATTTCATCACGTTCCACCAGGTGAGATCTTCTATAAACATGACCTAAAGTGATGCTTCACTATGCTATTATTGATGTTTACATGCAATTAGCAATGGTCTTTATGTTGTTTGGTGTTTTTAATTACATAAAAAATGTGTCTTTTCTTAGGCTGCATCATATACAGTGGAAAGGTAAGTACTTGGAATTATATTTAGGCTTTAAACCAGAGTATTGACTGTCAGCAAATTAACATGCATTTTACCCTTTTCTTTCCCAAGTGCCCTGTTACTCGAGCAAATGGTAAGCATATATAAAATTAAATAAATGTTTATCAGATATTTATTTAAAAAATAATAATCATCATCGTTAATTAATTGATCTACTCTCATGTTTTTACAGAAACAGACATTTGTATTGGAGTTAACAGGTGAGTTTCCTGAATCAAAGATTCCAACAACTGAACTTTATTATTATTTTTTTTTTTTGAATAGAATAATATTTTTGTAATATAAGAAATATTTGATTTTTTTCCCTTTCCTTTACCAAAGCACTGCACTACAGCTCCTCCTCAACAGTGGACAGATGAGTAGAAATTTCTGCGACTACGGCATTAAAGAATACGCTTGTGCTTCAGTAAGCCACTAGTCTTTCAGATTGAACTCAACAGCACCTTTTATAATCTTTACTTCTTTTAGAAATATCCTATATTTCTTTCTCTTCCAATACCTGTAATACCTGTCCATTATCTCCACACAGGTGTCCATGTTGACAGCACAGGATCTGGCAGCAGTGATGAAGTGTAACCAGTCCCCCAATTCCACTAGTTCCATACCAGTCTCCAAGGCCTCTGGGGTGTTGGATGCAGCTCTGGACCTTCTTGCCAACACGGTACAAAAACTAGATCTAACCAGACAGACAAATAAACTGAAACTAAACTGCTAAGTGTTATGGCAAAGATAGAATGACCAATCACTGAAACTAATTAAAATGAACAATGATGACTCAGTTAGTACATCTCAGACCTACACATAATTACAGTCTATTTATAATTAGTAATTATAAAATGCACCAATGCAAAATAAAAATAAAAAATCAATTATTTCTGCCCAGAAGCTGTTATTTGTCCACATACAGTCCACCCAGGTTTGGAATGAAAGTTCTCTATTGTAGAGCGAAAAGCCCTGTCCACTATTCTTTACACCAAATGAGCTCACACGTAATGAAATATTGACCCATGTAATCCTTCCCCTAGTCCATGACGATGACTGGTCCATCAGCGTCTGCGGTTCTGGATGTGATTGGAGAGCTGAGAGTGTCGATTCTGACTGATGAACAGTTGAGGGACAGTGATGTCATTGGGAAGTGGTTCTCTGGACGTTTGAGAGGGTTCCTGTCATCTGCATCAGGAGAGTTTCTATACTGCCTCAGCAGCAGGAACCTCAGCTGTAACACATACCAGCAAGTGTAAGTATTGAGCTGGAGACTTCTTCCATCTGTATACCCTTTGACTGAATTTTCCCACCTGGGGCTATCATCTTTATGTGGATGTATTTCACATTTCATCTCCCATAATGGGGTGTTTGGGTGAAAAGCATAGCTAAGTCACAATGTTTTGAATTTCTTTTCTTTTTTCTCGTGAGTAAAAAGTCATATAATAGTGAAGTTGAATTGAGTCCAAAGTAATGGGTAGTGTGGAAGAGAGCTGAAGAAGCGATAGGTAGGGTGGAACTGATGGAGTCAGGGGTGATTTGTGAGAGAAGGGTTCCAGCTAGAGTGAGAGGGAAGATGTGTACGGCTTGGAAATGGTGGCACTGATGAAAAGACAGGAGGCGGAACTAGAGGTGGCAAAATTGAGGATGCCAATGATTACATTGGAGGATTAGCCCAGGTTAGAAGGCTTTGGGATAATGCAAGAGAGGCGAGGTTTGGATGTTTGTTTGGATATATACGGAGGAGGGATGAGAGGTATAGTGGGAGAAGGATGCTGAAGATGGAGCTGCCAGGTTAGAGGAGAAGAGGAAGGCCAAAGAGGAGGTTTATGGATGCGGAGAGAGACGGCATGCAGGTGGCTAGAGTGACCAAGGAAGATGCCGAAAACAGAAGCAGATGGAAACAGATGATGTGGCGCACCCTGATGGGAATTGGCCGAAAAACAAACAACTGAAGTTGATTTGAAAACAAGTATTTTTCATTGTATTTTGATTTGATTCACAGATTGCTGGAGTTTAGCCATCAGTTCGACAACATGACCTCACATCAGCAGCAAGTGGTCCTGACGGAACTAATCATCCCTTTCCTGTCCCGACCACAGTCAGGTACTGACTAACTGCAATATCTCAATAACAGACGGTTTAATTTTCATTTCCAAATCTATTTTTACAATCAATTAAAATATTATTTTTTTTACTGGAGAATGTATTGACTGTATTTCCAGACACCTTTCAATGCCTTAATGTTTCATTCTGATCTGTCTCCTTCAGACCAAGGCTGTGTGTCCAACAGCAGTGTTTACTGGTTGGAGAACAACTTTGGTCCATTCTCAGGCCTTGTGACTGTCAGTGAATTCCTGAATCTTAACCCAGGCTTCTCCCCTGTAAGACTTTAAAGTTGTTACATTACATAACAATGATGAATTATTAGCTCCAAGAGATAATTACTTTTTAAATATAAAATAAAGTCCAGTGGTGGTGATCAAGTTTTCCTTGACTTTCTTTCCATCTAGCTGGAGGCTGTACTCACAGCAGCAGCATTTGGGCCTGAAGGAACTAATCCTCCCTTTCCTCTCCCGACCACAGCCAGGTACTGACTAACTGCAATATCTCAATAACAGTTTGGCTCTCATTTTCAAATGTATTTGCTGAATACATATATTCCCATTCTATTCTCAATTAGAATGGGATATCTTTACTGGAAAATGTTTTGACTGGTATTTGCAGCCATTTTTCTGTTTGGATGCCTTAATACTTTGTTCTGATCTGTCCCCTACAACAGCAGTGCTTACTGGCTGCAGAACAACTTTGGGCCATTCTCAGCCCTTGTGTCTGTCAGAGAATTCCTGAATCTCAACCCAGGCTTCTCCCCTGTAAGACTTCATCGCTGCCACATAAAAAAAACTCTAAAGAATGATTAGACCAAATAGTTACCTTATTATTATCAAATAAAATCCAGTGGTGGTGATAATCTTTTCTTGACTGTCTTTCTGTCCAGCTGGAGGCTGTAAGGCTCCTGTCTCCAAAGCAGAGTGCAGAACTTGTGGTGTTGCCTCTTCTTCCTGAGAAAGACGTTGTCATCCACGCAGTGTTTGACTATCTGACCGAATCTCCAAAGGAGAGAGGATTGGCTGAGTTTGTGTCCCACCTTGTTATGTTCTCTGGAAAGGTAAAAACTATGAAGTAATAATAGTAATATAAACTGTCTATGCACATTCGGTTTAAAATCACAAACTCTTTTTGTAATTTTTCAGGGTGAAATGTCCTGCTCGTCGTACAAAATAATGCAAGTTATCTATCAGTATATTTTGTTTTTTGAAGACCAAGTAGAAATAATTTAAATCATTATTTTTGGCCTATGTTAACCCCAACTTGTTGGGTCTCAGTTTCACCAGACTGGACCTGGCCATGTTTACTCTTCCACCGAGTGTAGCATCATCCATCACATACAACAAGCTGACTTTGCTTCATCAAATTCCACCAGGTGAGATCTTCTACTGTATCTACCTGAGTTAAAAGTGATGTATCACTATGCTGTTATGTTCACATGTTATTAGCAGTGGCTGTTATGTTTTTCACATTGTATTTCTGAAATCTTTTTTTTTTCTGTGCTTGTTTATTCTTAGGCTGCATCATATACAGTGGAGAGGTAGGTACCTGAAACACTCTTTCTTTCTTTCCCAAGTTGTTACTTCAGCAAATGGTAAGTGTATTATTATAGTGGTTTTGATTCATTTTTATGAATTTTATTGTGATTTATTTTCATCATTAATGTTTTCACAGAAACAGACATTTGTGTTGGAATTAACAGGTGAGTGTTCTGAGGCAATGCCTACAATATCTCAAATATATTTAATGAACACACTTTTTGTTTTGCAACTCAAGAAACATTTGATCTTTTTTTCCACCCAAAGCACTGCACTACAGCTCCTCCTCAAAAACGGACAGATGAATGGACGTTTTTGTGACTATGGCATTGAAGAATACGCGTGTGCATCAGTAAGCCATGCACCTAAGTCTCTTACATCGAACTCAACAGTTATTATTTTCCAATTTTGACTTCACTAAAGGTTTCCTGTTTTTTCTGTTCTGCTTTGTCCATTATCTCCACCCAGGTGTCCATGTTGACAGCACAGGATCTGGCATCAGTGATGAAGTGTAACCAGCCCCCCAGCTCCACTGGTTCCAGACCAGTCTGGAAGCTGTTCCTCTCTAAGACCTCTGGGGTGTTGGATGCAGCTCTGGATCTTCTTACCAACACGGTACAAAAAGTAGCTCTAACCAGACACTGAAAACAACTTTTATGGTTAAGATAGAATGAAAAATCTCTAAAACGAATTAAAAGCAACACATCTGAAATTATTTAAATTCAAAGCTCATGTTTTTAATCATCTTAAAAAGATTTGCTAATGAAAAAAAAGCTAAATTCCCTATTCACTGTCAGGCAAACAGTCTATCAAGATTTGAAAGACGATCTCTATTATAGAGCCAGAATCTTTATCCACTATTCCATACACCAAATATCCTCACATAATTGTAATGCAAATGTAATAATATGATATTGACCTAGTCCATGACCATGACTGGTCCATCAGCGTCTGTGGTTCTGGATGTGATTGGAGAGATGAGAGTGGCAATTCTCACTGATAAACAGTTGAGGGACAGTGATGTCATCAGGACGTGGTTCTCTGGACGTTTGAGAGGGTTCCTGTCATCTGCATGTTTTTTACGCTGCCTTAGCAGCAGGAATCTCAGCTGTAACTCATACCAGCAAGTGTAAGTATTGACCTGCATGTAATTTAGCCCCACTAGCAGCAGGGCTCTAAGGATGGCTACTGTATGTTGGTTATTTGGTCTATACGTTCATCTGCCACTTTGGTCCCAAAGAAGATGTCTTGAAAACTACTGGCTGGATTTCCATAGACTTTGCTGTGGGATGACTCATTTTGATTTCGATGACTCTGTTGCCTTTTCTCTAGCTTCACCAATAAGCTAAGAAATAAGTATTTCTCATTCTGTGTTTGATTCACAGATTGCAGGAGTTTAGTCATCAGTTTGACAACATGACCTCACAGCAGCAGCATTTGGTCCTGAAGGAACTAATCCTCCCTTCCCTCTCCCGACCACAGCCAGGTACTGACTAACTGCAATATCTCAATAACAGTTTGGCTCTCATTTTCAAATGTATTTGCTAAATAAATATATTTTCTTTACTGGAAAATGTTTTGACTGGTATTTGCAGCCATTTTTCTGTTTGGATGCCTTCATATTTTGTTCTTATCCCTCCAGACCAAGGCTGTGTGTCCAACAGCAGTGCTTACTGGTTGCAGAACAACTTTGGGTCATTCTCAGCCCTTGTGTCTGTCAGAGAGTTCCTGAATCTCAACCCAGCCTTCTCCCCTGTAAGACTTCATCGCTGCCACATAAAAAAATACGCTAAAGAATGATTAGACCAAATAGTTACCTTATTATTATCAAATAAAATCCAGTTGTGGTGATGAATCTTTTCTTGACTGTGTAGCATCATCCATCGCATACAACAAGCTAACTTTACTTCATCACGTTCCACCAGGTTAGATCTTCTATCTACATGATGTAAACATTGCTGTTACATTTACCTTTGATTTGTATCGGTTATTTTGTTTTGCCATGGTGTTTTAGAAATGAACAAAAGCCTAATATCTGCACTTTTCTTTTCTTAGGCTGCACCATATACAGTGGAGAGGTATTGACCTTAATTTGTAATCAAGCTTTAAATGTTAAGCAGAGTATTATGTTAATTTCAGTCAATTCACAACCATTTCACCCTTTTCCCTTAAGTGCAACATTATTCCAGCAAATGGTAAGTGTTTATACTTTTCTATACCTACAGTACAGTAATTTAAAAAACATTATAATATGGCAAGGCAAGTTTATTTGTACAGCAGATTTCACACGTACATAAATATGGATAAATTAATACATTAATTAATTTACTCTCATGTTTTCACAGAAACAGACATTTGTCTTGGAGGGTGAGTTTTTTTTAAGCAGCACATCTCAGCTTTATTTTATTAAGAATAATTTTGTTGTAATGCAAGAAATGTTTGATCCTATTTTCCATTTCTATACCAAAGCACTGCACTACAGCTCCTCCTCAACAATGGACAGATGATGAGTGGAAGTTTTTGTGACTATGGCATTGAAGAATACGCTTGTGCTTCAGTAAGCCACTAAAGTCTCTCAATTCTACTCAACAGTAGCTTTTCTCATCTTGACTTGACTTAAACATTTTCTGTATTTTCTTTCTGCTCTTCTTTCCACCCAGGTGTCCATGTTGACAGCACAGGATCTGGCAGCGGTGATGAAGTGTAACCAGTCCCCCAGCTCCACTGGTTCCAGACCAGTCTGGACACTGTTGCTCTCCAAGTCCTTTGGGGTGTTGGATGCAGCTCTGGATATTCTTGCCAACATGGTACAAAACGTAGCTCTAACCAGACACTGAAATAAACTAAAATTAAACTGCTAAATTGTATACTGAATATACAATGACCAATCAACAAAATGTATTAAAAGGGCAGATGCAATTTATAATTTACAATGTAGGTATTTAGCATACGCATATAATGTTAACATAAATAGAGTGCAGGCGATAGAGAAGAAATAATTTTATTGGTACATATAGAAACAGTCTATCAAGATTTGAAAAAATATCTCTATTATAGAGACAGAATCTTTATCCACTATTCCATATACCAAATATCCTCACGTTATAGTGATACAAATTTAAAATAAATATTGACCCATGTAATCCTTACCCTAGTCTACTTCCATGACTGGTCCATCATCGTCTGTGCTTCTGGATGTGATTGGAGACGTGAGACTATCGATGCTGACTGATGAACAGTTGAGGGACAGTGGTGTCATCAAGACGTGGTTCTCTGGACGTTTGAGAGGGTTCCTGTCATCTGCATTGGGAAGGTTTCTTCAATGCCTCAGCAGCAGAAACCTCAGCTGTCACACATCAGCAAATGTAAGTGTTGAGCTGGATGTTTTTTAGCCCTGTTTGCGGCAGGGCTCTAAGGCACTTTAAGGCAGTACCACTTGTACTAGTAGAAGTGGTAACCAGTAGTTGACCTACCAGACCACATGATCTCTAAATTTCTCAATAGAGCAGGGACATCAAAATAACCTTTTACAGTATGCACTTCAAAGTTACAATGTAGCTTTAAGTCAAAATTATTTTAAACGTTTTTTGTTCCCCTATCTATACTAATCAATCATTCAGAGAGACTCATTGAAGACAAGTATTTCTCATTCTGTGTTATTATGTTTTCTTCACAGATTGCAGGAGTTTAGCCATCAGTTTGACAACATGACCTCACAGCAGCAGCATTTGGTCCTGATGAAACTAATCCTCCCTTTCCTGTCCCAGTCAGGTAACTATAATATCTCAATAACAGATCGTATGGAAAATGTATTATTTCTAGATACCTTTCAGTTTGAATATGTTTCATTCTGATCTGTCCCCTCCAGGCCAAGGCTGTGTGTCCAACAACAGTGTTCACTGGTTGCAGAACAACTTTGGGCCTTTCTCAAGTCTTGTTTCTGTCAGAGAATTCCTGAAGCTCAACCCAGGCTTCTCCCCTGTAAGACCTCATCACCTATAAAACACCAAAGAATGATTAGACCTATATTAATTACTAGATTGTTTTAAATAAAATACAATCCAGCAATGAATTGTTCTTGTTTTTCTTGTGCAGCTGGAGGCTGTAAAGCTCCTGTCTCCAAAGCAGAGTGCAGAACTTGTGGTGTTGCCTCTTGCTCAGAAAGACGTTGTCATAAATGCAGTGTTTGACTACCTGACTGCATCTCCAAATGAGAAAGGATTGGCTGAGTTTGTGTCCCACCTTGTCTCTGGGAAGGTAAAAACAATAAAGTAAAGATAATAGAAACAGTAACTGTGCACATTTGGTTTGAAATTATAATGTCTTTTTGTAACTTTTCAAGAAAACATTTCGTGCTCATCATACAAAATAATGTAAGTGTATATCCGTCAATCCATCAATATATTGTGGATTTTGAAGACTTGGTAGATGGGATTCCATTCATTATTATTAGCTGAAGTTAACCCCCGACTTGTTGATCTTCAGTTTCACCAGACTGGATCAGGCCTTGCCTACTCTTCCTCTGGGTGTAGCATCATCCATCACATACAACAAGCTGGCTTTATTCCAGCAAGTTCCACCAGGTGAGATCTTCTATCAAAAGGACGTAAAGTGATATTTAACTTTGTTGTTACATTTACTTTTGATTTGCAATGGTCATTTTGTTATGCCATGGTGTTTTAAGAGTGAACCAAGGCCTTACAGTATTTGCACTTTTATTCTTAGGCTGCATCATATACAGTGGAGAGGTATTTGCCTTAATTTTGTTTTCAAATTTTAAACGTTAAGTAGAGTATTATTTAAATGTCATCAAATTCACAACTATTTTCCCCCTTTTTCCCCCAAGTGCAACTTTATTCCAGCAAGTGGTAAGTGTTGTATGCTTTTCTTGACCTAGTAGTTTGTGAAACATTGTCAAGTATGGCCAAATGTATTTGTAAATGCAAATTTCATACACAAACGCAATATCAATATTCTTTACATAAGGCATTTAAAGAGAGAAAAATATGTCAAGAAACAAATAGAAGATAGAGTATGGAGAAAATGCATAAAACATTATGGTCAAAGTGCAGTTATAGTTTAACTTTTTCAGTCAAGTGGAACAATATCAGCAATAAATGTGCCTTCATGAAGAGTGTTGTATGTATATAGGAGCATCTGTCCTTATGTTCAGACATCAACACATGGACTTATGTCATTACTAGTTTTGTGTTTCAAAAACACGCGTCAGAGCCGCCATGCCTTCCTAAATCCCTTTGAACAGAAATTGTTTCCAAACCACTTACATTCCCAGAACATATTCTCTAGTTATTTTTTTCAATCCTTAATTCTCTTTGCTCTGTTTTCACAGAAGCAGACATTTGTCTTGGAGTTAACAGGTGAATTTTATTTCTCAGATTTATTTAATAAATAATCATGTTGTTGTAATGTAGGAAATGATTTAACCTTTTTTTCCTTTCCTTTACCAAAGCACTGCACTACAGCTCCTCCTCAACAGCGGGCAGATGAGTGGAAGTTTTTGTGACTATGGCATTGAAGAATACGCTTGTGCTTCAGTAAGTCACTTAAGTCCCTCATTGTAGAATGCCTGTCAGTGACGCCTAGTGGCCTGACATGGTACTTACCACTGACAGTCTATTTAGTCAGTAGAGTGTTTGACATAAGCAGGACCAGTCAGACACGAAGATCTCTGTATGTTTCTTTCTGTTCCCTTGTTCCTTGATCCCCTATCCTTTGTGCGTCCATGAAACGATACCACACATTCACCCTCACACATTCATACTGTTGTAAGACCAATAACCCAATGCCCTTTGGAGAGAAATAAATGATTGGAAAGAAATCCCTTCTCCAGACCCCCCTGATTCTCTGACCGGAATCTAGTCCATATTTGCCGCCTCAACCAGTATATTCTATATAAAAGTAAACAGAGGTGTCCCCCTTCGTACACTCATATTTTAAACAACAGAACCTTTTCTCATCTTGACTTCTTTAAACATTTCCTGCATTTCTTTCTGTTCTGCTCTCTCCATTTTCTCCACCCAGGTGTCCATGTTGACAGCACAGGATCTGGCAGCAGTGATGAAGTGTAACCAGTCCCCCAGCTCCACTGGTTCCAGACCAGTCTGGAAGCTGTTCTTGTCCAAGTCCTTTGGGGTGTTGGATGCAGCTCTGGATCTTCTTGCCAACACGGTATTAAAAAATGCTTTAACCAGACACTGAAATAAACTCAAATTAAACTTCTAAATTGTGTAATGAATTGGTATACAACAATGACCAAACACTGAAAGTAATTTAGTCAAACATCATATTGACACATGTAATCCTTTGTTTAGTCTGAGACCATGACTGGTCCATCGGCGTCTGTGGCTCTGGATGTGATTGGAGAGATGAGACTATCGATGCTGACTAATGCACAGTTGAGGTACAGTGTTGTGATCAGGAAGTGGTTCTCTGGACGTTTGAGAGGGTTCCTGTCATCTGCATCGGGATGGTTTCTACAATGCCTCAGTGACAGGAACCTCAGCTGTCACACATACCAGCAAGTGTAAGTAATAAGTATTGACCTGGAAGCCATTATTCATCATTATAACCCAATCACATTAATGTGCTAATGTAATTCACTTTGAATATTGGTTTGATCTGACATGTTGTTTGATTTAAGAGTTTAGGTCCCCATAAGGTTAAGTCATACTCACAATGATAACTTTCCTCTAGATTCTAGAATAATAAGTCCGTCATAGAGAAGATTATTTCTCATTGTGTTTTTGTTTAATTCACAGTTTGAAGGAGTTTAGCCATCAGTTTGACAACATGACCTCACAGCAGCAGCATTTGGTCCTGAAGGATCTAATCCTCCCTTTCCTGTCCCGCCCACTGTCAGGTACTGACTAACTACATTATCTCAATAATAAATAATGAGTCTATACTTGGCTCTGAATGGGCTCTTTTTAATGGATAATTTACTATTGACTGACATTTTCATACACCCTTTTGTTTGAAAGGGATAGTTCACCCCATGGAGACTTCATGGATATTTTGTTGTTTTTGTCGCATTCCTAAGCCAATAATTTGATGACCAGTGGACCGGTAGGCAGCGGTTCCGGTAGCAGACATAAAGGAGACCCTGTGTGCCCTACCGGAACTGCTGCCGGTCATCAAATTATTGGCTTAGGAATGCGACAAAAACAAAAAAACGTCCACGAATTCAAGTCTCCGTGGAGTGACTAATCGATAGAAAAAAAGTCATTTTGGGGGTGAACTATCCCTTCAATGTTTCATTCTGATCTGTCCCCTCCAGACCGAGGCTGTGTGTCCAACAGCAGTGTTGACTGGTTGCAGAACAACTTTGGGCCGTTCTCAGTCCTTGTGTCTGTCAGAGAATTCCTGAATCTCAACCCGGGCTTCTCCCCTGTAAGACTTATAACTTATAGACTTAAGCTTATACACACATAACATGGAAAAATTATTAAACATACACGTAATAGGTAATTACTTACTTAATATAATATATAATATATATATATATGTTACTGTAATATAAAATAATAATAATATTTTTCTGTATGTTTTTTCCCGGTCCAGCTGGAGGCTGTAAAGCTCCTGTCTCCAAAGCAGAGTGCAGAACTTGTGGTGTTGCCTCTTGCTGAAAAAGATGATGTCATCAACTCAGTGTTTGACTACCTGACTGCGTCTCCAGTGTGTTCAAATGGATCCAATGTAGTTATTTTTTTTAAATCACTTAATCACTGTCAGCCTTGCCTCCCTATTTTTGGCATGGCAGAGGCGAATTTGCTAATAATCTACAGATCTACAAGGTCACAACGCATCGTGATGCAACATTTTGTGAGCTTACCGATCTGCTATTTATGCTACTTTTGCGTGACACTGTCATACGGCAAAGTATAAAATACGGCATTTATCTATGAACACACTTAAAAAGATGAAATGTGGAGATACAAGGTTTCTGCTTGACAGTGACGATATGCATGTATGTACTTTATGCATGTAGAAGATGAATGGATGGATGAGAAATGCATATAATTGTGAGGGGTAGTGGACATCCTAACTCCTCTGTGTTTATATCCTGTCTAGGTCATCCAGGTGTTCACTGTAAACCCGCTGAACATTGCTCTGCTCAACCATTCAGTTCTGGACGCCAACTTCACCGCCTACTACACTGAACTGATCTACCTACAGGACCCCAACTTCAATCCCCTGCTGTAAGTCTGAACTGTGAAACGATGAGCTTAACCCATTCAATCCGGGAACACGTCTGTGTCATTTTCGATTTATTTGGCTATTCAAAAATAGCAGATCTACAAGTTTATAGTGCGACCAAGTGCCACGCTATGAACTTGTAGATCTGCTATTTTTGAAAAATAGTGAAAATGTGTGCAAATCTTTGAATATATATATTTCTAAAGAGAACATTTTTAACTCAAATCTTTGCTTCTGGGGTCCCTGGAACTAAATATTTTGAGATGGGGATCCGCGGCCAAATACATATCATTTTGGGGGTCCTTGACATGAAAGTGTTCACTGATATAGCAACATACGTTTTTTTTAGGATTTAGTAGACATTTGTAGAATATATATTCAAAGATTTGAAAAAAACAATCCCAAAGAAATCTAAAAATGACACAGATTCTTTCCCGGTCTAAATGGGTTAACCCTGGCATCCCTATTTTAGTGTTTTTTATTTTAATTTTTACAAATCAAACCCAGTGCCTAAATGTGTCAGCTCACTGACGATCTCCACTCACTGCTTCCAGGCTTCCTCTGCTGTGTCGATGGCTTGCCCCTGGTGCATCTTTCAGTCAGCTGACCTCCTCACAGAGCATGATCATTCTGTACAACCTGACAACACACTGCACAGACCTCGACCCAGAGGTAACACATTCACACACATGCGCCGCACACATTCATGCTTTTGACACTGACGGGTTGTGTTTAACCCTTAATCTCCCATTTGTTGTAGATTGCTGCTGCTTTGGCAGGCAACAGTGGTGGCAACCTCAATGCAAACTACATCACTGCCCTCGGCAGTCAGAGCGTGGGCTTATCCTCCGGCCAACTCACCGGCGCAAGGCCGGGAGACATCCATGCCTCGCTTGGCATTCTCAGCGCTGTAAGCGGCTGGAATCTGGGTCAGGCCATGGCAATCGGGTGCATTTCTCCTTTCCGACATGTCGCCTTTCCGACGTTGACGAACCCTATACCTAACCCTAACCGCACGCGGAAGCCACTAGTCGGAGTGGTGAGATGTCGGAATGGAGAGTGAACACCATGGCAATCATCCAAGCCCTGATGACTTCAGGATTGTTTCAGGTCGGTTTATGTGCGTGTGCGTGTGCGTGTGCGTGTGTGTGTGTGTGTGTGTGTGTGTGTGTGTGTGTGTGTGTGTGTGTGTGTGTGTGTGTGTGTGTGTATGTATGTGTGTGTGTGTGTGTGTGTGTGTGTGTGTGTGTGTGTGTGTGTGTGTGTGTGTGTGTGTGTGTGTGTGACTTGTCCTGGATTCACAGAAGGAAAATGCAAAACAAGGTCTCTCCCAGTGCCAAAGATAAAGATGTACAACATCAGTCATGCTCTCATGCGTGTGGTAACCTATCTCCATGCTTCCACCCACAGATCAACAGTGCCTCATCGTTGTTCACTCTGGGTTCTCTGGTGGTGGGCCTTCCTGCATCCACCATTAATGGCATCAGCGGCTCTCAGCTTCTTACTGCCGGCCAGAATCCCACGTTTGTGACACACATGGTGACTGCGCCTCAAGTCATCAAGCAGACCGTTGTCACCCAGGTATGAGAGTTACATGTGCTACTGTATGCATGTTATTTAGATAGAATAGAGTAAATACAGTGCTTAGAAAACAAGAATGATACAAAGTATCTTGCTTATAGCATTGTGGACTCAATCAAACTGAGCTTGTTGTAGAATTGACATAACCACTAAAACTGGGAGAAAAGGTGAAGTAAAAAAGAGAACAGAAGAAAATGGAAGTGATTCATTACTGATGCTGATACTGATTTATTTTTCTCATTTATTTTTTATTATTATTATTATGTCTGCTTCTCTACTGGGGGGGTTGTGATCTCCTTCAGGTTCGTATATAACAATTACGCTCCGACATCCTTTTTTTCCTCACACTAGATTATATCAGTGAACAGCAACAGTGCGAACATCATACAGAATGTTCCTGATGATCTGGCTGGCGAGATCCCTCGCGCCCTGCTGCAGGGCTTCACCAGCTCCACTGGCACTGTGCTCAACCCAAAGAAATGGAAACAAGAGCAGGTAGGGAATGCAACACACATGCATACTTCATGTACACATAAAGTAAACACAGAAACACACACACTTGTGTGTGTGTGTGTGTGTGTGTGTGTGTGTGTGTGTGTGTGTGTGTGTGTGTGTGTGTGTGTGTGTGTGTGTGTGTGTGTGTGTGTGCATATAGTTTGACATCATACGTGCTCCAAGGGTTCACATGCACCAGAGTGACGACTATGGCCAAGGTTCTCATCAAGAAGCTGGTCAAATCCTGTAGGAGGAAGAAGAGGAGGAAGGTCGTACTGAAGGAGAGTGTGTGTGTATGTATGTGTGTGTGTGTGTGTGTGTGTGTGTGTGTGTGTGTGTGTGTGTGTGTGTGTGTGTGTGTGTGTGTGTGTGTGTGTGTGTGTGTGTGTGTGTGTGTGTTTGTCCATCTGAAAATATTTTGTGCCAGGGACCACCATATAAGATGTGTGTTGTTGAAATGTTTTAAAAATATTCCAAATTATTCCCATCTTTCAATATTTTTTTTAAATAGCAGATCGACAAGCTCACACTGTGTTGCTTCGCAATGCGTTATGAGCTTGTAGATGTATATTGGGTTAAAGTGGTTTTGGTGATGCTGGGCCCCCCTGGAACCTCCTCAAGGATGGGGGACCATACTTTGAGAACCACTGTGTGAGAGTGAGAGAGAGAGAGAGAGAGAGAGAGAGAGAGAGAGAGAGAGAGAGAGAGAGAATCATAATATGAAGGTGGGAGATAGACAATGTTTGCTGCTTGCCTCACCAACAGCTGACCTGCATGTACAACTACATCAAAGGAGAAGCAGATGTCACCACCTTCAGCGACTACCCTCCAGATGTTCTCCTCTATTATGAGTAAGTACAGTATGAATGATACTCACAGCTGCCCTTAATGATATGGACTTAACCCATTAAGACCTGAGGCCGATTCTGCAAATGCCTTCAAAACCGTGACTTCTCTGGAGTGAGTGTGGACAATCTGAACATTTTTACTGAAAACATTGATTTGATTGTTTGTACTTGACACTACAATTTCAGTAACTTAATAACCTTTCAACCTGGCGTATATTTTGGGCATGTCATCTCAGGATTGCAAGATTTTCAAAAACGTAATAGCTGATTTGCGAGTGTGACATTATAATTCGATTACGTATAAAATAGGGCTTCAGTGGTTAAATCTCATATCCTGCCCTCTCCTATTATGTCCTGTCTGTCTCTCTCTTGTCTTAAACGTGTCCAGATGGAGGTTCTACACCTCCTGACTCCGAAGCAGACTGCAGAGATGCTGCTGGTGCCTACTCCTCCAGAGAAAGACGTCATCATCCATGCAGTGTTTGACCATCTGACACAGTCTCAAGGAGACTTTCCTGAGTTCCTGCACCACCTGGTTCTGCTCGCTAGAGAGGTAACCTCATCTGTAGAGCGTCTTATGACAGCTTAAAAAACGTACAGCAAAATATAATAGTAATTATAATAATAATAATTATTATTATAATGCATGGACTTTTATTTTATTTCTTAGGTTAAGCCACCCTGTGATGTCTACCAAGTCATGTGAGTGTGTTGTGATGATGTTAAATGGCTTACATTTTAAAGGGGTTACACCATGAATGTAAAAAAAATATATTATATATAAATATTGCCCCCTAATACGTATTAAACAGGTTGTAAGCCTAAAAAAACAATATTGACCCATGTAATCGTTCCCCTAGTCCATGACGATGACTGGTCCATCGGCGTCTGCGGTTCTGGATGTGATTGGAGAGCTGAGAGTGTCGATTCTGACTGATGAACAGTTGAGGGACAGTGATGTCATTGGGAAGTGGTTCTCTGGACGTTTGAGAGGGTTCCTGTCATCTGCATGGTTTCTACGCTGCCTTAGCAGCAGGAATCTCAGCTGTAACTCATACCAGCAAGTGTAAGTATTGACCTGCATGTATTTTAGCCCCACTAGCAGCAGGGCTCTAAGGATGGCTACTGTATGTTGGTTGTTTGGTCTATACGTCCATCTGTCACTTTGGTCCCAAAGAAGATGTCTTGAAAACTACTGGCTGGATTTCCATAGACTTTTCTGTGCACCTTCATTCTTCCTGGGGGATGATTTTGATTTTGATGACTCCGTTGCCTTTTCTCTAGCTTCACCAATAAGCTAAGAAATAAGTATTTCTCATTCTGTGTTTGATTCACCAGTTTGAAGGAGTTTAGCCATCAGTTTGACAACATGACCTCACAGCAGCAGCATTTGGGCCTGAAGGAACTAATCCTCCCTTTCCTCTCCCGACCACAGCCAGGTACTGACTAACTGCAATATCTCAATAACAGTTTGGCTCTCATTTTCAAATGTATTTGCTAAATACATATATTCCCATTCTATTCTCAATTAGAATGGGATATCTTTACTGGAAAATGTTTTGACTGGTATTTGCAGCCATTTTTCTGTTTGAATGCCTTAATACTTTGTTCTGATCTGTCCCCTACAACAGCAGTGCGTACTGGCTGCAGAACAACTTTGGGCCATTCTCAGCCCTTGTGTCTGTCAGAGAATTCCTGAATCTCAACCCAGGCTTCTCCCCTGTAAGACTTCATCGCTGCCACATAAAAATAAACTCTAAAGAATGATTAGATATATAGTTACCTTATTATTATCAAATAAAATCCAGTGGTGGTGATAATCTTTTCTTGACTGTCTTTCTGTCCAGCTGGAGGCTGTAAGGCTCCTGTCTCCAAAGCAGAGTGCAGAACTTGTGGTGTTGCCTCTTCCTGCTGAGAAAGACGTTGTCATCAACGCAGTGTTTGACTCCCTGACTGCATCTCCAACTGGATTGGCTGAGTTTGTGTCCCACCTTGTTATGTTCTCTGGAACGGTAAAAACATAAAGTAAAGATAATAGAAAATGTAACAATGCACATTAAGGTTTGAAATTACAACATATTTTTGCCAGTAAAGTAAAAGTATAGACAATTGGAAATACTCCAGTAAAGTAAAAGTACCTTCTAATTGTACTTAAGTACAGGACTTTAGTAAATGTACTTAGTTACTTTACACCACTGGATATTTCATACCAGTGCATTGAAGGATATCTCTTTCTCTTCCACAGGGAAGTCATGTGGCTCTGCTGGGGAAATCTCCAACGGTCAGTTTGTGTACACCGGATCAAAGTTTGGAGACTCTGCTACAGGTGTCTGTGATGAAGGGTAAGAACATTATAAATATATATAATAAGAACTAGGGCTGGGACTCGATTGAAAACATTTATCAAATTAATTAGAGGCTTTGTAATGAATTAATCACAATTAATCACATTTTAATCGCATATCAATATTTTACTTGAGAACAGGGAAAGGCAATTTTTTCATACGTCTTTTAATGTAAAAAAAAATAAAAGGCTTAAAAATACTAAAAATAAGGAAAAACGTTGCGACGCTGAGGAGGAATAGCCAAAGTATAAAAGTTCATAATTATTGTGATGCTATATTAACACATTTTGCTGGGGACCCCCTGGAACCCCCTCAAGTACCCCTGGGGGTCCCCGGACCCCACTTTGAGAACCAACGGCTTATGGGCTATGATGGGATTGGTTCAATTTAGTTTTTGTGATATTTAATTGCAATAATGGTTATTTTACTCTCTGGTGACACCGGCGAACTGCAGAGGCTATTTCCAAGAGCTGGCTGGTGCAGATTTCTCCGTCTTCTCCAGTGCTCTCAGCTACAAACGTACTGCTCTGTTCAAAAATGCCAGGACTTGCCTGGTGAGTTGAGAGTAACCAGTAACCACCGGACCCACACAAATTAAACTATTACTGATAATGACAGTCAAATCCACTGACATTGGGTCTCAGGGAGAACATTGTACAGATGATCTTCAAACCTTCACATTATAACTAACATATAACAGTTATACAGGACAATATAGATAGCTTACAATCCAATTTCAATGCTGTGATACTAATAGTTCTGATGCCATTATTTTCATGAATGAACCGAAACCTTTAACCACTTCATTGACCAGAGTCCCCCAGGGGTCTATATTAGGCCGCCTATTTTTTTCCCTGTACACAAAATCGAGCTTGTAGATCTGCTATTTTCACAGATTTCATGTGCTTAAGTTTATTCGTATTTTTTCCCCCCTTTTTTTTCTGTCTTAGGGTATAACAACCACAACCTTGACAGAGGATAACATATCAGTTTTGGGTAACATGTGCTGTAAGATTGGTGCGGCTTATATTACGAATTCTCACTCATCCATCCTGGAGAAACTAAAGAACTGCCCAAATATCAACACAAATCGAGCGGCTGCCATGGAAACCCTCCTGTTGTCAGGGACAACGACATACGGGTAAGCAACGACAAGCACAGTTCAGTTATTAGCAGTGGTGGAAAAAGTATTCAAACTTTTTACTTACAATAAGTAAAAGTATCAATACAGCAATGTAGAAACACTCTGTTACAAGTAAAAGTCCGGTAATCATAATTGACTTGAGTAAAAGTACAAAAGTATTGGCATCAAAATATACTTAAAGTACCAAAAGTAGTTCAAGTACTCATTATGCAGAATGTTTTTCAGGTCTATAAAATGCATAAAAATCATTTGAAAATAGCAGATCTACAAGCTCACAATGCGTTGCATCGCGACGCATTGTGAACTTGTTGATCAGCTATTTTCAAATAGGCGAAATGTATATAGGGCTGAAGTGGTTTTGTAATAATAATCAAAATCTACAAAGTAACTAGTGACTAAAGTTTTCAAATAATAATAATGATTTATTATTATTTTTTGCCTCTGAGATGTAGTGGAGTAGAAGTAAAAGTACTGAAAATTGGAAATACTCCAGTAAAGTAAAAAATACCTCAGAATTGTACTTATTTACAGTACTTGAGTACATGCACTTAGTTAATTTACACCACTGATAATAAAATGCCCAAAATAGGGTCACCAGTCTGCGTGTGGGATTTAAAAATATTTAATAAGTGAAAAGTATCAACAAGAGCATACGACAAACAACTACATGGGATCCAATGGACAACAGGTTATTTTCCCCATTTGCTGAAAAGTAACCTCCGACAATTTGAACGTTGATGATGTTTTTTGTTTTTCAATGACAACTGAAATACCGTATTAAATGTTTTTGTGCACCCAGAGATCCTGCAACATGGAATAGAGACACTTTGAACAACCTGGGTATTCTGCCACTGTACTTATCATCGACCTTCTACGATAAGTTTGATAAAGTGAGTAATAGATTGCCTTGGCTCTGTTAAAGGGATAGTTCACCCAAAAAAATACTTTGTTTCTATCGATTAGTCACCCCATGGAGTCTTGAATTCATGGATTTTTTTTTTTGTTTTTGTCGCATTCCTAAGCCAATAATTTGATGACCAGCGGTTCCGGTAGGAGACACAAAGGAGACTCCTACCGGAACCGCTGCCGGTCATCAAATGCCACTCCTATGAGTTCAAGTCTCCATGGGGTGACTAATCGATAGGAAAAAAATGTCATTTTCGGGGTGAACTATCCCTTTAACATCATTTCCACTTTTCTGTTGCTTCGTGCATTTGGTCATGTCTGTCTGTTTGTCCATCACTTTTATTGAGATTGGCGTTTTCATTTTGCCCGAGCAGAAAACTAAGCGACAGTTCCTGAAGGCATTCCTTAAAGTCCTTAGGCGGGATGGAGTGAAGAGGTGGAAGAAGAGGAGAATGAAGAAAGCCATCAGGCATTCCATTAGGAACAGCAGGACAAAACGATCCACCAGTAAGTCTCAGCTCCTATTTCTGCCTGCTGTCATCTCTCAGTGGAGTCCGTGGTTCCCAAACGTTTTGGCTCGAGACCAAAAAGATAAATGTGATGTCTCCCTGGGAACATAGCTTATTTACAAACGCACAACGTTGTGCACTTGTAGATGTAGATACGCTATGTTCACTACTTCTTAAAAGTATTATACATTTATGGAATTTCTTAAATTGTTTTCTTTTATTTATGACATTCCTTTGAAAGATGTTAGATTTTTCTTTTAATGTATGATTTTTCTTTCTTTTCACAATCTTTTGAAATATATATTTTTTTATTCATGTAGGAAATATATGTATTCACTCGCGCCCCATGAAAATGCGTCCGCTCCTGACCCACTGTTGGGGAAACCCTTAGGGCGTTTCCGTGGGGTCCCTGGTCCCTGGACCCCACTTTGCGAACCACTGTCTTGGTGCTTTTGTTTCCTTTGGTGACCTAACATACTGTAACCACTTTAAACCTGCCGTCCCTGTTTTGGGCTTGTCATCATAGGGGAGACATTTGTAAAAGAATTTCAAGAAACGTTAAATAGCAAAAATAGCAGATCTGCAAGGTCACACGACCTGTATGAGCTTGTAGATCTGCTATTTTCGTAATTTTCTTTTTGTATAAAACCACTCATCCCATTAAACGCAGGAATTGCGTGTCTGTGTAACCACTTAAACCATTCTTTTATACTTTGGATATTCAAAAATAGCAGATATACAAGCTATGAGCTATTTTTGAAAAATCGTGAACATTTTAGCAAATCTTTGAATATACATATTTTTAAAGCATTTTTTTTTACTAAAATCTTTGCATCTGGGGGGTCCCTGGAACAAAACATTTTCAGATGGGGGTCGGCAGCCAAATACATATAATTTTGGGGGTCCTTGACATGAAAAGGTTTGAGAACCACTGACATAGTAACATACGTTTTTCATAGAACTGTTAGGATTTAGAAGACGTTTTGTAGAATCGGAACCTCAGGCCTTAATGGGTTAAGCCAAAGGCCTTGGGCAGGTGGTTAACAACACCCACAATGTGTGTAACAAGCTGTCCTTCCCTGCCTCTTCTGCTCTGTCACAGCGACTGAATGCACGGTGGGACAAATCACACAGGTGACGATCGGCGACGAGACCTTCCCCTTCGTGTGGCAGCGGTGGCCTAGTGGTTAGAGGGGCGGCCTTGATACCGGAAGGTCCCTAGTTCGATTCCCCAATTCATCACATCGATCATGAATCACCGCTGAATAGCCCTTGAGCAAGGCTTCCATGCAGGGTCCGGCTGGAAACAAGTTTCGTACTTAGTCCGACACCCTGGGTAAACAACAAACTTTACTTTGCTTTGCTTTGCTTCGACTACGACGACGAGACACAGTTCAACTCTTGCCTCAGCGCGACGACTGTGAAACACAACATGGCCGCCATCTTGGACAAAGTGGACCAAGAGGAGTACGCCAGCATTGTTCTCACCAAGCTGCAAGAGGTGGGTCACTGAATATGAAGCAACATCCCCCCAAATGGACCAGTAAAGGTCCATGTTTTAGATTGTCTGAGTTCAATTAACCACTTTCAACCTGACGTGCCTATTTTGGGCATGTCATTACAGGCGAAACTTAAAGGTAGGGTAAGTGATTTACTTTTGTTAAAATAAGTGTGAAATAGCTCTATATTCTGATAGTAATCATTGCTATAGAGTGTTTGTTCAGTAAAATGAGTCTCTATGTCTCTCCAGCTCTTTATTAAACAGAAAATGCATTTTCAGTACTCTCTCCTGATTGGCTTAACACATATACTGCCAATCCCGAGATATCTCGGGACATTAAATCCACCTGTTACCTGCGTATCCCGAGATATCTCGGGATCGTCTTTTTATGTGGTTTAATAACGAAAAAAAAATGTTTTGGTACCATCCTTGATTTTTTTTTTTTCCCCATGACGCTTCCGACCCATCCTATGAGAACATTTCCGACAACCGTTTCCGGTTCGTTTTTTATCTTGAAAAAACAGTTTTTCCCTGGTTTTGGCTAAAGATCATGATTTTCACACGGTTTAAAAAACAAATGGTAAGCTCCGGTTGTATTTTCTTTTCTTTGATCGACGAACGGTTATCCTCTTTGTGTTTAAAAACGATCTGTTAGCCGATCGGAGGCTAAGCTAATCTAAGATGGCCGGTGGGGAAACGTCACAGCCACGTCACAGCCAAACGGATATGACGTTTGCAGCCTCTTTCAGCGGCCGATACCACAGAAGAAGAAAAAGGAAAAAAAACATTATGAGGGCTCGTACGTCCGTCGTTGCTGTTTATAAACACCAGCGGATTTTAATGGATATATTTTTTTTGTGAACGGTTCAATGGGTGCAGTGGGTGAGTACCTTATGAATAAACTCTGGCAGGGAATGTGTTAAATGTTGTCACCTACCTGAAAATGTACATAATTCTGTTTACTAAAGAGCTGGAGAGACCCCTGTGACCGAACAAACGCTCTGTAGCAATTATTACTATCAGAATATAGTATAACGTTTTAACAAAAAAAACAAAAAAACATCACTTACCCTACCTTTAAAGATCTGCTAGATATTTTTGAAAATAGCACTACAAAATATATAATAAGGCTTAAGTGGTCAACAATTGGTATTTTCTTGTGCGCCTGGCTTATTTCATCCAATTAAATGATAACTTCATGAAGACATTTGGAAAGTCTGTTTCCAATGTATTTTGCATTGTATTCTTGCATGTGAGGCTGTTGTCCTTTTATCATAATATTTAATATTGTCTGACCACATTACCACCAAGATAAAAGTCTTGTAAACGTATTGCATGAATGAACAGGTATCGCAAATAAAGTGATTCCAGTTGCAGGTGTCCCGTCTAATATGTCTCATTCCACTAATATGTCTCTATCCACAACGTCAGGCCTATGTCAGTGAGTCATTAATCCCAGAAGAGAAAGTCCAGGAGCTGGGGCCTAAAAAATGTCACTACAAAGCACTACCAATCAACTCTAAATTGCCTGAAACGTACTCCTAACAGGTTTTCGGGGGGGATGATTTTGCCCTCCACACTTAGTGATTTTTTCGGATTTAACTTTCGTTTCGGTAGGGACCAACTTTCGTTTCGGTAGTGACCCAATGGTGAATTTACTAAGTCCAGAGCTCGATGAATGTTAGGGACCAAAAAAAATGTCACTACAAAGTACTACCAATCAACTCTAAATTGCCTGAAACGTACTCCTAACAGGTTTTTGGGGGGACGTTTTTGGCCTCCACACTTAGTGATTTTTTCGGTTTTAACTTTCGTTTCGGTAGGGACCAACTTTCGTTTCGGTAGTGACCCAATGGTGAATTTACTAAGTCCAGAGCTCGATGAATGTTAGGGACCAAAAAAAAAGTCACTACAAAGTACTACCAATCAACTCTAAATTGCCTGAAACGTACTCCTAACAGGTTTTCGGGGGGACGATTTTGCCCTCCACACTTAGTGATTTTTTCGGATTTAACTTTCTTTTCGGTAGGGACCAACTTTCGTTTCGGTAGTGACCCAATGGTGAATTTACTAAGTCCAGAGCTCGATGAATGTTAGGGACCCAAAAAAATGTCACTACAAAGTACTACCAATCAACTCTAAATTGCCTGAAACGTACTCCTAACAGGTTTTCGGGGGGACGATTTTGCCCTCCACACTTAGTGATTTTTTCGGATTTAACTTTCGTTTCGGTAGGGACCAACTTTCGTTTCGGTAGTGACCCAATGGTGAATTTACTAAGTCCAGAGCTCGATGAATGTTAGGGACCCAAAAAAATGTCACTACAAAGTACTACCAATCAACTCTAAATTGCCTGAAACGTACTCCTAACAGGTTTTCGGGGGGACGATTTTGGCCTCCACACTTAGTGATTCTTTCGGATTTAACTTCGTTTCGGTAGTGACACAATGGTGTCACTACCGAAACGAAAAAAAAATTACTAAGTCCAGAGCTCGATGAATGTTAGGGACCAAAAAAAAAGTCACTACCAATCAACTTTAAATTGCCTGAAACGTACTCCTAACAGGTTTTTGGGGGAACAATTTTTTTTTCGTTTCGGTAGTGACACCATTGTGTCACTACCGAAACGGGGAAAAAATGACTAAGTCCAGAGCTCGATGAATGTTAGGGACCAAAAAAAAAGTCACTACCAATCAACTTTTCGTCACCAGCATTTTTTCGTCACCAGCATTTTTTTCGTCACCAGCATTTTTTTCGTCGCCAGCATTTTTTCGTCACCAGCATCTTTCGTCATTTTTCGTCACCAGCATTTTTTGTCATTTTTCGTCACCAGCATTTTTTGTCATTTTTCGTCACCAGCATTTTTTCGTCACCAGCATTTTTTTCGTCACCAGCATTTTTTTGTCACCAGCATTTTTTCGTCATTTTTCGTCACCAGCATTTTTTCGTCACCAGCATTGTTTTCGTCACCAGCATTTTTTTGTCACCAGCATTTTTTGTCATTTTTCATCACCAGCATTTTTTCGTCACCAGCATTTTTTGTCATTTTTCGTCACCAGCATTTTTCGTCATTTTTCGTCACCAGCATTTTTTGTCATTTTTCGTCACCAGCATTTTTTCGTCACCAGCATTTTTCGTCATTTTTCGTCACCAGCATTTTTTCGTCACCAGCATTTTTTGTCATTTTTCGTCACCAGCATTTTTTCGTCACCAGCATTTTTTGTCATTTTTCGTCACCAGCATTTTTTTCGTCACCAGCATTTTTTCGTCACCAGCATCTTTGGTCATTTTTCGTCACCAGCATTTTTTGTCATTTTTCGTCACCAGCATTTTTTCGTCACCAGCATTGTTTTCGTCACCAGCATTTTTTTGTCACCAGCATTTTTTGTCATTTTTCGTCACCAGCATTTTTTCGTCACCAGCATTTTTTTCGTCACCAGCATTTTTTCGTCACCAGCATTTTTTGTCACCAGCATTTTTTCATCACCAGCATTTTTTTCGTCACCAGCATTTTTTTGTCACCAGCATTTTTTGTCATTTTTCGTCACCAGCATTTTTTCGTCATTTTTCGTCACCAGCATTTTTTTCGTCACCAGCATTTTTTTGTCACCAGCATTTTTTGTCATTTTTCGTCACCAGCATTTTTCGTCATCAGCATTTTTTCGTCATCAGCATTTTTTCGTCACCAGCATTTTTTCGTCACCAGCATTTTTTCGTCACCAGCATTTTTTGTCATTTTTCGTCACCAGCATTTTTTCGTCACCAGCATTTTTTTCGTCACCAGCATTTTTTTGTCACCAGCATTAGAGTCCGACCGATAGGGATTTTTGTGACCGATACCGATAACCGATTTTAGAGAGGTTTGGATTATATCGGTCACCGATAACCGATATGCAACAACCGATATTGTGAATTTTATTAGCTGGAATGAAAATAGGCCTTTTCTGTTTTTGTTTTTTTTACATTTACTCAAGTACAGTACTTAGGAAATGTTTAAGTACATTTTTTAGGTATTTTTTTTACTATTATTTATATTTAGTAATAGTAAAGTATTGGAAAGTATTTTCAATTTTCAACCCTTTTACTTCTACTCCACTACATCTCAGACTAGGCAAATATTATACTTTTACTCCACTACAATTATTTGAAAACTTTAGTTACTAGTTACTTTGTAGATTAAGATCTAGAATATTATAAACAAAACACACATTAACCACTTCAGCCCTATATACATTGATTTCTGCCATTTTAAAATAGCAGATTTACAAGCTTGTAGATCTGCTATTTTCCAAAGATTTTTATCCATTTGAAATCTTGTTGAACAGGACATTCTGCATAATGAGTAGTAGCCTACTTTCTGCTTTGTACTTTAAGTCAGAGTCCTGCAATCGTTTGACGGGTGAAAACGGGTGTAAAATATACCGACGGGAAGTAACTAAACGCGGGTAGGTAACGTTTTATTGTGAAAATCAGAGAGCCCTGTCTCCGCGAAAACAACGTCACTTGTGTAACTTAACACAGCACAACGGCATGGAGCACGCTGGTCAGTTATCTTAACTCACAAAACACATTGAACATCCTGTTAAACCTTCAAATTAAAACCATCTGAGACGTAAACAATGTGCGCGTTCGCACGTGTGGCTAAAGCTCGCTCCTCCGTCTTCACTTGTACACTGAATGTAGCTCTATTGTTGAAGGCTCCTATGCTATCTATCCTTTTCAACACACTTCTAAACTGAGCTGAGTGACTGTCTGTAGGCTATTTACATTTTACTCTGCATGTAATCATGGGTAAACGGGCGGACAACACGTCCATTATTTGACGGGCGGACGCGGCGGTTCTGGTTCGTATTTTGAAAGGATCACGGACAGGGTGAAGGGTGGGTCTACTCTGCAGATCTGATTATTGACGGGCAGCGCGGGTTCTCAACATTGGACCCCTGCAGGACTCTGCTTTAAGTAGGCCTACATTTTGATACCAAAACTTTTGTTCTTTTACTTTACAGATTTTTTTTTAATTCCGGACATTACTTGTAAAAGAGTATTTCTGTATTACAGTATTGATACTTTTACTTAATACGCAAACCCGCGATGGAGACAATTAATTAATTAACACTACAGCTGTGGTGGTGTTGTTTTTGTTTGAGGCATAACAAACTAAGCCAAAATGACGACGCTAAAATAGAAGTGAGTATAGCCTCACCTCAGCCTATCATTATTATTATAGGACAATCCACAATTATTTATACTGGCATATTTTGGGCTGAACCAGTCATCAGATTGAACTAATTTACCGTCGCATCTGGGAAAAGTATCCGCTGGTTGAAGCTGCTTTGGTCGACCGTCGACGATGTTTTTGTTTGGTTTGCTGTGTTGTGTAGAGTAGTAAAGTATGGTAGGCCTACTGAAAGTAGCAGATCTACAAGCCCAGCGCGCTCTGCTGGACAAAATATATAATAACACCAGCAAAGTGCTTTTTGAGCAAACTTTTTTTTTTTTTCATATCGGTCATATCGGTGAGAAATTTCACCGATACGATATGATCCGATATAACCAAATAAGGCCATATCGGGTACCGATATATCGGTGACCGATATATCGGTCGGACTCTAACCAGCATTTTTTGTCATTTTTCGTCACCAGCATTTTTTCGTCATTTTTCGTCACCAGCATTTTTTTCGTCACCAGCATTTTTTGTCATTTTTCGTCACCAGCATTTTTCGTCATCAGCATTTTTTCGTCATCAGCATTTTTTCGTCACCAGCATTTTTTCGTCACCAGCATTTTTTCGTCACCAGCATTTTTTGTCATTTTTTGTCACCAGCATTTTTTCGTCACCAGCATTTTTCGTCATTTTTCGTCACCAGCATTTTTTCGTCACCAGCATTTTTTTCGTCACCAGCATTTTTTCGTCACCAGCAATTTTTCGTCACCAGCATTTTTTGTCATTTTTCGTCACCAGCATTTTTTCGTCACCAGCATTTTTTGTCATTTTTCATCACCAGCATTTTTTGTCATTTTTCATCACCAGCATTTTTTCGTCACCAGCATTTTTCGTCATTTTTCATCACCAGCATTTTTTCGTCACCAGCATTTTTTTGTCACCAGCATTTTTTGTCATTTTTCGTCACCAGCATTTTTCGTCATCAGCATTTTTTCGTCATCAGCATTTTTTCGTCACCAGCATTTTTTCGTCACCAGCATTTTTTCGTCACCAGCATTTTTTGTCATTTTTCGTCACCAGCATTTTTTCGTCACCAGCATTTTTCGTCATTTTTCGTCACCAGCATTTTTTCGTCACCAGCATTTTTTTCGTCACCAGCATTTTTTCGTCACCAGCAATTTTTCGTCACCAGCATTTTTTGTCATTTTTCGTCACCAGCATTTTTTCGTCACCAGCATTTTTTGTCATTTTTCATCACCAGCATTTTTTGTCATTTTTCATCACCAGCATTTTTTCGTCACCAGCATTTTTCGTCATTTTTCGTCACCAGCATTTTTTGTCATTTTTCGTCACCAGCATTTTTTCGTCACCAGCATTTTTCGTCATTTTTCGTCACCAGCATTTTTTCGTCACCAGCATTTTTTTCGTCACCAGGAATTTTTTGTCACCAGCATTTTTTGTCATTTTTCGTCACCAGCATTATTTCGTCATGTTTCGTTTCGTCACCAGCATTTTTTGTCATTTTTCATCACCAGCATTTTTTCGTCACCAGCATTTTTCGTCATTTTTCGTCACCAGCATTTTTTCGTCACCAGCATTATTTGTCATTTTTCGTCACCATTATTTTTTCGTCACCAGCATTTTTTGTCATTTTTCGTCACCAGCATTTTTCGTCACCAGCATTTTTTCGTCACCAGCATTTTTCGTCATTTTTCATCACCAGCATTTTTCGTCATTTTTCGTCACCAGCATTTTTTGTCATTTTTCGTCACCAGCATTTTTTCGTCACCAGCATTTTTTCGTCACCAGCATTTTTTGTCATTTTTCATCACCAGCATTTTTTCGTCACCAGCATTTTTCGTCATTTTTCATCACCAGCATTTTTTCGTCACCAGCATTTTTCGTCATTTTTCGTCACCAGCATTTTTTCGTCACCAGCATTTTTTCGTCATTTTTCGTCACCAGCATTTTTTCGTCATTTTTCGTTTCGTCACCAGCATTTTTTCGTCACCAGCATTTTTTCGTCACCAGCATTTTTCGTCACCAGCATTTTTTCGTCACCAGCATTTTTCGTCACCAGCATTTTTCGTCACCAGGAATTTTTTGTCACCAGCATTTTTTGTCATTTTTCGTCACCAGCATTATTTCGTCATTTTTCGTTTCGTCACCAGCATTTTTTCGTCACCAGCATTTTTTCGTCACCAGCATTTTTCGTCACCAGCATTTTTTCGTCACCAGCATTATTTGTCATTTTTCGTCACCAGCATTTTTTCGTCACCAGCATTATTTGTCATTTTTCGTCACCAGCATTTTTTCGTCACCAGCATTTTTCGTCACCAGCATTTTTCGTCACCAGGAATTTTTTGTCACCAGCATTTTTTGTCATTTTTCGTCACCAGCATTTTTTCGTCATTTTTCGTTTCGTCACCAGCATTTTTTCGTCACCAGCATTTTTTCGTCACCAGCATTTTTCGTCACCAGCATTTTTTCGTCACCAGCATTATTTGTCATTTTTCGTCACCAGCATTTTTTCGTCACCAGCATTTTTTGTCATTTTTCGTCACCAGCATTTTTCGTCACCAGCATTTTTTCGTCACCAGCATTTTTTCGTCACCAGCATTTTTTCGTCACCAGCATTTTTTGTCATTTTTCATCACCAGCATTTTTTCGTCACCAGCATTTTTTGTCATTTTTCATCACCAGCATTTTTTCGTCACCAGCATTTTTTGTCATTTTTCGTCACCAGCATTTTTTCGTCACCAGCATTTTTTCGTCATTTTTCGTCACCAGCATTTTTTGTCATTTTTCGTCACCAGCATTTTTCGTAATTTTTCGTCACCAGCATTTTTCGTCATTTTTCATCACCAGCATTTTTTCGTCACCAGCATTTTTTGTCACCAGCATTTTTTCGTCACCAGCATTTTTTGTCATTTTTCGTCACCAGCATTTTTCGTCATTTTTCGTCACCAGCATTTTTTTCGTCACCAGCATTTTTTCGTCACCAGCATTTTTTCGTCATTTTTCGTCACCAGCATTTTTTTCGTCACCAGCATTTTTTTGTCACCAGCATTTTTTGTCATTTTTCGTCACCAGCATTTTTTCGTCACCAGCATTTTTTCGTCACCAGCATTTTTTGTCATTTTTCATCACCAGCATTTTTTCGTCACCAGCATTTTTCGTCATTTTTCATCACCAGCATTTTTTCGTCACCAGCATTTTTCGTCATTTTTCGTCACCAGCATTTTTTCGTCACCAGCATTTTTTCGTCACCAGCATTTTTTCGTCACCAGCAATTTTTCGTCACCAGCATTTTTTGTCATTTTTCGTCACCAGCATTTTTTCGTCACCAGCATTTTTTCGTCACCAGCATTTTTTCGTCACCAGCATTTTTTGTCATTTTTCATCACCAGCATTTTTTCGTCACCAGCATTTTTCGTCATTTTTCATCACCAGCATTTTTTCGTCACCAGCATTTTTCGTCATTTTTCGTCACCAGCATTTTTTCGTCACCAGCATTTTTTCGTCATTTTTCGTCACCAGCATTTTTTCGTCATTTTTCGTTTCGTCACCAGCATTTTTTCGTCACCAGCATTTTTTCGTCACCAGCATTTTTCGTCACCAGCATTTTTTCGTCACCAGCATTTTTCGTCACCAGCATTTTTCGTCACCAGGAATTTTTTGTCACCAGCATTTTTTGTCATTTTTCGTCACCAGCATTATTTCGTCATTTTTCGTTTCGTCACCAGCATTTTTTCGTCACCAGCATTTTTTCGTCACCAGCATTTTTCGTCACCAGCATTTTTTCGTCACCAGCATTATTTGTCATTTTTCGTCACCAGCATTTTTTCGTCACCAGCATTTTTCGTCACCAGCATTTTTCGTCACCAGGAATTTTTTGTCACCAGCATTTTTTGTCATTTTTCGTCACCAGCATTTTTTCGTCATTTTTCGTTTCGTCACCAGCATTTTTTCGTCACCAGCATTTTTTCGTCACCAGCATTTTTTTCGTCACCAGCATTTTTTCGTCACCAGCAATTTTTCGTCACCAGCATTTTTTGTCATTTTTCGTCACCAGCATTTTTTCGTCACCAGCATTTTTTGTCATTTTTCATCACCAGCATTTTTTGTCATTTTTCATCACCAGCATTTTTTCGTCACCAGCATTTTTCGTCATTTTTCATCACCAGCATTTTTTCGTCACCAGCATTTTTTTGTCACCAGCATTTTTTGTCATTTTTCGTCACCAGCATTTTTCGTCATCAGCATTTTTTCGTCATCAGCATTTTTTCGTCACCAGCATTTTTTCGTCACCAGCATTTTTTCGTCACCAGCATTTTTTGTCATTTTTCGTCACCAGCATTTTTTCGTCACCAGCATTTTTCGTCATTTTTCGTCACCAGCATTTTTTCGTCACCAGCATTTTTTTCGTCACCAGCATTTTTTCGTCACCAGCAATTTTTCGTCACCAGCATTTTTTGTCATTTTTCGTCACCAGCATTTTTTCGTCACCAGCATTTTTTGTCATTTTTCATCACCAGCATTTTTTGTCATTTTTCATCACCAGCATTTTTTCGTCACCAGCATTTTTCGTCATTTTTCGTCACCAGCATTTTTTGTCATTTTTCGTCACCAGCATTTTTTCGTCACCAGCATTTTTCGTCATTTTTCGTCACCAGCATTTTTTCGTCACCAGCATTTTTTTCGTCACCAGGAATTTTTTGTCACCAGCATTTTTTGTCATTTTTCGTCACCAGCATTATTTCGTCATGTTTCGTTTCGTCACCAGCATTTTTTGTCATTTTTCATCACCAGCATTTTTTCGTCACCAGCATTTTTCGTCATTTTTCGTCACCAGCATTTTTTCGTCACCAGCATTATTTGTCATTTTTCGTCACCATTATTTTTTCGTCACCAGCATTTTTTGTCATTTTTCGTCACCAGCATTTTTCGTCACCAGCATTTTTTCGTCACCAGCATTTTTCGTCATTTTTCATCACCAGCATTTTTCGTCATTTTTCGTCACCAGCATTTTTTGTCATTTTTCGTCACCAGCATTTTTTCGTCACCAGCATTTTTTCGTCACCAGCATTTTTTGTCATTTTTCATCACCAGCATTTTTTCGTCACCAGCATTTTTCGTCATTTTTCATCACCAGCATTTTTTCGTCACCAGCATTTTTCGTCATTTTTCGTCACCAGCATTTTTTCGTCACCAGCATTTTTTCGTCATTTTTCGTCACCAGCATTTTTTCGTCATTTTTCGTTTCGTCACCAGCATTTTTTCGTCACCAGCATTTTTTCGTCACCAGCATTTTTCGTCACCAGCATTTTTTCGTCACCAGCATTTTTCGTCACCAGCATTTTTCGTCACCAGGAATTTTTTGTCACCAGCATTTTTTGTCATTTTTCGTCACCAGCATTATTTCGTCATTTTTCGTTTCGTCACCAGCATTTTTTCGTCACCAGCATTTTTTCGTCACCAGCATTTTTCGTCACCAGCATTTTTTCGTCACCAGCATTATTTGTCATTTTTCGTCACCAGCATTTTTTCGTCACCAGCATTATTTGTCATTTTTCGTCACCAGCATTTTTTCGTCACCAGCATTTTTCGTCACCAGCATTTTTCGTCACCAGGAATTTTTTGTCACCAGCATTTTTTGTCATTTTTCGTCACCAGCATTTTTTCGTCATTTTTCGTTTCGTCACCAGCATTTTTTCGTCACCAGCATTTTTTCGTCACCAGCATTTTTCGTCACCAGCATTTTTTCGTCACCAGCATTATTTGTCATTTTTCGTCACCAGCATTTTTTCGTCACCAGCATTTTTTGTCATTTTTCGTCACCAGCATTTTTCGTCACCAGCATTTTTTCGTCACCAGCATTTTTTCGTCACCAGCATTTTTTCGTCACCAGCATTTTTTGTCATTTTTCATCACCAGCATTTTTTCGTCACCAGCATTTTTTGTCATTTTTCATCACCAGCATTTTTTCGTCACCAGCATTTTTTGTCATTTTTCGTCACCAGCATTTTTTCGTCACCAGCATTTTTTCGTCATTTTTCGTCACCAGCATTTTTTGTCATTTTTCGTCACCAGCATTTTTCGTAATTTTTCGTCACCAGCATTTTTCGTCATTTTTCATCACCAGCATTTTTTCGTCACCAGCATTTTTTGTCACCAGCATTTTTTCGTCACCAGCATTTTTTGTCATTTTTCGTCACCAGCATTTTTCGTCATTTTTCGTCACCAGCATTTTTTTCGTCACCAGCATTTTTTCGTCACCAGCATTTTTTCGTCATTTTTCGTCACCAGCATTTTTTTCGTCACCAGCATTTTTTTGTCACCAGCATTTTTTGTCATTTTTCGTCACCAGCATTTTTTCGTCACCAGCATTTTTTCGTCACCAGCATTTTTTGTCATTTTTCATCACCAGCATTTTTTCGTCACCAGCATTTTTCGTCATTTTTCATCACCAGCATTTTTTCGTCACCAGCATTTTTCGTCATTTTTCGTCACCAGCATTTTTTCGTCACCAGCATTTTTTCGTCACCAGCATTTTTTCGTCACCAGCAATTTTTCGTCACCAGCATTTTTTGTCATTTTTCGTCACCAGCATTTTTTCGTCACCAGCATTTTTTCGTCACCAGCATTTTTTCGTCACCAGCATTTTTTGTCATTTTTCATCACCAGCATTTTTTCGTCACCAGCATTTTTCGTCATTTTTCATCACCAGCATTTTTTCGTCACCAGCATTTTTCGTCATTTTTCGTCACCAGCATTTTTTCGTCACCAGCATTTTTTCGTCATTTTTCGTCACCAGCATTTTTTCGTCATTTTTCGTTTCGTCACCAGCATTTTTTCGTCACCAGCATTTTTTCGTCACCAGCATTTTTCGTCACCAGCATTTTTTCGTCACCAGCATTTTTCGTCACCAGCATTTTTCGTCACCAGGAATTTTTTGTCACCAGCATTTTTTGTCATTTTTCGTCACCAGCATTATTTCGTCATTTTTCGTTTCGTCACCAGCATTTTTTCGTCACCAGCATTTTTTCGTCACCAGCATTTTTCGTCACCAGCATTTTTTCGTCACCAGCATTATTTGTCATTTTTCGTCACCAGCATTTTTTCGTCACCAGCATTTTTCGTCACCAGCATTTTTCGTCACCAGGAATTTTTTGTCACCAGCATTTTTTGTCATTTTTCGTCACCAGCATTTTTTCGTCATTTTTCGTTTCGTCACCAGCATTTTTTCGTCACCAGCATTTTTTCGTCACCAGCATTTTTCGTCACCAGCATTTTTTCGTCACCAGCATTATTTGTCATTTTTCGTCACCAGCATTTTTTCGTCACCAGCATTTTTTGTCATTTTTCGTCACCAGCATTTTTCGTCACCAGCATTTTTTCGTCACCAGCATTTTTTCGTCACCAGCATTTTTTCGTCACCAGCATTTTTTGTCATTTTTCATCACCAGCATTTTTTCGTCACCAGCATTTTTTGTCATTTTTCATCACCAGCATTTTTTCGTCACCAGCATTTTTTGTCATTTTTCGTCACCAGCATTTTTTCGTCACCAGCATTTTTTCGTCATTTTTCGTCACCAGCATTTTTTGTCATTTTTCGTCACCAGCATTTTTCGTAATTTTTCGTCACCAGCATTTTTCGTCATTTTTCATCACCAGCATTTTTTCGTCACCAGCATTTTTTGTCACCAGCATTTTTTCGTCACCAGCATTTTTTGTCATTTTTCGTCACCAGCATTTTTCGTCATTTTTCGTCACCAGCATTTTTTTCGTCACCAGCATTTTTTCGTCACCAGCATTTTTTCGTCATTTTTCGTCACCAGCATTTTTTTCGTCACCAGCATTTTTTTGTCACCAGCATTTTTTGTCATTTTTCGTCACCAGCATTTTTTCGTCACCAGCATTTTTTCGTCACCAGCATTTTTTGTCATTTTTCATCACCAGCATTTTTTCGTCACCAGCATTTTTCGTCATTTTTCATCACCAGCATTTTTTCGTCACCAGCATTTTTCGTCATTTTTCGTCACCAGCATTTTTTCGTCACCAGCATTTTTTCGTCACCAGCATTTTTTTCGTCACCAGCATTTTTTCGTCACCAGCAATTTTTCGTCACCAGCATTTTTTGTCATTTTTCGTCACCAGCATTTTTTCGTCACCAGCATTTTTTCGTCACCAGCATTTTTTGTCATTTTTCATCACCAGCATTTTTTGTCATTTTTCATCACCAGCATTTTTTCGTCACCAGCATTTTTTGTCATTTTTCGTCACCAGCATTTTTTCGTCACCAGCATTTTTCGTCATTTTTCGTCACCAGCATTTTTTCGTCACCAGCATTTTTATCGTCACCAGCATTTTTTTCGTCACCAGCATTTTTTTGTCACCAGCATTTTTTGTCATTTTTCGTCACCAGCATTTTTTCGTCATTTTTCGTCACCAGCATTTTTTCGTCACCAGCAATTTTTGTCATTTTTCGTCACCAGCATTTTTTCGTCATTTTTCGTCACCAGCATTTTTTTCGTCACCAGCATTTTTTTGTCACCAGCATTTTTTGTCATTTTTCGTCACCAGCATTTTTCGTCATCAGCATTTTTTCGTCATCAGCATTTTTTCGTCACCAGCATTTTTTGTCATTTTTCGTCACCAGCATTTTTTCGTCACCAGCATTTTTCGTCATTTTTCGTCACCAGCATTTTTTCGTCACCAGCATTTTTTTCGTCACCAGCATTTTTTCGTCACCAGCAATTTTTCGTCACCAGCATTTTTTGTCATTTTTCGTCACCAGCATTTTTTCGTCACCAGCATTTTTTGTCATTTTTCATCACCAGCATTTTTTCGTCACCAGCATTTTTTCGTCACCAGCATTTTTTGTCATTTTTCATCACCAGCATTTTTTCGTCACCAGCATTTTTTGTCATTTTTCGTCACCAGCATTTTTTGTCATTTTTCGTCACCAGCATTTTTTCGTCACCAGCATTTTTTGTCATTTTTCATCACCAGCATTTTTTCGTCACCAGCATTTTTTGTCATTTTTCATCACCATCATTTTTTCGTCACCAGCATTTTTTGTCATTTTTCGTCACCAGCATTTTTTCGTCACCAGCATTTTTTCGTCATTTTTCGTCACCAGCATTTTTTGTCATTTTTCGTCACCAGCATTTTTCGTAATTTTTCGTCACCAGCATTTTTCGTCACCAGCATTTTTCGTCACCAGGAATTTTTTGTCACCAGCATTTTTTGTCATTTTTCGTCACCAGCATTATTTCGTCATTTTTCGTTTCGTCACCAGCATTTTTTCGTCACCAGCATTTTTTCGTCACCAGCATTTTTCGTCACCAGCATTTTTTCGTCACCAGCATTATTTGTCATTTTTCGTCACCAGCATTTTTTCGTCACCAGCATTTTTCGTCACCAGCATTTTTCGTCACCAGGAATTTTTTGTCACCAGCATTTTTTGTCATTTTTCGTCACCAGCATTTTTTCGTCATTTTTCGTTTCGTCACCAGCATTTTTTCGTCACCAGCATTTTTTCGTCACCAGCATTTTTCGTCACCAGCATTTTTTCTTCACCAGCATTATTTGTCATTTTTCGTCACCAGCATTTTTTCGTCACCAGCATTTTTTGTCATTTTTCGTCACCAGCATTTTTCGTCACCAGCATTTTTTCGTCACCAGCATTTTTTCGTCACCAGCATTTTTTCGTCACCAGCATTTTTTGTCATTTTTCATCACCAGCATTTTTTCGTCACCAGCATTTTTTGTCATTTTTCATCACCAGCATTTTTTCGTCACCAGCATTTTTTGTCATTTTTCGTCACCAGCATTTTTTCGTCACCAGCATTTTTTCGTCATTTTTCGTCACCAGCATTTTTTGTCATTTTTCGTCACCAGCATTTTTCGTAATTTTTCGTCACCAGCATTTTTCGTCATTTTTCATCACCAGCATTTTTTCGTCACCAGCATTTTTTGTCACCAGCATTTTTTCGTCACCAGCATTTTTTGTCATTTTTCGTCACCAGCATTTTTCGTCATTTTTCGTCACCAGCATTTTTTTCGTCACCAGCATTTTTTCGTCACCAGCATTTTTTCGTCATTTTTCGTCACCAGCATTTTTTTCGTCACCAGCATTTTTTTGTCACCAGCATTTTTTGTCATTTTTCGTCACCAGCATTTTTTCGTCACCAGCATTTTTTCGTCACCAGCATTTTTTGTCATTTTTCATCACCAGCATTTTTTCGTCACCAGCATTTTTCGTCATTTTTCATCACCAGCATTTTTTCGTCACCAGCATTTTTCGTCATTTTTCGTCACCAGCATTTTTTCGTCACCAGCATTTTTTCGTCACCAGCATTTTTTTCGTCACCAGCATTTTTTCGTCACCAGCAATTTTTCGTCACCAGCATTTTTTGTCATTTTTCGTCACCAGCATTTTTTCGTCACCAGCATTTTTTCGTCACCAGCATTTTTTCGTCACCAGCATTTTTTGTCATTTTTCATCACCAGCATTTTTTCGTCACCAGCATTTTTCGTCATTTTTCATCACCAGCATTTTTTCGTCACCAGCATTTTTCGTCATTTTTCGTCACCAGCATTTTTTCGTCACCAGCATTTTTTCGTCATTTTTCGTCACCAGCATTTTTTCGTCATTTTTCGTTTCGTCACCAGCATTTTTTCGTCACCAGCATTTTTTCGTCACCAGCATTTTTCGTCACCAGCATTTTTTCGTCACCAGCATTTTTCGTCACCAGCATTTTTCGTCACCAGGAATTTTTTGTCACCAGCATTTTTTGTCATTTTTCGTCACCAGCATTATTTCGTCATTTTTCGTTTCGTCACCAGCATTTTTTCGTCACCAGCATTTTTTCGTCACCAGCATTTTTCGTCACCAGCATTTTTTCGTCACCAGCATTATTTGTCATTTTTCGTCACCAGCATTTTTTCGTCACCAGCATTTTTCGTCACCAGCATTTTTCGTCACCAGGAATTTTTTGTCACCAGCATTTTTTGTCATTTTTCGTCACCAGCATTTTTTCGTCATTTTTCGTTTCGTCACCAGCATTTTTTCGTCACCAGCATTTTTTCGTCACCAGCATTTTTCGTCACCAGCATTTTTTCGTCACCAGCATTATTTGTCATTTTTCGTCACCAGCATTTTTTCGTCACCAGCATTTTTTGTCATTTTTCGTCACCAGCATTTTTCGTCACCAGCATTTTTTCGTCACCAGCATTTTTTCGTCACCAGCATTTTTTGTCATTTTTCATCACCAGCATTTTTTCGTCACCAGCATTTTTTGTCATTTTTCATCACCAGCATTTTTTCGTCACCAGCATTTTTTGTCATTTTTCGTCACCAGCATTTTTTCGTCACCAGCATTTTTTCGTCATTTTTCGTCACCAGCATTTTTTGTCATTTTTCGTCACCAGCATTTTTCGTAATTTTTCGTCACCAGCATTTTTCGTCATTTTTCATCACCAGCATTTTTTCGTCACCAGCATTTTTTGTCACCAGCATTTTTTCGTCACCAGCATTTTTTGTCATTTTTCGTCACCAGCATTTTTCGTCATTTTTCGTCACCAGCATTTTTTTCGTCACCAGCATTTTTTCGTCACCAGCATTTTTTCGTCATTTTTCGTCACCAGCATTTTTTTCGTCACCAGCATTTTTTTGTCACCAGCATTTTTTGTCATTTTTCGTCACCAGCATTTTTTCGTCACCAGCATTTTTTCGTCACCAGCATTTTTTGTCATTTTTCATCACCAGCATTTTTTCGTCACCAGCATTTTTCGTCATTTTTCATCACCAGCATTTTTTCGTCACCAGCATTTTTCGTCATTTTTCGTCACCAGCATTTTGTCGTCACCAGCATTTTTTCGTCACCAGCATTTTTTTCGTCACCAGCATTTTTTCGTCACCAGCAATTTTTCGTCACCAGCATTTTTTGTCATTTTTCGTCACCAGCATTTTTTCGTCACCAGCATTTTTTGTCATTTTTCATCACCAGCATTTTTTGTCATTTTTCATCACCAGCATTTTTTCGTCACCAGCATTTTTTGTCATTTTTCGTCACCAGCATTTTTTCGTCACCAGCATTTTTCGTCATTTTTCGTCACCAGCATTTTTTCGTCACCAGCATTTTTATCGTCACCAGCATTTTTTTCGTCACCAGCATTTTTTTGTCACCAGCATTTTTTGTCATTTTTCGTCACCAGCATTTTTTCGTCATTTTTCGTCACCAGCATTTTTTCGTCACCAGCAATTTTTGTCATTTTTCGTCACCAGCATTTTTTCGTCATTTTTCGTCACCAGCATTTTTTTCGTCACCAGCATTTTTTTGTCACCAGCATTTTTTGTCATTTTTCGTCACCAGCATTTTTCGTCATCAGCATTTTTTCGTCATCAGCATTTTTTCGTCACCAGCATTTTTTGTCATTTTTCGTCACCAGCATTTTTTCGTCACCAGCATTTTTCGTCATTTTTCGTCACCAGCATTTTTTCGTCACCAGCATTTTTTGTCATTTTTCGTCACCAGCATTTTTCGTCACCAGCATTTTTTCGTCACCAGCATTTTTTCGTCACCAGCATTTTTTGTCATTTTTCATCACCAGCATTTTTTCGTCACCAGCATTTTTTGTCATTTTTCATCACCAGCATTTTTTCGTCACCAGCATTTTTTGTCATTTTTCGTCACCAGCATTTTTTGTCATTTTTCGTCACCAGCATTTTTTCGTCACCAGCATTTTTTGTCATTTTTCATCACCAGCATTTTTTCGTCACCAGCATTTTTTGTCATTTTTCATCACCATCATTTTTTCGTCACCAGCATTTTTTGTCATTTTTCGTCACCAGCATTTTTTCGTCACCAGCATTTTTTCGTCATTTTTCGTCACCAGCATTTTTTGTCATTTTTCGTCACCAGCATTTTTCGTAATTTTTCGTCACCAGCATTTTTCGTCATTTTTCATCACCAGCATTTTTTCGTCACCAGCATTTTTTGTCACCAGCATTTTTTCGTCACCAGCATTTTTTGTCATTTTTCGTCACCAGCATTTTTCGTCATTTTTCGTCACCAGCATTTTTTTCGTCACCAGCATTTTTTCGTCACCAGCATTTTTTCGTCATTTTTCGTCACCAGCATTTTTTTCGTCACCAGCATTTTTTTGTCACCAGCATTTTTTGTCATTTTTCGTCACCAGCATTTTTTCGTCACCAGCATTTTTTCGTCACCAGCATTTTTTGTCATTTTTCATCACCAGCATTTTTTCGTCACCAGCATTTTTCGTCATTTTTCATCACCAGCATTTTTTCGTCACCAGCATTTTTCGTCATTTTTCGTCACCAGCATTTTTTCGTCACCAGCATTTTTTCGTCACCAGCATTTTTTTCGTCACCAGCATTTTTTCGTCACCAGCAATTTTTCGTCACCAGCATTTTTTGTCATTTTTCGTCACCAGCATTTTTTCGTCACCAGCATTTTTTGTCATTTTTCATCACCAGCATTTTTTGTCATTTTTCATCACCAGCATTTTTTCGTCACCAGCATTTTTTGTCATTTTTCGTCACCAGCATTTTTTCGTCACCAGCATTTTTCGTCATTTTTCGTCACCAGCATTTTTTCGTCACCAGCATTTTTTTCGTCACCAGCATTTTTTTCGTCACCAGCATTTTTTTGTCACCAGCATTTTTTGTCATTTTTCGTCACCAGCATTTTTTCGTCATTTTTCGTCACCAGCATTTTTTCGTCACCAGCAATTTTTGTCATTTTTCGTCACCAGCATTTTTTCGTCATTTTTCGTCACCAGCATTTTTTTCGTCACCAGCATTTTTTTGTCACCAGCATTTTTTGTCATTTTTCGTCACCAGCATTTTTCGTCATCAGCATTTTTTCGTCATCAGCATTTTTTCGTCACCAGCATTTTTTGTCATTTTTCATCACCAGCATTTTTTCGTCACCAGCATTTTTTGTCACCAGCATTTTTTCGTCACCAGCATTTTTTGTCATTTTTCGTCACCAGCATTTTTCGTCATTTTTCGTCACCAGCATTTTTTTCGTCACCAGCATTTTTTCGTCACCAGCATTTTTTCGTCATTTTTCGTCACCAGCATTTTTTTCGTCACCAGCATTTTTTTGTCACCAGCATTTTTTGTCATTTTTCGTCACCAGCATTTTTTCGTCACCAGCATTTTTTCGTCACCAGCATTTTTTTCGTCACCAGCATTTTTTTCGTCACCAGCATTTTTTTGTCACCAGCATTTTTTGTCATTTTTCGTCACCAGCATTTTTTCGTCATTTTTCGTCACCAGCATTTTTTCGTCACCAGCAATTTTTGTCATTTTTCGTCACCAGCATTTTTTCGTCATTTTTCGTCACCAGCATTTTTTTCGTCACCAGCATTTTTTTGTCACCAGCATTTTTTGTCATTTTTCGTCACCAGCATTTTTCGTCATCAGCATTTTTTCGTCATCAGCATTTTTTCGTCACCAGCATTTTTTGTCATTTTTCATCACCAGCATTTTTTCGTCACCAGCATTTTTTGTCACCAGCATTTTTTCGTCACCAGCATTTTTTGTCATTTTTCGTCACCAGCATTTTTCGTCATTTTTCGTCACCAGCATTTTTTTCGTCACCAGCATTTTTTCGTCACCAGCATTTTTTCGTCATTTTTCGTCACCAGCATTTTTTTCGTCACCAGCATTTTTTTGTCACCAGCATTTTTTGTCATTTTTCGTCACCAGCATTTTTTCGTCACCAGCATTTTTTCGTCACCAGCATTTTTTGTCATTTTTCATCACCAGCATTTTTTCGTCACCAGCATTTTTCGTCATTTTTCATCACCAGCATTTTTTCGTCACCAGCATTTTTCGTCATTTTTCGTCACCAGCATTTTTTCGTCACCAGCATTTTTTCGTCACCAGCATTTTTTTCGTCACCAGCATTTTTTCGTCACCAGCAATTTTTCGTCACCAGCATTTTTTGTCATTTTTCGTCACCAGCATTTTTTCGTCACCAGCATTTTTTGTCATTTTTCATCACCAGCATTTTTTGTCATTTTTCATCACCAGCATTTTTTCGTCACCAGCATTTTTTGTCATTTTTCGTCACCAGCATTTTTTCGTCACCAGCATTTTTCGTCATTTTTCGTCACCAGCATTTTTTCGTCACCAGCATTTTTTTCGTCACCAGCATTTTTTTCGTCACCAGCATTTTTTTGTCACCAGCATTTTTTGTCATTTTTCGTCACCAGCATTTTTTCGTCATTTTTCGTCACCAGCATTTTTTCGTCACCAGCAATTTTTGTCATTTTTCGTCACCAGCATTTTTTCGTCATTTTTCGTCACCAGCATTTTTTTCGTCACCAGCATTTTTTTGTCACCAGCATTTTTTGTCATTTTTCGTCACCAGCATTTTTCGTCATCAGCATTTTTTCGTCATCAGCATTTTTTCGTCACCAGCATTTTTTGTCATTTTTCGTCACCAGCATTTTTTCGTCACCAGCATTTTTCGTCATTTTTCGTCACCAGCATTTTTTCGTCACCAGCATTTTTTTCGTCACCAGCATTTTTTCGTCACCAGCAATTTTTCGTCACCAGCATTTTTTGTCATTTTTCGTCACCAGCATTTTTTCGTCACCAGCATTTTTTGTCATTTTTCATCACCAGCATTTTTTCGTCACCAGCATTTTTTCGTCACCAGCATTTTTTGTCATTTTTCATCACCAGCATTTTTTCGTCACCAGCATTTTTTGTCATTTTTCGTCACCAGCATTTTTTGTCATTTTTCGTCACCAGCATTTTTTCGTCACCAGCATTTTTTCGTCACCAGCATTTTTTGTCATTTTTCATCACCAGAATTTTTTCGTCACCAGCATTTTTCGTCATTTTTCATCACCAGCATTTTTTCGTCACCAGCATTTTTCGTTATTTTTCGTCACCAGCATTTTTTCGTCACCAGCATTTTTCGTCATTTTTCGTCACCAGAATTTTTTCGTCACCAGCATTTTTTTCGTCACCAGGAATTTTTTGTCACCAGCATTTTTTGTCATTTTTCGTCACCAGCATTTTTTCGTCATTTTTCGTTTCGTCACCAGCATTTTTTCGTCACCAGCATTTTTTGTCATTTTTCGTCACCAGCATTTTTTGTTATTTTTCGTCACCAGCATTTTTTCGTCACCAGCATTTTTCGTCACCAGCATTTTTTCGTCACCAGCATTATTTGTCATTTTTCGTCACCAGCATTTTTTCGTCACCAGCATTTTTTGTCATTTTTCGTCACCATCATTTTTCGTCACCAGCATTTTTTCGTCACCAGCATTTTTTGTCATTTTTCATCACCAGCATTTTTTCGTCACCAGCATTTTTTTCGTCACCAGCATTTTTTTGTCACCAGCATTTTTTGTCATTTTTCGTCACCAGCATTTTTTGTCATTTTTCGTCACCAGCATTTTTCGTCATTTTTCGTCACCAGCATTTTTTGTCATTTTTCGTCACCAGCATTTTTTCGTCACCAGCATTTTTTCGTCACCAGCATTTTTTGTCATTTTTCATCACCAGCATTTTTTCGTCACCAGCATTTTTCGTCATTTTTCATCACCAGCATTTTTTCGTCACCAGCATTTTTCGTCATTTTTCGTCACCAGCATTTTTTCGTCACCAGCATTTTTCGTCATTTTTCGTCACCAGCATTTTTTCGTCACCAGCATTTTTTTCGTCACCAGGAATTTTTTGTCACCAGCATTTTTTGTCATTTTTCGTCACCAGCATTTTTTCGTCACCAGCATTTTTTGTCATTTTTCGTCACCAGCATTTTTTCGTCACCAGCATTTTTTGTCATTTTTCGTCACCAGCATTTTTCGTAATTTTTCGTCACCAGCATTTTTCGTCACCAGCATTTTTTCGTCACCAGCATTTTTTCGTCACCAGCATTTTTTCGTCACCAGCATTTTTTGTCATTTTTCATCACCAGCATTTTTTCGTCACCAGCATTTTTTGTCATTTTTCATCACCAGCATTTTTTCGTCACCAGCATTTTTTGTCATTTTTTGTCATTTTTCATCACCAGCATTTTTTGTCATTTTTCGTCACCAGCATTTTTCGTCATCAGCATTTTTTCGTCATCAGCATTTTTTCGTCACCAGCATTTTTTGTCATTTTTCGTCACCAGCATTTTTTCGTCACCAGCATTTTTCGTCATTTTTCGTCACCAGCATTTTTTCGTCACCAGCATTTTTTTCGTCACCAGCATTTTTTCGTCACCAGCAATTTTTCGTCACCAGCATTTTTTGTCATTTTTCGTCACCAGCATTTTTTCGTCACCAGCATTTTTTGTCATTTTTCATCACCAGCATTTTTTCGTCACCAGCATTTTTTGTCATTTTTCGTCACCAGCATTTTTTGTCATTTTTCGTCACCAGCATTTTTTGTCATTTTTCGTCACCAGCATTTTTTGTCATTTTTCGTCACCAGCATTTTTTCGTCACCAGCATTTTTTGTCATTTTTCATCACCAGCATTTTTTCGTCACCAGCATTTTTCGTCATTTTTCATCACCAGCATTTTTTCGTCACCAGCATTTTTCGTTATTTTTCGTCACCAGCATTTTTTCGTCACCAGCATTTTTCGTCACCAGCATTTTTTCGTCACCAGCATTTTTTTCGTCACCAGGAATTTTTTGTCACCAGCATTTTTTGTCATTTTTCGTCACCAGCATTTTTTCGTCATTTTTCGTTTCGTCACCAGCATTTTTTCGTCACCAGCATTTTTTGTCATTTTTCGTCACCAGCATTTTTTGTCATTTTTCGTCACCAGCATTTTTGTCATTTTTCGTCACCAGCATTTTTTCGTCACCAGCATTTTTCGTCACCAGCATTTTTTCGTCACCAGCATTATTTGTCATTTTTCGTCACCAGCATTTTTTCGTCACCAGCATTTTTTGTCATTTTTCGTCACCATCATTTTTCGTCACCAGCATTTTTTCGTCACCAGCATTTTTTGTCATTTTTCATCACCAGCATTTTTTCGTCACCAGCATTTTTTTCGTCACCAGCATTTTTTTGTCACCAGCATTTTTTGTCATTTTTCGTCACCAGCATTTTTCGTCATTTTTCGTCACCAGCATTTTTTGTCATTTTTCGTCACCAGCATTTTTTCGTCACCAGCATTTTTTCGTCACCAGCATTTTTTGTCATTTTTCATCACCAGCATTTTTTCGTCACCAGCATTTTTCGTCATTTTTCATCACCAGCATTTTTTCGTCACCAGCATTTTTCGTCATTTTTCGTCACCAGCATTTTTTCGTCACCAGCATTTTTCGTCATTTTTCGTCACCAGCATTTTTTCGTCACCAGCATTTTTTTCGTCACCAGGAATTTTTTGTCACCAGCATTTTTTGTCATTTTTCGTCACCAGCATTTTTTCGTCACCAGCATTTTTTGTCATTTTTCGTCACCAGCATTTTTTCGTCACCAGCATTTTTTGTCATTTTTCGTCACCAGCATTTTTCGTAATTTTTCGTCACCAGCATTTTTCGTCACCAGCATTTTTTCGTCACCAGCATTTTTTCGTCACCAGCATTTTTTCGTCACCAGCATTTTTTGTCATTTTTCATCACCAGCATTTTTTCGTCACCAGCATTTTTTGTCATTTTTCATCACCAGCATTTTTTCGTCACCAGCATTTTTTGTCATTTTTTGTCATTTTTCATCACCAGCATTTTTTCGTCACCAGCATTTTTTCGTCATTTTTCGTCACCAGCATTTTTTCGTCACCAGCATTTTTTTCGTCACCAGCATTTTTTTGTCACCAGCATTTTTTGTCATTTTTCGTCACCAGCATTTTTTCGTCACCAGCATTTTTTGTCATTTTTCGTCACCAGCATTTTTTCGTCACCAGCATTTTTTTCGTCACCAGCATTTTTTTGTCACCAGCATTTTTTGTCATTTTTCGTCACCAGCATTTTTTCGTCATTTTTCGTCACCAGCATTTTTTTGTCACCAGCATTTTTTGTCATTTTTCGTCACCAGCATTTTTTCGTCATTTTTCGTCACCAGCATTTTTTTGTCACCAGCATTTTTTGTAATTTTTCGTCACCAGCATTTTTTCGTCACCAGCATTGTTTTCGTCACCAGCATTTTTTTGTCACCAGCATTTTTCGTCATTTTTCGTCACCAGCATTTTTTTGTCACCAGCATTTTTTGTCATTTTTCGTCACCAGCATTTTTTCGTCATTTTTCGTCACCAGCATTTTTTTGTCACCGGCATTTTTTGTCATTTTTCGTCACCAGCATTTTTTGTCATTTTTCGCCACCAGCATTTTTCGTCACCAGCATTTTTTCGTCACCAGCATTTTTTTCGTCACCAGCATTTTTTCGTCACCAGCATTTTTTGTCATTTTTCGTCACCAGCATTTTTTGTCATTTTTCGTCACCAGCATTTTTTCGTCATTTTTCGTCACCAGCATTTTTTCGTCATTTTTCGTCACCAGCATTTTTTTGTCACCAGCATTTTTTGTCATTTTTCGTCACCAGCATTTTTTCGTCACCAGCATTTTTTTCGTCACCAGCATTTTTTCGTCACCAGCATTTTTTGTCATTTTTCGTCACCAGCATTTTTTCGTCACCAGCATTTTTCGTCATTTTTCGTCACCAGCATTTTTTCGTCACCAGCATTTTTTTCGTCACCAGCATTTTTTTGTCACCAGCATTTTTTGTCATTTTTCGTCACCAGCATTTTTTCGTCATTTTTCGTCACCAGCATTTTTTCGTCACCAGCATTTTTTGTCATTTTTCGTCACCAGCATTATTTCGTCATTTTTCGTCACCAGCATTTTTTTCGTCACCAGCATTTTTTTGTCACCAGCATTTTTTGTCATTTTTCGTCACCAGCATTTTTCGTCATCAGCATTTTTTCGTCATCAGCATTTTTTCGTCACCAGCATTTTTTCGTCACCAGCATTTTTTCGTCACCAGCAATTTTTCGTCACCAGCATTTTGTCATTTTTCGTCACCAGCATTTTTTCGTCACCAGCATTTTTTGTCATTTTTCATCACCAGCATTTTTTCGTCACCAGCATTTTTTGTCATTTTTCATCACCAGCATTTTTTCGTCACCAGCATTTTTTGTCATTTTTCGTCACCAGCATTTTTTGTCATTTTTCGTCACCAGCATTTTTTCGTCACCAGCATTTTTTCGTCACCAGCATTTTTTGTCATTTTTCATCACCAGCATTTTTTCGTCACCAGCATTTTTCGTCATTTTTCATCACCAGCATTTTTTCGTCACCAGCATTTTTCGTTATTTTTCGTCACCAGCATTTTTTCGTCACCAGCATTTTTCGTCATTTTTCGTCACCAGCATTTTTTCGTCACCAGCATTTTTTTCGTCACCAGGAATTTTTTGTCACCAGCATTTTTTGTCATTTTTCGTCACCAGCATTTTTTCGTCATTTTTCGTTTCGTCACCAGCATTTTTTCGTCACCAGCATTTTTTGTCATTTTTCGTCACCAGCATTTTTTGTCATTTTTCGTCACCAGCATTTTTTCGTCACCAGCATTTTTCGTCACAAGCATTTTTTCGTCACCAGCATTATTTGTCATTTTTCGTCACCAGCATTTTTTCGTCACCAGCATTTTTTGTCATTTTTCGTCACCAGCATTTTTCGTCACCAGCATTTTTTCGTCACCAGCATTTTTTCGTCACCAGCATTTTTCGTCACCAGGAATTTTTTGTCACCAGCATTTTTTGTCATTTTTCGTCACCAGCATTATTTCGTCATTTTTCGTTTCGTCACCAGCATTTTTTCGTCACCAGCATTTTTTCGTCACCAGCATTTTTCGTCACCAGCATTTTTTCGTCACCAGCATTATTTGTCATTTTTCGTCACCAGCATTTTTTCGTCACCAGCATTTTTCGTCACCAGCATTTTTCGTCACCAGGAATTTTTTGTCACCAGCATTTTTTGTCATTTTTCGTCACCAGCATTTTTTCGTCATTTTTCGTTTCGTCACCAGCATTTTTTCGTCACCAGCATTTTTTCGTCACCAGCATTTTTCGTCACCAGCATTTTTTCGTCACCAGCATTATTTGTCATTTTTCGTCACCAGCATTTTTTCGTCACCAGCATTTTTTGTCATTTTTCGTCACCAGCATTTTTCGTCACCAGCATTTTTTCGTCACCAGCATTTTTTCGTCACCAGCATTTTTTCGTCACCAGCATTTTTTGTCATTTTTCATCACCAGCATTTTTTCGTCACCAGCATTTTTTGTCATTTTTCATCACCAGCATTTTTTCGTCACCAGCATTTTTTGTCATTTTTCGTCACCAGCATTTTTTCGTCACCAGCATTTTTTCGTCATTTTTCGTCACCAGCATTTTTTGTCATTTTTCGTCACCAGCATTTTTCGTAATTTTTCGTCACCAGCATTTTTCGTCATTTTTCATCACCAGCATTTTTTCGTCACCAGCATTTTTTGTCACCAGCATTTTTTCGTCACCAGCATTTTTTGTCATTTTTCGTCACCAGCATTTTTCGTCATTTTTCGTCACCAGCATTTTTTTCGTCACCAGCATTTTTTCGTCACCAGCATTTTTTCGTCATTTTTCGTCACCAGCATTTTTTTCGTCACCAGCATTTTTTTGTCACCAGCATTTTTTGTCATTTTTCGTCACCAGCATTTTTTCGTCACCAGCATTTTTTCGTCACCAGCATTTTTTGTCATTTTTCATCACCAGCATTTTTTCGTCACCAGCATTTTTCGTCATTTTTCATCACCAGCATTTTTTCGTCACCAGCATTTTTCGTCATTTTTCGTCACCAGCATTTTTTCGTCACCAGCATTTTTTCGTCACCAGCATTTTTTTCGTCACCAGCATTTTTTCGTCACCAGCAATTTTTCGTCACCAGCATTTTTTGTCATTTTTCGTCACCAGCATTTTTTCGTCACCAGCATTTTTTCGTCACCAGCATTTTTTCGTCACCAGCATTTTTTGTCATTTTTCATCACCAGCATTTTTTCGTCACCAGCATTTTTCGTCATTTTTCATCACCAGCATTTTTTCGTCACCAGCATTTTTCGTCATTTTTCGTCACCAGCATTTTTTCGTCACCAGCATTTTTTCGTCATTTTTCGTCACCAGCATTTTTTCGTCATTTTTCGTTTCGTCACCAGCATTTTTTCGTCACCAGCATTTTTTCGTCACCAGCATTTTTCGTCACCAGCATTTTTTCGTCACCAGCATTTTTCGTCACCAGCATTTTTCGTCACCAGGAATTTTTTGTCACCAGCATTTTTTGTCATTTTTCGTCACCAGCATTATTTCGTCATTTTTCGTTTCGTCACCAGCATTTTTTCGTCACCAGCATTTTTTCGTCACCAGCATTTTTCGTCACCAGCATTTTTTCGTCACCAGCATTATTTGTCATTTTTCGTCACCAGCATTTTTTCGTCACCAGCATTTTTCGTCACCAGCATTTTTCGTCACCAGGAATTTTTTGTCACCAGCATTTTTTGTCATTTTTCGTCACCAGCATTTTTTCGTCATTTTTCGTTTCGTCACCAGCATTTTTTCGTCACCAGCATTTTTTCGTCACCAGCATTTTTCGTCACCAGCATTTTTTCGTCACCAGCATTATTTGTCATTTTTCGTCACCAGCATTTTTTCGTCACCAGCATTTTTTGTCATTTTTCGTCACCAGCATTTTTCGTCACCAGCATTTTTTCGTCACCAGCATTTTTTCGTCACCAGCATTTTTTCGTCACCAGCATTTTTTGTCATTTTTCATCACCAGCATTTTTTCGTCACCAGCATTTTTTGTCATTTTTCATCACCAGCATTTTTTCGTCACCAGCATTTTTTGTCATTTTTCGTCACCAGCATTTTTTCGTCACCAGCATTTTTTCGTCATTTTTCGTCACCAGCATTTTTTGTCATTTTTCGTCACCAGCATTTTTCGTAATTTTTCGTCACCAGCATTTTTCGTCATTTTTCATCACCAGCATTTTTTCGTCACCAGCATTTTTTGTCACCAGCATTTTTTCGTCACCAGCATTTTTTGTCATTTTTCGTCACCAGCATTTTTCGTCATTTTTCGTCACCAGCATTTTTTTCGTCACCAGCATTTTTTCGTCACCAGCATTTTTTCGTCATTTTTCGTCACCAGCATTTTTTTCGTCACCAGCATTTTTTTGTCACCAGCATTTTTTGTCATTTTTCGTCACCAGCATTTTTTCGTCACCAGCATTTTTTCGTCACCAGCATTTTTTGTCATTTTTCATCACCAGCATTTTTTCGTCACCAGCATTTTTCGTCATTTTTCATCACCAGCATTTTTTCGTCACCAGCATTTTTCGTCATTTTTCGTCACCAGCATTTTTTCGTCACCAGCATTTTTTCGTCACCAGCATTTTTTTCGTCACCAGCATTTTTTCGTCACCAGCAATTTTTCGTCACCAGCATTTTTTGTCATTTTTCGTCACCAGCATTTTTTCGTCACCAGCATTTTTTGTCATTTTTCATCACCAGCATTTTTTGTCATTTTTCATCACCAGCATTTTTTCGTCACCAGCATTTTTTGTCATTTTTCGTCACCAGCATTTTTTCGTCACCAGCATTTTTCGTCATTTTTCGTCACCAGCATTTTTTCGTCACCAGCATTTTTATCGTCACCAGCATTTTTTTCGTCACCAGCATTTTTTTGTCACCAGCATTTTTTGTCATTTTTCGTCACCAGCATTTTTTCGTCATTTTTCGTCACCAGCATTTTTTCGTCACCAGCAATTTTTGTCATTTTTCGTCACCAGCATTTTTTCGTCATTTTTCGTCACCAGCATTTTTTTCGTCACCAGCATTTTTTTGTCACCAGCATTTTTTGTCATTTTTCGTCACCAGCATTTTTCGTCATCAGCATTTTTTCGTCATCAGCATTTTTTCGTCACCAGCATTTTTTGTCATTTTTCGTCACCAGCATTTTTTCGTCACCAGCATTTTTCGTCATTTTTCGTCACCAGCATTTTTTCGTCACCAGCATTTTTTGTCATTTTTCGTCACCAGCATTTTTCGTCACCAGCATTTTTTCGTCACCAGCATTTTTTCGTCACCAGCATTTTTTGTCATTTTTCATCACCAGCATTTTTTCGTCACCAGCATTTTTTCGTCACCAGCATTTTTTGTCATTTTTCATCACCAGCATTTTTTCGTCACCAGCATTTTTTGTCATTTTTCGTCACCAGCATTTTTTGTCATTTTTCGTCACCAGCATTTTTTCGTCACCAGCATTTTTTGTCATTTTTCATCACCAGCATTTTTTCGTCACCAGCATTTTTTGTCATTTTTCATCACCATCATTTTTTCGTCACCAGCATTTTTTGTCATTTTTCGTCACCAGCATTTTTTCGTCACCAGCATTTTTTCGTCATTTTTCGTCACCAGCATTTTTTGTCATTTTTCGTCACCAGCATTTTTCGTAATTTTTCGTCACCAGCATTTTTCGTCATTTTTCATCACCAGCATTTTTTCGTCACCAGCATTTTTTGTCACCAGCATTTTTTCGTCACCAGCATTTTTTGTCATTTTTCGTCACCAGCATTTTTCGTCATTTTTCGTCACCAGCATTTTTTTCGTCACCAGCATTTTTTCGTCACCAGCATTTTTTCGTCATTTTTCGTCACCAGCATTTTTTTCGTCACCAGCATTTTTTTGTCACCAGCATTTTTTGTCATTTTTCGTCACCAGCATTTTTTCGTCACCAGCATTTTTTCGTCACCAGCATTTTTTGTCATTTTTCATCACCAGCATTTTTTCGTCACCAGCATTTTTCGTCATTTTTCATCACCAGCATTTTTTCGTCACCAGCATTTTTCGTCATTTTTCGTCACCAGCATTTTTTCGTCACCAGCATTTTTTCGTCACCAGCATTTTTTTCGTCACCAGCATTTTTTCGTCACCAGCAATTTTTCGTCACCAGCATTTTTTGTCATTTTTCGTCACCAGCATTTTTTCGTCACCAGCATTTTTTGTCATTTTTCATCACCAGCATTTTTTGTCATTTTTCATCACCAGCATTTTTTCGTCACCAGCATTTTTTGTCATTTTTCGTCACCAGCATTTTTTCGTCACCAGCATTTTTCGTCATTTTTCGTCACCAGCATTTTTTCGTCACCAGCATTTTTTTCGTCACCAGCATTTTTTTCGTCACCAGCATTTTTTTGTCACCAGCATTTTTTGTCATTTTTCGTCACCAGCATTTTTTCGTCATTTTTCGTCACCAGCATTTTTTCGTCACCAGCAATTTTTGTCATTTTTCGTCACCAGCATTTTTTCGTCATTTTTCGTCACCAGCATTTTTTTCGTCACCAGCATTTTTTTGTCACCAGCATTTTTTGTCATTTTTCGTCACCAGCATTTTTCGTCATCAGCATTTTTTCGTCATCAGCATTTTTTCGTCACCAGCATTTTTTGTCATTTTTCATCACCAGCATTTTTTCGTCACCAGCATTTTTTGTCACCAGCATTTTTTCGTCACCAGCATTTTTTGTCATTTTTCGTCACCAGCATTTTTCGTCATTTTTCGTCACCAGCATTTTTTTCGTCACCAGCATTTTTTCGTCACCAGCATTTTTTCGTCATTTTTCGTCACCAGCATTTTTTTCGTCACCAGCATTTTTTTGTCACCAGCATTTTTTGTCATTTTTCGTCACCAGCATTTTTTCGTCACCAGCATTTTTTCGTCACCAGCATTTTTTGTCATTTTTCATCACCAGCATTTTTTCGTCACCAGCATTTTTCGTCATTTTTCATCACCAGCATTTTTTCGTCACCAGCATTTTTCGTCATTTTTCGTCACCAGCATTTTTTCGTCACCAGCATTTTTTCGTCACCAGCATTTTTTTCGTCACCAGCATTTTTTCGTCACCAGCAATTTTTCGTCACCAGCATTTTTTGTCATTTTTCGTCACCAGCATTTTTTCGTCACCAGCATTTTTTGTCATTTTTCATCACCAGCATTTTTTGTCATTTTTCATCACCAGCATTTTTTCGTCACCAGCATTTTTTGTCATTTTTCGTCACCAGCATTTTTTCGTCACCAGCATTTTTCGTCATTTTTCGTCACCAGCATTTTTTCGTCACCAGCATTTTTATCGTCACCAGCATTTTTTTCGTCACCAGCATTTTTTTGTCACCAGCATTTTTTGTCATTTTTCGTCACCAGCATTTTTTCGTCATTTTTCGTCACCAGCATTTTTTCGTCACCAGCAATTTTTGTCATTTTTCGTCACCAGCATTTTTTCGTCATTTTTCGTCACCAGCATTTTTTTCGTCACCAGCATTTTTTTGTCACCAGCATTTTTTGTCATTTTTCGTCACCAGCATTTTTCGTCATCAGCATTTTTTCGTCATCAGCATTTTTTCGTCACCAGCATTTTTTGTCATTTTTCGTCACCAGCATTTTTTCGTCACCAGCATTTTTCGTCATTTTTCGTCACCAGCATTTTTTCGTCACCAGCATTTTTTGTCATTTTTCGTCACCAGCATTTTTCGTCACCAGCATTTTTTCGTCACCAGCATTTTTTCGTCACCAGCATTTTTTGTCATTTTTCATCACCAGCATTTTTTCGTCACCAGCATTTTTTCGTCACCAGCATTTTTTGTCATTTTTCATCACCAGCATTTTTTCGTCACCAGCATTTTTTGTCATTTTTCGTCACCAGCATTTTTTGTCATTTTTCGTCACCAGCATTTTTTCGTCACCAGCATTTTTTGTCATTTTTCATCACCAGCATTTTTTCGTCACCAGCATTTTTTGTCATTTTTCATCACCATCATTTTTTCGTCACCAGCATTTTTTGTCATTTTTCGTCACCAGCATTTTTTCGTCACCAGCATTTTTTCGTCATTTTTCGTCACCAGCATTTTTTGTCATTTTTCGTCACCAGCATTTTTCGTAATTTTTCGTCACCAGCATTTTTCGTCATTTTTCATCACCAGCATTTTTTCGTCACCAGCATTTTTTGTCACCAGCATTTTTTCGTCACCAGCATTTTTTGTCATTTTTCGTCACCAGCATTTTTCGTCATTTTTCGTCACCAGCATTTTTTTCGTCACCAGCATTTTTTCGTCACCAGCATTTTTTCGTCATTTTTCGTCACCAGCATTTTTTTCGTCACCAGCATTTTTTTGTCACCAGCATTTTTTGTCATTTTTCGTCACCAGCATTTTTTCGTCACCAGCATTTTTTCGTCACCAGCATTTTTTGTCATTTTTCATCACCAGCATTTTTTCGTCACCAGCATTTTTCGTCATTTTTCATCACCAGCATTTTTTCGTCACCAGCATTTTTCGTCATTTTTCGTCACCAGCATTTTTTCGTCACCAGCATTTTTTCGTCACCAGCATTTTTTTCGTCACCAGCATTTTTTCGTCACCAGCAATTTTTCGTCACCAGCATTTTTTGTCATTTTTCGTCACCAGCATTTTTTCGTCACCAGCATTTTTTGTCATTTTTCATCACCAGCATTTTTTGTCATTTTTCATCACCAGCATTTTTTCGTCACCAGCATTTTTTGTCATTTTTCGTCACCAGCATTTTTTCGTCACCAGCATTTTTCGTCATTTTTCGTCACCAGCATTTTTTCGTCACCAGCATTTTTTTCGTCACCAGCATTTTTTTCGTCACCAGCATTTTTTTGTCACCAGCATTTTTTGTCATTTTTCGTCACCAGCATTTTTTCGTCATTTTTCGTCACCAGCATTTTTTCGTCACCAGCAATTTTTGTCATTTTTCGTCACCAGCATTTTTTCGTCATTTTTCGTCACCAGCATTTTTTTCGTCACCAGCATTTTTTTGTCACCAGCATTTTTTGTCATTTTTCGTCACCAGCATTTTTCGTCATCAGCATTTTTTCGTCATCAGCATTTTTTCGTCACCAGCATTTTTTGTCATTTTTCATCACCAGCATTTTTTCGTCACCAGCATTTTTTGTCACCAGCATTTTTTCGTCACCAGCATTTTTTGTCATTTTTCGTCACCAGCATTTTTCGTCATTTTTCGTCACCAGCATTTTTTTCGTCACCAGCATTTTTTCGTCACCAGCATTTTTTCGTCATTTTTCGTCACCAGCATTTTTTTCGTCACCAGCATTTTTTTGTCACCAGCATTTTTTGTCATTTTTCGTCACCAGCATTTTTTCGTCACCAGCATTTTTTCGTCACCAGCATTTTTTGTCATTTTTCATCACCAGCATTTTTTCGTCACCAGCATTTTTCGTCATTTTTCATCACCAGCATTTTTTCGTCACCAGCATTTTTCGTCATTTTTCGTCACCAGCATTTTTTCGTCACCAGCATTTTTTCGTCACCAGCATTTTTTTCGTCACCAGCATTTTTTCGTCACCAGCAATTTTTCGTCACCAGCATTTTTTGTCATTTTTCGTCACCAGCATTTTTTCGTCACCAGCATTTTTTGTCATTTTTCATCACCAGCATTTTTTGTCATTTTTCATCACCAGCATTTTTTCGTCACCAGCATTTTTTGTCATTTTTCGTCACCAGCATTTTTTCGTCACCAGCATTTTTCGTCATTTTTCGTCACCAGCATTTTTTCGTCACCAGCATTTTTTTCGTCACCAGCATTTTTTTCGTCACCAGCATTTTTTTGTCACCAGCATTTTTTGTCATTTTTCGTCACCAGCATTTTTTCGTCATTTTTCGTCACCAGCATTTTTTCGTCACCAGCAATTTTTGTCATTTTTCGTCACCAGCATTTTTTCGTCATTTTTCGTCACCAGCATTTTTTTCGTCACCAGCATTTTTTTGTCACCAGCATTTTTTGTCATTTTTCGTCACCAGCATTTTTCGTCATCAGCATTTTTTCGTCATCAGCATTTTTTCGTCACCAGCATTTTTTGTCATTTTTCGTCACCAGCATTTTTTCGTCACCAGCATTTTTCGTCATTTTTCGTCACCAGCATTTTTTCGTCACCAGCATTTTTTTCGTCACCAGCATTTTTTCGTCACCAGCAATTTTTCGTCACCAGCATTTTTTGTCATTTTTCGTCACCAGCATTTTTTCGTCACCAGCATTTTTTGTCATTTTTCATCACCAGCATTTTTTCGTCACCAGCATTTTTTCGTCACCAGCATTTTTTGTCATTTTTCATCACCAGCATTTTTTCGTCACCAGCATTTTTTGTCATTTTTCGTCACCAGCATTTTTTGTCATTTTTCGTCACCAGCATTTTTTCGTCACCAGCATTTTTTCGTCACCAGCATTTTTTGTCATTTTTCATCACCAGAATTTTTTCGTCACCAGCATTTTTCGTCATTTTTCATCACCAGCATTTTTTCGTCACCAGCATTTTTCGTTATTTTTCGTCACCAGCATTTTTTCGTCACCAGCATTTTTCGTCATTTTTCGTCACCAGAATTTTTTCGTCACCAGCATTTTTTTCGTCACCAGGAATTTTTTGTCACCAGCATTTTTTGTCATTTTTCGTCACCAGCATTTTTTCGTCATTTTTCGTTTCGTCACCAGCATTTTTTCGTCACCAGCATTTTTTGTCATTTTTCGTCACCAGCATTTTTTGTTATTTTTCGTCACCAGCATTTTTTCGTCACCAGCATTTTTCGTCACCAGCATTTTTTCGTCACCAGCATTATTTGTCATTTTTCGTCACCAGCATTTTTTCGTCACCAGCATTTTTTGTCATTTTTCGTCACCATCATTTTTCGTCACCAGCATTTTTTCGTCACCAGCATTTTTTGTCATTTTTCATCACCAGCATTTTTTCGTCACCAGCATTTTTTTCGTCACCAGCATTTTTTTGTCACCAGCATTTTTTGTCATTTTTCGTCACCAGCATTTTTTGTCATTTTTCGTCACCAGCATTTTTCGTCATTTTTCGTCACCAGCATTTTTTGTCATTTTTCGTCACCAGCATTTTTTCGTCACCAGCATTTTTTCGTCACCAGCATTTTTTGTCATTTTTCATCACCAGCATTTTTTCGTCACCAGCATTTTTCGTCATTTTTCATCACCAGCATTTTTTCGTCACCAGCATTTTTCGTCATTTTTCGTCACCAGCATTTTTTCGTCACCAGCATTTTTCGTCATTTTTCGTCACCAGCATTTTTTCGTCACCAGCATTTTTTTCGTCACCAGGAATTTTTTGTCACCAGCATTTTTTGTCATTTTTCGTCACCAGCATTTTTTCGTCACCAGCATTTTTTGTCATTTTTCGTCACCAGCATTTTTTCGTCACCAGCATTTTTTGTCATTTTTCGTCACCAGCATTTTTCGTAATTTTTCGTCACCAGCATTTTTCGTCACCAGCATTTTTTCGTCACCAGCATTTTTTCGTCACCAGCATTTTTTCGTCACCAGCATTTTTTGTCATTTTTCATCACCAGCATTTTTTCGTCACCAGCATTTTTTGTCATTTTTCATCACCAGCATTTTTTCGTCACCAGCATTTTTTGTCATTTTTTGTCATTTTTCATCACCAGCATTTTTTGTCATTTTTCGTCACCAGCATTTTTCGTCATCAGCATTTTTTCGTCATCAGCATTTTTTCGTCACCAGCATTTTTTGTCATTTTTCGTCACCAGCATTTTTTCGTCACCAGCATTTTTCGTCATTTTTCGTCACCAGCATTTTTTCGTCACCAGCATTTTTTTCGTCACCAGCATTTTTTCGTCACCAGCAATTTTTCGTCACCAGCATTTTTTGTCATTTTTCGTCACCAGCATTTTTTCGTCACCAGCATTTTTTGTCATTTTTCATCACCAGCATTTTTTCGTCACCAGCATTTTTTGTCATTTTTCGTCACCAGCATTTTTTGTCATTTTTCGTCACCAGCATTTTTTGTCATTTTTCGTCACCAGCATTTTTTGTCATTTTTCGTCACCAGCATTTTTTCGTCACCAGCATTTTTTGTCATTTTTCATCACCAGCATTTTTTCGTCACCAGCATTTTTCGTCATTTTTCATCACCAGCATTTTTTCGTCACCAGCATTTTTCGTTATTTTTCGTCACCAGCATTTTTTCGTCACCAGCATTTTTCGTCACCAGCATTTTTTCGTCACCAGCATTTTTTTCGTCACCAGGAATTTTTTGTCACCAGCATTTTTTGTCATTTTTCGTCACCAGCATTTTTTCGTCATTTTTCGTTTCGTCACCAGCATTTTTTCGTCACCAGCATTTTTTGTCATTTTTCGTCACCAGCATTTTTTGTCATTTTTCGTCACCAGCATTTTTGTCATTTTTCGTCACCAGCATTTTTTCGTCACCAGCATTTTTCGTCACCAGCATTTTTTCGTCACCAGCATTATTTGTCATTTTTCGTCACCAGCATTTTTTCGTCACCAGCATTTTTTGTCATTTTTCGTCACCATCATTTTTCGTCACCAGCATTTTTTCGTCACCAGCATTTTTTGTCATTTTTCATCACCAGCATTTTTTCGTCACCAGCATTTTTTTCGTCACCAGCATTTTTTTGTCACCAGCATTTTTTGTCATTTTTCGTCACCAGCATTTTTCGTCATTTTTCGTCACCAGCATTTTTTGTCATTTTTCGTCACCAGCATTTTTTCGTCACCAGCATTTTTTCGTCACCAGCATTTTTTGTCATTTTTCATCACCAGCATTTTTTCGTCACCAGCATTTTTCGTCATTTTTCATCACCAGCATTTTTTCGTCACCAGCATTTTTCGTCATTTTTCGTCACCAGCATTTTTTCGTCACCAGCATTTTTCGTCATTTTTCGTCACCAGCATTTTTTCGTCACCAGCATTTTTTTCGTCACCAGGAATTTTTTGTCACCAGCATTTTTTGTCATTTTTCGTCACCAGCATTTTTTCGTCACCAGCATTTTTTGTCATTTTTCGTCACCAGCATTTTTTCGTCACCAGCATTTTTTGTCATTTTTCGTCACCAGCATTTTTCGTAATTTTTCGTCACCAGCATTTTTCGTCACCAGCATTTTTTCGTCACCAGCATTTTTTCGTCACCAGCATTTTTTCGTCACCAGCATTTTTTGTCATTTTTCATCACCAGCATTTTTTCGTCACCAGCATTTTTTGTCATTTTTCATCACCAGCATTTTTTCGTCACCAGCATTTTTTGTCATTTTTTGTCATTTTTCATCACCAGCATTTTTTCGTCACCAGCATTTTTTCGTCATTTTTCGTCACCAGCATTTTTTCGTCACCAGCATTTTTTTCGTCACCAGCATTTTTTTGTCACCAGCATTTTTTGTCATTTTTCGTCACCAGCATTTTTTCGTCACCAGCATTTTTTGTCATTTTTCGTCACCAGCATTTTTTCGTCACCAGCATTTTTTTCGTCACCAGCATTTTTTTGTCACCAGCATTTTTTGTCATTTTTCGTCACCAGCATTTTTTCGTCATTTTTCGTCACCAGCATTTTTTTGTCACCAGCATTTTTTGTCATTTTTCGTCACCAGCATTTTTTCGTCATTTTTCGTCACCAGCATTTTTTTGTCACCAGCATTTTTTGTAATTTTTCGTCACCAGCATTTTTTCGTCACCAGCATTGTTTTCGTCACCAGCATTTTTTTGTCACCAGCATTTTTCGTCATTTTTCGTCACCAGCATTTTTTTGTCACCAGCATTTTTTGTCATTTTTCGTCACCAGCATTTTTTCGTCATTTTTCGTCACCAGCATTTTTTTGTCACCGGCATTTTTTGTCATTTTTCGTCACCAGCATTTTTTGTCATTTTTCGCCACCAGCATTTTTCGTCACCAGCATTTTTTCGTCACCAGCATTTTTTTCGTCACCAGCATTTTTTCGTCACCAGCATTTTTTGTCATTTTTCGTCACCAGCATTTTTTGTCATTTTTCGTCACCAGCATTTTTTCGTCATTTTTCGTCACCAGCATTTTTTCGTCATTTTTCGTCACCAGCATTTTTTTGTCACCAGCATTTTTTGTCATTTTTCGTCACCAGCATTTTTTCGTCACCAGCATTTTTTTCGTCACCAGCATTTTTTCGTCACCAGCATTTTTTGTCATTTTTCGTCACCAGCATTTTTTCGTCACCAGCATTTTTCGTCATTTTTCGTCACCAGCATTTTTTCGTCACCAGCATTTTTTTCGTCACCAGCATTTTTTTGTCACCAGCATTTTTTGTCATTTTTCGTCACCAGCATTTTTTCGTCATTTTTCGTCACCAGCATTTTTTCGTCACCAGCATTTTTTGTCATTTTTCGTCACCAGCATTATTTCGTCATTTTTCGTCACCAGCATTTTTTTCGTCACCAGCATTTTTTTGTCACCAGCATTTTTTGTCATTTTTCGTCACCAGCATTTTTCGTCATCAGCATTTTTTCGTCATCAGCATTTTTTCGTCACCAGCATTTTTTCGTCACCAGCATTTTTTCGTCACCAGCAATTTTTCGTCACCAGCATTTTGTCATTTTTCGTCACCAGCATTTTTTCGTCACCAGCATTTTTTGTCATTTTTCATCACCAGCATTTTTTCGTCACCAGCATTTTTTGTCATTTTTCATCACCAGCATTTTTTCGTCACCAGCATTTTTTGTCATTTTTCGTCACCAGCATTTTTTGTCATTTTTCGTCACCAGCATTTTTTCGTCACCAGCATTTTTTCGTCACCAGCATTTTTTGTCATTTTTCATCACCAGCATTTTTTCGTCACCAGCATTTTTCGTCATTTTTCATCACCAGCATTTTTTCGTCACCAGCATTTTTCGTTATTTTTCGTCACCAGCATTTTTTCGTCACCAGCATTTTTCGTCATTTTTCGTCACCAGCATTTTTTCGTCACCAGCATTTTTTTCGTCACCAGGAATTTTTTGTCACCAGCATTTTTTGTCATTTTTCGTCACCAGCATTTTTTCGTCATTTTTCGTTTCGTCACCAGCATTTTTTCGTCACCAGCATTTTTTGTCATTTTTCGTCACCAGCATTTTTTGTCATTTTTCGTCACCAGCATTTTTTCGTCACCAGCATTTTTCGTCACAAGCATTTTTTCGTCACCAGCATTATTTGTCATTTTTCGTCACCAGCATTTTTTCGTCACCAGCATTTTTTGTCATTTTTCGTCACCAGCATTTTTCGTCACCAGCATTTTTTCGTCACCAGCATTTTTTCGTCACCAGCATTTTTTGTCATTTTTCATCACCAGCATTTTTTCGTCACCAGCATTTTTTGTCATTTTTCGACACCAGCATTTTTTCGTCACCAGCATTTTTCGTCATTTTTCGTCACCAGCATTTTTCGTCATTTTTCGTCACCAGCATTTTTTTCGTCACCAGCATTTTTCGTCATTTTTCGTCACCAGCATTTTTAAAAAAAAGTATCAATACTACGATGTAGAAGTACTCTGTTACAAGTAAAAGTCCTGAATTCAAAATGTACTTGAGTAAAAGTACAAAAGTATTGGCATCAAAATGGACTTAAAGTACTAAAATGTTTTACTGAAGTAAAAGTATCAATACTGCAATGTAGAAGCACTCTGTTACAAGTAAAAGTCTGGTGTACAAAAGATATTGTAGTCAGTACTACTGTACTGTACTGTACAGTAATACTGCGGCATGGTCATGTTGGATCTCCAAAAAGCGTTCGACACTGTAAACCATTCAATTTTACTTGATAAGCTGAGGGCGATTGGTTTTGACTGCACATCACTAAACTGGATGAGATCCTACCTGGAGGGAAGAGAACAAGTGGTTGACATCAACGGAACCATGTCCTCTTCCCTCCCGGTGAGCTGTGGGGTTCCTCAGGGCAGCATTCTAGGGCCGTTACTGTTCCTTTTATACATTAACGACATGAATGCTGCCTGTAACTGCAAATTGTTCCTGTTCGCTGATGACTCGGCACTCCTGATCTCGGGAGAGGACAAGCTGCAAGTTGAGGAGGCGCTCAGCTCCGAACTCTCAAAAATCCGTACTTGGCTTACTGATAACAAACTGTCACTACACCTTGGGAAAACTGAATCCATTCTCTTTGGGACCAAACATTCCCTCAGACAGATGGATGTAAATGATTTCAAGGTCAAAGTCGATGGCACAATTATCTCTAGCAAAGAAGAGATTACCTATTTGGGTTGTATTCTCGACAAATACCTGTCAGGTGAAAGCATGGGGACAAAGGTGGTCAAAATAGTAAACCAGAGAACCAAATTTATGGGCAGAGTTTCCTCTTTTGTCAACCCTCAGGCCCTCAGGACCCTCTCAGGGGCCCTGATTCAACCACATTTTGACTATGCTAGCACCTCCTGGTACTCCAACACCTCAGTGTCACTGAAGACTAAACTTCAAACCTCCCAAAACAAACTGATTCGGCTACTCCTCGGATTGGGGCCCATGACCCACCTTTCTCCCACCCATTTTGCCAGCCTAGGCTGGCTCAGGGTGGAAGACAGGGTTAAACAACTAAAAATGGGACTGGCGTTCAAAATTGTAAATGAAAATTTGCCCGATATGCCCCCTATTCCCGCATATCTGAGTAAATACCTCCAAAAGGTTAGTGACACCCACAGTCACAATACCAGAGGGAGTGCAAACAACAATTTGGTACCACCCACCCATAAAACAAACATGGGCAAATTCTCCTTCTACAGCACTGCCACCCAGGTTTGGAATGGTCTAACCCCATCCCTCAAAAAATGCAGTTCGCTGGGCTCATTTAAAAGAGCCTTAAAAAATCACCTTTCAGGAGGCCAAAAGAGGAGGTAGTACCATTTTCCCGTTAGACAGCCGACCCCCCCCTGTTCTTGTACATATCTTTCCCCCCTTTTTTTTATTCCATTGGCTGTACATAGTGTTGTATATGTGTATGTATATATGTATATATGTATGTGTGTATATTTATATATGTATATATGTATATATATATATATATATATATGTATGTGTGTATGTATGTATGTGTGTATATATGTATATATGTATATATGTATATATGTATATATGTATGTGTATGTGTATGTATGTATATATATATATATATATATATATATATATATAATTTTTTTGCTGTTTTTTTTTATTTTTTTATTTCTTTGTGTAATGATATTTGAACTGTGGTGCCACTATATATGTCTATGAATTGAATACCAGGGCCCTCATTGGAAACAAGTCCGCAAGGACTTTTATGAACGGACCTGTTAGACAAAGTATTTTAAATGTAAATGTGTTGTTTTACATTCTTTTGCCTAATAAAATATTCAATCAATCAATCAATCAATCAAGTACCTGACTGTGGTCGGGACAGGAAAGGGATTATTAGTTCCGTCAGGACCACTTGCTGCTGATGTGAGGTCATGTTGTCGAACTGATGGCTAAACTCCTGCAATCAGTGGATCACATCAAAATACAATGAAAAATACTTGTTTTCACTTCTTCGTTTTTCGGGCCAATTCCCATCAGGGTGCGCCACATCATCTGTTTCCATCTGCTTCTGTTTTCGGCATCTTCCTTGGTCACTCTAGCCACCTGCATGTCGTCTCCCTCCGCATTCATAAACTTCATCTTTGGTCTACCTCTTCTCCTCTTGCCTGGCAGCTCCATCTTCAGCATCCTTCTCCCAATATACCTCTCATCCCTCCTCTGTATATATCCAAACAAACATCCAAACCTCTTCTCTCTTGCTTTATCCCCAAACCTTCTAACCTGGGGTAATCCTCCAATGTAATCATTGGCATCCTCAATTTTGCCACCTCTAGTTCCGCCTCCTGTCTTCTCATCAGTGCCACCATTTCCATGCCGTACACATCTTCCCTCTCACAAATCACCCCTGACTCCATCAGTTCCACCCTACCTATCGCTTCTTCTGCTCTCTTCCACACTACCCATTACTTTGGACTCAATTCAACTTCACTATATGACTTTTGGTAGCACTTTACAATAGTGACCCGTTATAAAGCATTTATAAACGTTTATAAGTAGTTTGTAGACTATTAACAAATCATTAACAACCTGTTTGTTGACATTCATAAATGATTACTAAAACCTTTATAACTACAGTTACAAATCATTTGTAAAGTACTAGTAAGTAGTGAACTATTCATGAATAAGCCATTTATATACATCTGTAAAAGATTATTAAATAATTTGTAACGACCCATTCTAAAGCATTTATAAACGTTTATAAGCAGTTTGTAGAATATTAACAAATCATTAACAACCTGTTTATTGACATTCGTAAATGATTACTAAAACCTTTATAACTACGGTTACAAATCATCTATAAAGGTATTAGTAACTATTCATGAATACGCCCTGTATAATACATCTGTAAATGATTATTAAATCATTTGTAACTGATGTTACATAATATATACAAGCTATTGGTCGCTTGTTCATGTTTAACATATGCTTTGTTAAACATTCCTAAAGTATCTATAAATCCTTAGTACATGTTATTATGTGCCCTATAGTAAAGTGAAGACAGTTCATCATTTACAACTGTCTGTTAATGTGTTTGTTCATGTTTAACATGCTATGTAAAACATTCCTAAAATATCTATAAATCCTTTGTACATGTTATTATGTGCCCTACAGTAAAGTGAAGACAGTTGTTAGGAAAATTAGATTTAAAGTCTAGAAGTATAATGAATGTGTCTGTAGAAAACTGCATAAATGGAGGAATTTAGAAGAGTAAAAAGGGGGGCACATAGTGGCTCCTGGTTATATCCTGCTGTTTAAACATATAACTGCTTTAAGTTTAGCTATTCTAATCACTTAAGCCACACAGTGATATATAGACTATTATACTGTGTAGCTGTATATATCCTGTATATTTTAATCATTAGTATGACTAAAAGTGTTAAGTTTTAGTTTAACTATGTCATTATAACCTTATTCAAAGAAAATGTGTTTACCAAGGAGGAGAGGAGATCATAGTGAGAGAGGCCCTGTCTTTCCCTCTCTCTCATTCACTCCCTTTTCAGAGGAATGTCTTGCTGAAAATACAGGCACCAGTGATGCCATAGAATTAATATTAGGTCATAATAATCGCATACTATTGTTGTAACACTCTTATATTAATATAGTAAAAGCTTTAATATGGATATCAAAATGATATAAAATTACACAGCAGAAGTCAGAGTGTTAGTTCCCAGCGAGGAAATAGAAAACTAAAAATGCCATATACCTTGGCCAAATTATAATAGACAAAGGGTTCATAGACGCTTATCGCAATCAAAAGTAAGGGAGTGTAGGACCATCGAAGGGAGTTGAAGGAGTCCTGAGGCCTGTGACGGGGAAGGTGTGGAGTCAGCGTGAGAACAGCAGGAAGCCTCGTCCTCCGAAGCCAACATCAAGATCTAATTGATAATGTTTTTATGATGTAACGCTGGAATAGGGAAAGGATGCTTCAGTGCAGAAATCTTGCCCTGTCTCGAGCATCATTACTCTGTGATGAGGGAGAGATTTTTGTATCCAGCGCGCTGTTATTTGAGTGGTATTGTATCTTTACTGTTTGTTTGATAATTCATTCTAATAGTTTCATAGGCTCAGAAATAATTGTAAACTTAGTTTAAGGATAATAAATGATTTGATATTACAAATTGTAAATCTCCTGTCACTTTCTTTAAGGGTGTTTTAACGTCTCCCCATTTCACAGAACCTCTGAACTTGCACCTTGGTTATACTTAAGTACTTTAACTTTATCTCTTATGGTGTGAAGGTACAGAAGAATCATTACACAGTTCATCATTTATGACTGTCTGTTAATGTGGACTTTCTCCTTACCTGTTGCAAACTACCTGGCTTTCATGAATGCAGACACCAAACAATTACTAGAATTATCATTCATGTTAAGCAAATGATGCGTAAGACATTCGTAAAGAGTATGTAAACCATTTGTGGTGTTAGGGACCAAAAACGTCACTACAAAGTACTACCAATCAACTCTAAATTGCCTGAAACGTACTCCTAACAGGTTTTTGGGGGGACGATTTTGGCCTCCACACTTAGTGATTATTTCGGATTTAACTTTCGTTTCGGTAGTTTGATTACAAAATGTAAGTTGTGTAAAAAATAATCTGACTATACTAAGTTGTTATTTGTTTGTTTAAGTCAGGCTATACTCTACTCAGAGTCATAAGTTTACAAAATGTACTAAAGTAGAGTGAACGTCTGTGCGGTGTGTCTCCATCACTGAAAATCACGTACATGTAAACAGATATAAAACTGCTGTCCTGTGCAGTTGGGGTGAAAAAACACAACCATTCCACTCCTAATAATACCTATTTGATTTGACATCCTGACTTGCTGCTGTGGCTGAGCCTGGAACCTGTTACCTGCGGGTCACTAGTCAGTGACTCTATCCATTCACCTACAGCTGTTTCCTTGAAATATGTGGTTCTAAAACATTTTGTTGTCAACCCCCCACATTGACATGTATTTGGGCAGTGGACCCCAATGTGAAAAGTAACACATTTATTTAAGTTATTTGTCTTGTTTGTTGTTCAAGTCAAAGCACCAGGAAGGCTGTATTTCTTGGCCAACAGTTAGCTCAATGGGTTGAGATGCAGTATTCATGATCCAGAGGCCATGAGTTCAAATCCCACTGGTGTCTTTACTGTGATGCTTTCCTTTGCAGACTGGCTTCCAGAAGATCAAGTGAAAACCACCAGGAAGGCTGTATTTGTCATCCAACTGCTTAGCTCAATGGGTTGAGATGCAGTAGAGCGTCTGTCCAATAACATGACTTGACTTGACTGGGTTCGATTCCCACTCGAGTCAAGTGTCCCCGGTAACTTGGGGCAACGGATAAATTGACTGATATCCTTAGTGATGCTTCCCTTTGCAGACTAACTTCTAGAAAAACAAGTTAATTCTAAAAAATAAAAAAAAACAAGTTATAACCACCAGGAAACCTGCAACTCTCAGCCAACAGCATAGCTCAACTGGTAGAGCGTCTGTCCAATAACATGACTTGACTTCACTGGGTTCGATTCCCACTCGAGTCAAGTGTCCCCGGTAACTTGGGGCAACGGATAAATTGACTGATATCCTTAGTGATGCTTCCCTTTGCAGACTAACTTCTAGAAAAACAAGTTAATTCCAAAAAAAAAAAAAAAAAGTTATAACCACCAGGAAACCTGCAACTCTCAGCCAACAGCATAGCTCAACTGGTAGAGCGTCTGTCCAATAACATGACTTGACTTGACTTGACTGGGTTCGATTCCCACTCGAGTCAAGTGTCCCCGGTAACTTGGGGCAACGGACAAATTGACTGATATCCTTAGTGATGCTTCCCTTTGCAGACTAACTTCTAGAAAAACAAGTTAATTCCAAAAAAAAAAAAGAAAAAGTTATAACCACCAGGAAACCTGCAACTCTCAGCCAACAGCATAGCTCAACTGGTAGAGCGTCTGTCCAATAACATGACTTGACTTGACTGGGTTCGATTCCCACTCGAGTCAAGTCACTAACTTGACGTTAGTGGGAATCGAACCCAGGACCGCTCGGTCCTGGGTTCGAGCGAACTGGATTTGAACCAGCACACTCCTACAAGTTATTCTACGGATATCTGTCAATTTAGCCGTTGCCCCAAGTTACCGGGGACACTTGACTCGAGTGGGAATCGATCCCAGTCAAGTCAAGTCAAGTCATGTTATTGGACAGACGCTCTACCAGTTGAGCTATGCTGTTGGCTGAGAGTTGCAGGTTTCCTGGTGGTTATAACTTGTTTTGTTTTTTTTTAGAATTAGCTTGTTTTTCTAGAAGTTAGTCTGCAAAGGGAAGCATCACTAAGGATATCAGTCAATTTATCCGTTGCCCCAAGTTACCGGGGACACTTGACTCGAGTGGGAATCGAACCCAGTCCAGTCAAGTCATGTTATTGGACAGACGCTCTACCAGTTGAGCTATGCTGTTGGCTGAGAGTTGCAGGTTTCCTGGTGGTTATAACTTGTTTTTTTTTTTTTTTGGAATTAACTTGTTTTTCTAGAAGTTAGTCTGCAAAGGGAAGCATCACTAAGGATATCAGTCAATTTGTCCGTTGCCCCAAGTTACCGGGGACACTTGACTCGAGTGGGAATTGAACCCAGTCAAGTCAAGTCATGTTATTGGACAGACGCTCTACCAGTTGAGCTATGCTGTTGGCTGAGAGTTGCAGGTTTCCTGGTGGTTATAACTTGTTTTTGTTTTTTTTTGGAATTAACTTGTTTTTCTAGAAGTTAGTCTGCAAAGGGAAGCATCACTAAGGATATCAGTCAATTTATCCGTTGCCCCAAGTTACCGGGGACACTTGACTCGAGTGGGAATCGAACCCAGTCAAGTCAAGTCATGTTATTGGACAGACGCTCTACCAGTTGAGCTATGCTGTTGGCTGAGAGTTGCAGGTTTCCTGGTGGTTATAACTTGTTCCACCGGGAGGAGACGGCCCTCCCGGTGCCCACTGCTCGCGCATCGATGGGTTATTTTTCAGTACCTGACATGAGGCTTGAACCAAGTACATTGTACAAGGTGCCCTGCGCCACTAGCCCTGTGACTAGTCCACTGCGCCATTGGTACCGGCCAATCCTCACTGCTTTCCGGGCGGCTTTAGAGTAGTTCTTCTGGAACTCAGTCTTTAAAGGAAGGTTTCGGGGTAAAGAGTCAGTGGGGTTTGAACCCACAATCTCTGGAACATGTTAACAGTGTTGACAGTGACTTAACCCACTGTGCTACCAGCTGCCTTGCTGTGATGAGGTCTTCATTCCTCTTTGGTGAACAACACACAACAATACAAAAACAAAAAAAAAAGATCTTTACAGCATATTATTTTGTCTATGGTTTGTTGTGCTGTTGCTTCTGAATGTTTAATGAACCCCAATGGAAACAAGCCTTTGGCTTTTCTTTCTAATTGGCCTTCAATCTTTAGCATGGCACAGTGGCCCACTGGATAAAGAGCCTGCCTGAGAAACAAAAGGTTAGGAGTTTGATTCTTAACCCTGACATTGTGTGAAAATAAATATATATATTCTTTTAAAGTTTTAAATATAAATCTTTTTCATGGGGGGCCCTGACACTACATCTTTTCACATTGAGGTCCACTGCCAAATACATGTTAATTTGGGGGGCCCTTGACAACAAAATGTTTTAGAACCACAGATCTAAGTAGAGCTGTAGCTGAATGGTTAGTGTGACTACCTGGTGAGCCGTAGGTTACAGGTTCAAGGCTCGGCCACTGCAGTCGGCACAGTCCGTCGATTCCCTACAAGACCATAGCACTGATTAGATCAGAAAGTCAGAATATAGAGCTTCAACTTAAAGCCAACCAAAAATGATTATTTAACACATTTCAAATAACCCATTATGCACAGAGTTGAGAAGTATTCATCTGGATACAGTGTCTTCATATACATTCACATTGAAGTAATCTTTAAAGATACCTTTTTTTTTAGGTAAGTTAAAAAGTTAAAGCTCTACATTGTGATACATACTAACTTTCGTTTCGATAGTGACACAAAAACGTTTCGGTAGTGACACAATGGTGACATTTTTTTTACTCCACTACAAAGTACTACCAATCAATCTAAATTGCCTGAAACGTACTCCTTTTTGGGGGACGATTTTGGCCTCCACACTTAATGATTTTTTCGGATATAACTTTCGTTTCGGTAGTGACACAATGGTGAAAAGAAAATTACTCCACTACATAGTACTACCAATCAACTCTAAATTGCCTGAAACGTACTCCTAACAGGTTTTTGGGGGGACGATTTTGGCCTCTAAACTTAGTGATTTTTTTGGATTTAACTTTCGTTTCGGTAGTGACACAATGGTGAAAAAAAAAATGACTCCACTACAAAGTTTTGGGGGGACGATTTTGGCCTCTACACTTAGTGATTTTTTCGGATTTAACTTTCGTTTCGATAGTGATACAAAAACGTTTCGGTAGTGACACAATGGTGAATTTTTGTTTTACTCCACTGCAAAGTACTACCAATCAATCTAAATTGCCTGAAACGTACTCCTAACAGGTTTTTGGGGGGACGATTTTGGCCTCCACACTTAGTGATTTTTTCGAATTTAACTTTCGTTTCGGTAGTGACACAAAAACGTTTCGGTAGTGACACGATGGTGAAAAAAAAAAATTACTCCACTACAAAGTACTACCAATCAACTCTAAATTGCCTGAACGTACTCCTAACAGGTTTTTGGGGGGACGATTTTGGCCTCCACACTTAGTGATTTTTTCGGATTTAACTTTCGTTTCGGTAGTGACACAAAAACGTTTCGGTAGTGACACAATGGTGAAAAAAAAAATTACTCCACTACAAAGTTTTCGGGGGACGATTTTGGCCTCTAAACTTGGTGATTTTTTCGGATTTAACTTTCGTTTCGGTAGGGACAAACTTTAGTTTCGGTAGTGACCCAATGGTGAAAAAAGAAAATGTACTAAGTCCAGAGCTCGATGAATGTTAGGGACAAAAAAAAGTCACTACCAATCAACTTTAAATTGCCTGAAACGTACTCCTAACAGGTTTTTGGGGGAACATTTTTTTTTTTGACACAATGGTGTCACTACCGAAACGAAAAAAAAATTACTAAGTCCAGAGCTCGATGAATGTTAGGGACCAAAAAAAAAGTCACTACCAATAAACTTTAAATTGCCTGAAACGTACTCCTAACAGGTTTTTGGGGGAACAATTTTTTTTTTTGGCCTCCACACTTAGTGATTTTTTCGGATTTAACTTCGTTTCGGTAGTGACACAATGGTGTCCATGACCAAGTCCAGAGCTCGATGAATGTTAGGGACCAAAAAAAAAGTCACTACCAATCAACTTTAAATTGCCTGAAACGTACTCCTAACAGGTTTTTGGGGGAACAATTTTTTTTTTGACACAATGGTGTCACTACCGAAACGGAAAAAAAATGACCAAGTCCAGAGCTCGATGAATGTTAGGGACCAAAAAAAAAGGCACTACCAATCAACTTTAAATTGCCTGAAACGTACTCCTAACAGGTTTTTGGGGGAACATTTTTTTTTTTTACACAATGGTGTCACTACCGCCACTACTTTCAGCTCATTTGCATTACAACATACCATTTGTTTATCGCAAATGAAATTGTAATCTCATAAAACTTTTAGTAACCAGGTTAAAGTTAAAAAGATGGCATTACTTGGGTGAGGTCTTTACTTAAATTTGTCAAATCTGTCCCAGCAGAGTGATTGAGGTCGCCCACATGCTGCCTCAGTGCCTGCAGTTCTGGAACTGAAACATTTCACAAATCATTAGCAGATCAAGGGTATTGAGCTCATACCATACCTATGACATGGACTGTCAGGTGCTGTCGCTCCACCCTGAGTTTGAAGTGCTGTCCGTCAAGTGAACCTTGGCCATAGTCGTCACTCTGGTGCATGTGAACCCTTGGAGCACGTATGATGTCAAACTATGCACAAACACACACACACACACACACACACACACACACACACACACACACACACACACACACACACACACACACACACACACACACACACACACACTTACCCATTACACTGTGTCATACCAAATGCCACATTACTTTGGCCACCTTGGAAATTATTATTATTATTATTTTTTTAGAAGAAATGTGTTCACAACTTACTTATCTGGACTGCTTTCATATCCAGTAGCTACTGTGTCAATGAACAATACTGCCTGGAAAAAGAAAATAAGCAGCTTGTTTGAACATACATCTACCTGTGTGTGTGTGTGTGTGTGTGTGTGTGTGTGTGTGTGTGTGTGTGTGTGTGTGTGTGTGTGTGTGTGTGTGTGTGTGTGTGTGTGTGTGTGTGTGTGTGTGTGTGTGTGTGTGTGTGTGTGTGTGTGTTACTTTATGTGTACATGAAGTATGCATGTGTGTTGCATTCCCTACCTGCTCTTGTTTCCATTTCTTTGGGTTGAGCACAGTGCCAGTGGAGCTGGTGAAGCCCTGCAGCAGGGCGCGAGGGATCTCGCCAGCCAGATCATCAGGAACATTCTGTATGATGTTCGCACTGTTGCTGTTCACTGATATAATCTAGTGTGAGGAAAAAAAGGATGTCGGAGCGTAATTGTTATATACGAACCTGAAGGAGATCACAACCCCCCCAGTAGAGAAGCAGACATAATAATAATTAAAAAAAAAAATGAGAAGAATAAATCAGTATCAGCATCAGTAATGAATCACTTCCATTTTCTTCTGTTCTCTTTTTTACTTCACCTTTTCTCCCAGTTTTAGTGGTTATGTCAATTCTACAACAAGCTCAGTTTGATTGAGTCCACAATGCTATATGCAAAATACTTTGTATCATTCTTGTTTTCTAAGCACTGTATTTACTCTATTCTATCTAAATAACATGCATACAGTAGCACATGTAACTCTCATACCTGGGTGACAACGGTCTGCTTGATGACTTGAGGCGCAGTCACCATGTGTGTCACAAACGCTGATGCCATTAATGGTGGATGCAGGAAGGCCCACCACCAGAGAACCCAGAGTGAACAACGATGAGGCACTGTTGATCTGTGGATGGAAGCATGGAGATAGGTTATTACCACACGCATGAGAGCATGACTGATGTTGTACATCTTTATCTTTGACACGGTGAGAGACCTTGTTTTCCATTTTCCTTCTGTGAATCCAGGACAAGTCACACACACACACACACACATACATACACACACACACACACACACACACACACACGCACACGCACACGCACACGCACACGCACACGCACACGCACACGCACACGCACATAAACCGACCTGAAACAATCCTGAAGTCATCAGGGCTTGGATGATTGCCATGGCCTGACCCAGATTCCAGCCGCTTACAGCGCTGAGAATGCCAAGCGAGGCATGGATGTCTCCCGGTCCTTGCGCCGGTGAGTTGGCCGGAGGATAAGCCCACGCTCTGCCTGCCGAGGGCAGTGATGTAGTTTGCATTGAGGTTGCCACCACCGTTGCCTGCCAAAGCAGCAGCAATCTACAACAAATGGGAGATTAAGGTTTAAACACAACCCGTCAGTGTCAAAAGCATGAATGTGTGCGGCGCATGTGTGTGTGAATGTGTTACCTGTGAGTGGAGGTGCAGTGTGTTGTCAGGTTGTACAGAACGATCATGTGAGGAGCTCTGTGAGGAGGTCAGCTGACTGAACCATGCACCAGGGGCAAGGCATCGACACAGCAGAGGAAAGCCTGGAAGCAGTGAGTAGAGATCGTCAGTGAGCTGACACATTTAGGCACAGGGTTTGATTTGTAAAAAATAAAATAAAAAACACTGGGGGATACATACTTTGCGTACAACAAATAGTGATAGCAGTTCATCTATGTCATGATGCAATGATTTGTGAGCTTGTAGATCTGCTACCGGATATTCGTATTTTCGCGTAAAATAGGGATGCCAGGGTTGAGCTGATCGTTTCACAGTTCAGACTTACAGAAGGGGATTGAAGTTGTGGTCCTGTCGGTAGATCAGTTCAGTGTAGTAGGCGGTGAAGTTGGCGTCCAGAACTGAATGGTTGAGCAGAGCAATGTTCAGCGGGTTTACAGTGAACACCTGCATGACCTAGACAGGATATAAACACAGAGGAGTTAGGATGTCCACTATCCCTCACAATTATATGCATTTCTCATCCGTCCATTCATCTTCTACATGCATAAAGTACATACATGCATATCGTCACTGTCAAGCAGAAACCTTGTATCTCCACATTTCATCTTTTTAAGTGTGTTCATAGATAAATGCCGTATTTTATACTTTGCCGTATGACAGTGTTAAGAAAAAGTAGTGTAAATAGCAGATTGGTAAGCACACAAACTGACCAAATGTGTTCATAATGCTTAAAAAGCAGACTTTTTGCCATAACAGTCAGCTGTCACTGTAAAAGTCATAGTAAAACTCATTTTCGCGTGGCGTCCATCTTGGAAATATGCAAATTAAAGGTCCAGACACACCCAATCATAAAGATAAGTATTCCATTGAGTCTCTCATGCTCTGAAACCATACAATAGACACCAAGTTTTTATTTCTAGCCCATCTGGTTCAAAAGTTATTGCCAAAGCTATTTTCTGATAGGGTCCAATATTGAGGCGGCCATATTGGATTTCCAGCAGCAAGTTGACCGGGTTGTCCATATAGGTTGTGATCCTACTGGGTCATAGATATTATTTCTGGTGGCCAACCTTTTATGGCAGGGCAAATGCAGCATACCCCCCTTTGCCCCTGGGTACTGATAGGGGCCAATATTGAGGCGACCATATTGGATTTCCAGCAAAGAATTGACCGGGTTGTCAATATAGGTTGTGATCCTACTGGGTCATAGATATTATTTCTGGTGGACAACCTTTTATAGCAGGGCAAATGCAGCATACCCCCCTATGCCCCCTGGGTATAAGTTTTTACTCTACTGGATGTGCGCCATTTTGAATTTGGCTGTCTAGCAAAAAATGCCAGGATTTTTGGGAGGGACCTGGGGGCTAAATCTTTTCTAAAGGGTCCATAGAGGTCAAATCAATCGTCAAACCATCTTTGCCAAAGGATGGTCACGGAACCTCACTTTGTGACCCGACTAGTAACTATTTATTTACCCAAACATTCAGTGTGAAAAATAAATACCTGGATACTGGATATAAACCCCTCTTTCTCTTTTTTCTTCTTAAAATTAAAAAAACTTTTTAGTATTGATAAAATTGATTATTTGCATTGCAAAACGATTCGATACGATACAAAGTCAAACGATACAATATTTAACTGTTTGCATATCGATATAGATTTTTGAAAATGAAAATCGATTTTTCGATGCAGTTACTATATTGTTACACTTCTACGTATGACTATGAAAAATTGTTTTACATAAAATACCGTACAATGTAATGTAGAACCGCACATCACAGGCACTATAGATGTGCAGAACTGGAGTACATTAATATCAAGCTTATCACATTTAACTGAAAAGCATTTGAAAAGTAAGCCCACTTACAGTTTTTGGAAGGACAGACAGGTGGCACCCTGTGTGGCGGTGGAGGTGAGCAGGTTCTTGTTGAGGAAGACCAAGTCATCGGTGAGACTGCGCTCGAACCAGGCGTTGACCTGTGACCTATCACTGCTGCTGAGAGCCAGGGGCCAGACACGAGGCAGCGTGGCACGCCGCACAACCGCAGGGAGTCTCTCCTGCAGTCAGCATACAATACAATACTTGAGGGAGTTCACAGTACAATGGACCACAATAGAAACAAGCTTTTTCATGTTAGCAGAACTTTTGACTGTACTGTAAACTAACTTGTTAAAGTATTCAATCAATCAATCAGTTCCAGGAGGTCCCCAGACAAATTAGTTTTCAAAACTTTTTTAAGTTGTAGAAAAAATTGTTTTAATATCCTTTCTTAATAAATCTTCTCTTATGGGGTCCCTAGACTGCGGCCAAAAGGGGGTTTGCTTCCAAATACAAGCAATTTGGGGGTCCTTTACATGAAAATGTTAGAACAACTGCTCTATACTGTATACAGTATCATGTATCATGTATACACTATACATATACACATGAGTGTCTGCTCTGTGGTTGTGTAGTGCCTACGTTCTCCAGGAACACAGTAGTCTGAATGTAGTTCTGGTAGATCTGGCAGAGTTGTCCCTCATCGTCAACAATACCAGGGTGACGGAGGAAACTGCCAAGGTCTGAAGGTGGCATGGAGTTCAGCAGCTGAAGACACAGTTACAGTAGCATAACGGAAACGTGAGCATTATTCACACAGCAGCCATTTTTCTCATAGGGGCTGTGTGTCCACCCAAGGCGTTTTTTTTCCCCTGAGTGCAGCGTATGTTTTAAATTGTTTTCAATAGGAGCGCTGCGTTACCGCTATGCTGGAAACCACAGCAACGTGATGATACCCTGAGCGTCTATTTTGTGCTGCACTTTCAGGTCTTTAGCGTATTTTATCTTGGATTTTTTTTTACAAAAATTGTCTCTGAGATGTAGTGAAGTAGAAGCAAAAGGGGGAAAAAAAGAGGAAAAATTCCTCAAAATTGTACTTAAGTACAGTACTTGTACTTAGTCACTTTAGACCACTGGTTATCCCCCCCCTCCACACACACACACACACACACACACACACACACACACACACACACACACACCTGAGGCATCCTGTCGCTGGGCATGAGCGACATGAACGTGGACAGGTTGGGGAACTGGAATCCCATGAATGAGCTCTCCAAGAAACCATAGAAACGGAGGTTGTAGTTGTCACCATAGCAGCGGAGAGGAGTTGATCCTATAAGAACAGGGGAGATAGATGTACAGTAAGAATGCTGCCTGTCATTCAGTCATTCATTCATGAGCTACAGTGTTTACTTTGTGGTCGTCCTTTACCTTTGAGAGACTGAATGATGTGATTGTGTATCTCCGTCTGTGTGACGTCCCCAAGTGTTGATAGAATCACATTCAGGACAGTAACTCTGCGTCACAAAAAGAGAAGGCATACTAAAAGGTCAAATTCTAAAGATATTGTTACTGTGCCACTAGTTTGTAGGTCAACAACAATAAAAAAGTAAGTGTGTCAACCAGGATATATTATATTATAGTATTATATTACAAGATAATATAATACTTTTTACCCCATGATCTCTCACCCACTGGGAATACACCCAATGTTTCCCACAAAAAAACGTTCAGCTAAAGGCCAAGGGCAATCCCCCAATCCCCAAGGAAAAGAACAGGTAAAGGTGCTCCACTTACGCTTGCTGCTTTGTGGCACAGCTCCTCCCTGCCACAATGCTGAAGTAAGGGCCGACATGGCTCGGTGAGAGGTCAACCAGTAGGGGGCGTAGGCGCATGTGGAGCCACGCTTGCGCACTGCTGTCTTCCACAGAGGGCTCAGAGAGGTTGGCGCGGTCAAACACGACTTGCAACATGGCAGACCTCACTGTAGCGGGGAACAAACTCTCATGAGCCTGCAGAAAAAGAGAGTAATGAAATGGAGATTAAGTAAGTAATTTTTTTTTTTTTTTTTAATAATTTTTATCCCACGATTTTTGTAACCCACATTTTTTCACCCAATGCCAATTGCCTATGTAATCCTGGGCACTACCTACCCTCTGCCAGCCTAGGGAGAGCCCAAGCTGAAGCTCATGCCTCCTTCAATGCATGAGGAGCAAGCAGGCCGCTTCTTATCACCCGACAGGGGGGAGTTTCCTGGTTGGACATAGCGCGTGGAAGGAACACGTTATTCCAACCAGTTCCCTTCTCCTCCATCAGGCGCCCCGGCTGACCAGGGGGAGGCAGTATAGTGACCAGGATTACTACATGTTCTAGGAGACACGGGGAGAACATGCAAACTCCACACAGAGTAGGCCCTTTCACCAACCCCACCTAGGGTATGGGTGCCGATGACGTGGAGGAGAGAACACGCCCCCAGCGCCCACAGCGTCCCTGGCGGGAATCGAACCCAGGACCTTCTAGCTGTGAGGCGACAGCGCTACCGACTGCGCCACCGTGCCCCCATAATTGGTTAATATTATACATATGTTTTGTATTGATAATCCAAATCTGCAAAGTAACTAGTAACTAAAGTTTTCAAATGATTGTAGTGGAGTAAATGTACTAGATTTGCCTCTGAGATGCAGTGTAGTAGAAGTATAGTATAGTATTGAAAAATTGACATACTCAAGTAAAGTCAAAGTACAGTACCTCGACATCTAAATATACCTCTACCGTCTAAATATACTTAATTACTTTCCATCACTGGAAAAGGCAGTTTAATGTTGAAATGTGTCCCCCTCTCACCAGGATGGCAGGCGAGAAGTCATCGAAGAACGCTGTGAGGTGTTTGTTGGGAACGTGGTTCATCACCATGGCGACCTGAGAAGATGAGGTGAGCTGACCAGGTGTGGACGAGACCTCTGCTAACTGCGTCACTGTAAGCTGGGTCAGGGCGTCCATCTGCAACCATGCAAGCATACAACACACACACACGCACGCACACACACACATACAGTGAGTGGATACACAATATCACAAACCGTGTAGAGAGATTTAAAATGAACAGCGTACCATAGAGATTTTAAGACAGGAAACAAATTCTATTCTATAAAAAAAAACTGTAAACAATACCGCTGAAAAGTTGGAGTAGAGCGTCCCTAGGTCACGGAATGAGACAACAGCAGCAAAGGCTCCAAAGTTCTTCTGCAACCATTCTCCACTGGCTGGATATTGTGAACTACAGCTAGGATCTGGACCAGGAAGTACATAATACATCAATGAGGATATTTCATTTTTTATTTAGATTTTGAAATATAGATAATCACTGCTGTAGGATATAAGGTATTCATCAAGCTTGTGCCATTGATTTGCAGTTAGGATGAATGGAAGTCCTAACCGTTGTGTTCCTGGTGAGGAAGGCCTTGATGAAGTACAGGTACACAGTGACCGGTCTGGAAGGCTCCATCTGTGACTGGTGCTCACCCAAGACCTCAACACTGTGGTTGACAGGTAGCAGTTGAAAGGTCATTCATTATAATGTATTTAGTTTAGCAGTAAAGTGATTGGTAAAATGTTGTATTGAATGAATGTATACAGATGTATGTAACACATATGCATAACTTCTACACTACCCATGGTGGTCATCTGCCAATGAACCACGCAGCTCAACTATGAACATCTCTAGCATAGGGGCCCTTGAATAGTTACATTCATATTGTTTGAGTTTACTGATCGTTGGCTCTTGTGGCAAAGAACAGGTCTAAGGTACAGCATATACTGTGTGTATGAGTGGAGCACTCTGGTACAACACAACAGTGAAGCTCACAGCCAGGTTATGTACAACAGTTACAGTGTTGGGGGCTATGACACTTACAGGGCTTGGTAGGAGAGGCAATTTAGGTTTTTAGTGGTGAGACAGGACAGGAACTCTTTGGACACAGCTGGCAGGAATGGGCTGAGCCTTTGCTTGAACCACAGATCAATGAATGCAGGTTTCTCAAAGTTGTCTAGCTGAAGGTGTCCAGTCGGATCTCTCCAATGGAATCCAGAATCAGCGATGTTGCAGGGTTGCTAGGGTTAAATGTCTACAAGGAACGGGGAGATGCAAGCAGAATTCTTCACAAATGTTTATCACAATTTTGTTTCTGTTACTTTTTTGTACTATTTGATTGTCTGATAAAACTTCTGAAAATAAAGAGTTTAAAAAAAATGTTTATCACAAGATTTATATTAGTAAATGAGAAGGTCAAGATGAGAAAGGGTAGCCTACTGTTGAGTTAAATATGAGAGACATAATTAGTGGCTTACTGAAGCACAAGCGTATTCTTCAATGCCGTAGTCGCAAAAACGTCCACTCATCTGTCCATTGTTGAGGAGGAGCTGTAGTGCAGTGCTTTAGAAGATTGGAAAATAAAATAAAACATTTCTTACAAAATGATTCTTCATAAAATAATACCACACTGTGAATTAGCAGACAATGAGCCACTACTCTGCTTAACATTTAATGCTTAAATTCAAATGAAGGTACTTACCTCTCCGGTGTATATTGTGCAGCCTAAGAAAAGAAAATTGGATATAATAAGGATCTGGTTCAATTTTAAGAACACCATGGCTAAGCAAAAATGACCATTGCAAATGAAGTCAAGTGTAAACATATACAGCAGATCTAGAAGATCTCACCTGGTGGAACTTGCTGAAGTAAAGCCAGCTTGTTGTTTGTGACGGATGATGCTACACTCTGAGGAAGAGTAAGCAAGGCCTGGTCCAGTCTGGTGAAACTGAGACCCAAAAAGTTGCGGTTAACATAGACCAATAATAATGAATTAAATAACTTTGACCTGGTCTTCAAAAAACAAAACAAAACAAAAATATTTATATAAACTTACACTATTTTGTATGATGAGCAGGAAATGTTTCCCTGTCAAATGACAAAAAAGAGGTTGTCATTTCAAAACAAACAGTTACTGTTTCTCTCATTATCATGCTATAGTTTTTACCGTTCCAGAAAACATAACAAGGTGGGACAGAAACTCAGCCAATCCCCTCTCCTCTGGAGACGCAGTCAGGTAGTCAAACACTGAGTTGATGACAACGTCTTTTTCAGCAAGAGGCAACACCACAAGTTCTGCACTCTGCTTTGGAGACAGGAGCTTTACAGCCTCCAGCTGGACTGGGAAAAAACATACAGAAAAATATTATTATTATTTTATATTACAGTAACATATATATATTATATATTATATTAAGTAAGTAATTACCTATTACGTGTATGTTTGATAATTTTTCCATGTTATGTGTGTATAAGCTTAAGTCTATAAGTTATAAGTCTTACAGGGGAGAAGCCCGGGTTGAGATTCAGGAATTCGGCCCAAAAGTTGTTCTGCAACCAGTCAACACTGCTGTTGGACACACAGCCTCGGTCTGGAGGGGACAGATCAGAATGAAACATTGAAGGGATAGTTCACCCCCAAAATGACTTTTTTTCTATCGATTAGTCACTCCACGGAGACTTGAATTCATGGATGTTTTTTTGTTTTTGTCGCATCCTAAGCCAATAATTTGATGACCGGCAGCAGTTCCGGTAGGACACACAGGGTCTCCTTTATGTCTGCTACCGGAACCGCTGCCTAACGGTCCGCTGGTCATCAAATTATTGGCTTAGGAATGCGACAAAAACAACAAAATATCCATGAAGTCTCCATGGGGTGAACTATCCCTTTCAAACAAAAGGGTATATGAAAATGTCAGTCAATAGTAAATTATCCAGTAAAAAGAGCCCATTCAGAGCCAAGTATAGACTCATTATTTATTATTGAGATAATGTAGTTAGTCAGTACCTGACAGTGGGCGGGACAGGAAAGGGAGGATTAGATCCTTCAGGACCAAATGCTGCTGCTGTGAGGTCATGTTGTCAAACTGATGGCTAAAATCCTTCAAACTGTGAATTAAACAAACACACAATGAGAAATAATCTTCTCTATGACGGATTTATTCTAGAATCTAGAGGAAAGTTATCATTGTGAGTATGACTTAACCTTATGGGGACCAAAACTCTTAAATCAATGTACATGTCAGATCAAACCAATATTCAAAGTGAATTACATTTGCACATTAATGTTTTTGGATTATAATGATGAATAATAGCCTCCAGGTCAATACTTACACTTGCTGGTATGTGTGACAGCTGAGGTTACTGCCACTGAGACATCCCGATGCAGATGACAGGAACCCTCTCAAACGTCCAGAGAACCATTTCCTGATGACATCACTGTCCCTCAACTGTTCATTAGTCAGCATCGATAGTCTCATCTCTCCAATCACATCCAGAGCCACAGACGCCGATGGACCAGTCATGGTCTCAGACTAAACAAAGGATTACATGTGTCAATATGATGTTTGACTAAATTACTTTCAGTGTTTGGTCATTGTTGTATACCAATTAATTACACAATTTAGCAGTTTAATTTGAGTTTATTTCAGTGTCTGGTTAAAGCAATTTTTATACCGTGTTGGCAAGAAGATCCTGAGCTGCATTCAACACCCCAAAGGACTTGGACAAGAACAGCTTCCAGACTGGTCTGGAACCAGTGGAGTTGGGGGACTGGTTACACTTCATCACCGCTGCCAGATCCTGTGCTGTCAACATGGACACCTGGGTGGAGAAAATGGAGAGAGCAGAACAGAAAGAAATGCAGGAAATGTTTAAAGAAGTCAAGATGAGAAAAGGTTCTGTTGTTTAAAATATGAATGTAACGAAGGGGGACACCTCTGTTTACTTTTATATAGAATATACTGGTTGAGGCGGCAAATATGGACTAGATTCCGGTCAGAGAATCAGGGGAGTCTGGAGAAGGGATTTCTTTCCAATCATTTATTTCTCTCCAAAGGGCATTGGGTTATTGGTCTTACAACAGTATGAATGTGTGAGGGTGAATGTGTGGTATCGTTTCATGGACGCACAAAGGATAGGGGATCAAGGAACAAGGGAACAGGAGGAAACATACAGAGATCTTCGTGTCTGACTGGTCCTGCTTATGTCAAACACTCTACTGACTAAATAGACTGTCAGTGGTAAGTACCATGTCAGGCCACTAGGCGTCGCTGACAGGCTTTCTACAATTAGGGACTTAAGTGACTTACTGAAGCACAAGCGTATTCTTCAATGCCATAGTCACAAAAACTTCCACTCATCTGCCCGCTGTTGAGGAGGAGCTGTAGTGCAGTGCTTTGGTAAAGGAAAGGAAAAAAGGTTAAATCATTTCCTACATTACAACAACATGAGTATTTATTAAATAAATCTGAGAAATAAAATTCACCTGTTAACGCCAAGACAAATGTCTGCTTCTGTGAAAACAGTGCAAACGAATTAAGGATTGAAAAAAATAACTAGAGAATATGTTCTGGGAATGTAAGTGGTTTGGAAACAATTTCTGTTCAAAGGGATTTAGGAAGGCATGGCGGCTCTGACGCGTGTTTTTGAAACACAAAACTAGTAATGACATAAGTTCCATGTGTTGATGCCTGAACATAAGGACAGATGCTCCTATATACATACAACACTCTTGATGAAGGCACAGTTATTGCTGATATTGTTCAACTTGACTGAAAAAGTTAAACTATAACTGCACTTTGACCATAATGTTTTATGCATTTTCTCCATACTCTATCTTCTATTTGTTTCTTGATATATTTTTCTCTCTTTAAATGCCTTATGTAAAGAATATTGATATTGCCTTTGTGTATGAAATTTTCATTTACAAATACATTTGGCCATACTTGACAATGTTTCACAAACTACTAGGTCAAGAAAAGCATACAACACTTACCACTTGCTGGAATAAAGTTGCACTTGGGGGAAAAAGGGGGGGAAATAGTTGTGAATTTGATGACATTTAAATAATACTCTACTTAACGTTTAAAATTTGAAAACAAAATTAAGGCAAATACCTCTCCACTGTATATGATGCAGCCTAAGAAAAAAAGTGCAGATACTGTAAGGCCTTGGTTCACTCTTAAAACACCATGGCATAACAAAATGACCATATCAAATCAAAAGTAAATGTAACAGCTTAATTAACCTAAGTTAAATCTCACTTTACGTCCTTTCGATAGAAGATCTCACCTGGTGGAACTTGCTGGAATAAAGCCAGCTTGTTGTATGTGATGGATGATGCTACACCCAGAGGAAGAGTAGGCAACGGCTGGTCCAATCTGGTGAAACTGAAGATTAACAAGTCAGGGGTTAACTTCAGCTAATAATAATGAATGGAATCCCATCTACCAAGTCTTCAAAATCCACAATATATTGATGGATTGACGGATATACACTTACATTATTTTGTATGATGAGCAGGAAATATTTTCCTGAAAAGTTACAAAAAGACGTTATAATTTCAAACCAAATGTGCACAGTTACTGTTTCTATTATCTTTACTTTATTGTTTTTACCTTCCCAGAGACAAGGTGGGACACAAACTCAGCCAATCCTTTCTCATTTGGAGATGCAGTCAGGTAGTCAAACACTGCATTTATGACAACGTCTTTCTGAGCAAGAGGCAACACCACAAGTTCTGCACTCTGCTTTGGAGACAGGAGCTTTACAGCCTCCAGCTGCACATAAAGAAAAACAAGAAAAACTCATTGCTGGATTGTATTTTATTTAAAACAATCTAGTAATTAATATAGGTCTAATCATTCTTTGGTGTTTTATAGGTGATGAGGTCTTACAGGGGAGAAGCCTGGGTTGAGCTTCAGGAATTCTCTGACAGAAACAAGACTTGAGAAAGGCCCAAAGTTGTTCTGCAACCAGTGAACACTGCTGTTGGACACAGAGCCTTGGCCTGGAGGGGACAGATCAGAATGAAACATATTCAAACTGAAAGGTACTGTATCTAGAAATAATACGTTTTCCATACGATCTGTTATTGAGATATTATAGTTACCTGACTGGGACAGGAAAGGGAGGATTAGTTTCATTAGGACCAAATGCTGCTGCTGTGAGGTCATGTTGTCAAGTCTGGTTAGAGCTACGTTTTGTACCATGTTGGCAAGAATATCCAGAGCTGCATCCAACACCCCAAAGGACTTGGAGAGCAACAGTGTCCAGACTGGTCTGGAACCAGTGGAGCTGGGGGACTTGTTACACTTCATCACCGCTGCCAGATCCTGTGCTGTCAACATGGACACCTGGGTGGAAAGAAGAGCAGAAAGAAAATACAGAAAATGTTTAAAGAAGTCAAGATGAGAAAAGCTACTGTTGAGTAGAATTGAGAGACTTTAGTGGCTTACTGAAGCACAAGCGTATTCTTCAATGCCATAGTCACAAAGACTTCCACTCATCATCTGTCCATTGTTGAGGAGGAGCTGTAGTGCAGTGCTTTGGTAGAGAAATGGAAAATATGATCAAACATTTCTTGCATTACAACAAAATTATTCTTAAAGCTGAGATGTGCTGCTTAAAAAAAACTCACCCGTTAACTCCAAGACAAATGTCTGTTTCTGTGAAAACATGAGAGTAAATTAATCAATGTATTAATTTATCCATATTTATGTACGTGTGAAATCTGCTGTACAAATAAACTTGCCTTGCCATGATTATAATGTTTTTTAAATTACTGTACTGTAGGTATAGAAAAGTATAAACACTTACCATTTGCTGGAATAATGTTGCACTTAAGGGATAAGGGTGAAATGGTTGTGAATTTACTGAAATTAACATAATACTCTGCTTAACATTTAAAGCTTGATTACAAATTAAGGTCAATACCTCTCCACTGTATATGGTGCAGCCTAAGAAAAGAAAAGTGCAGATATTAGGATTTTGTTCATTTCTAAAACACCATGGCAAAACAAAATAACCGATACAAAAGAAAGGTAAATGTAACGGCAATGTTTACATCATGTAGATAGAAGATCTCACCTGGTGGAACGTGATGAAGTAAAGTTAGCTTGTTGTATGCGATGGATGATGCTACACTCGGAGGAAGAGTAGGCAAGGCCTGGTCCAGTCTGGTGAAACTGAGACCCAACAAGTCGGGGTTAATATCAGCCAATAATGAATGAAATCACATCTACCTGTCTTCAAAAAACATAATACTATATATTGATGGATCTACTTACATTATTTGGTATGATGAGCAGGAAATGTTTCCCTGAAAAGTGGCAAAAATATGTTGTCATTTCAAACCTTAACGTGCATGGTTCCATTTTCTATTATCTTTACTTTATGTTTTTACCGTTCCAGAGAACATAACAAGGTGGGACACAAACTCAGCCAATCCAGTTGGAGATGCAGTCAGGGAGTCAAACACTGCGTTGATGACAACGTCTTTCTCAGCAGGAAGAGGCAACACCACAAGTTCTGCACTCTGCTTTGGAGACAGGAGCCTTACAGCCTCCAGCTGGACAGAAAGACAGTCAAGAAAAGATTATCACCACCACTGGATTTTATTTGATAATAATAAGGTAACTATTTGGTCTAATCATTCTTTAGAGTTTTTTTTATGTGGCAGCGATGAAGTCTTACAGGGGAGAAGCCTGGGTTGAGATTCAGGAATTCTCTGACAGACACAAGGGCTGAGAATTGCCCAAAGTTGTTCTGCAGCCAGTAAGCACTGCTGTTGTATGGGACAGATCAGAACAAAGTATTAAGGCATTCAAACAGAAAAATGGCTGCAAATACCAGTCAAAACATTTTCCAGTAAAGATATCCCATTCTAATTGAGAATAGAATGGGAATATATTTATTCAGCAAATACATTTGAAAATGAGAGCCAAACTGTTATTGAGATATTGCAGTTAGTCAGTACCTGGCTGTGGTCGGGAGAGGAAAGGGAGGATTAGTTCCTTCAGGCCCAAATGCTGCTGCTGTGAGGTCATGTTGTCAAACTGATGGCTAAACTCCTTCAAACTGGTGAATCAAACACAGAATGAGAAATACTTAATTCTTAGCTTATTGGTGAAGCTAGAGAAAAGGCAACGGAGTCATCAAAATCAAAATCATCCCCCAGAATGAAGGTGCACAGAAATGTCTATGGAAATCCAGCAGTCAGAATTGCCACTCTCATCTCTCCAATCACATCCAGAACCACAGACGCTGATGGACCAGTCATGGTCATGGACTAGGGGAAGGATTACATGGATCAATATTTAATATTATTACATTTGCATTAATATTACGTGATGATATTTAGTGTATGGAATAGTAGATAAAGATTCTGGCTCTATAATAGAGATATTCTTTCAAATCTTGATAGACTGTTTGCCTGACAGTGAATAGGGAATTTTTATTAGCATTTTTTTTCATTAGCAAATCTTTTTAAGATTATTAAAAACATGAGCTTTAAATTTAAATAATTTCAGAATTCAGATGTGTTACTTTTAATTAGTTTTTAGAGATTGTTCATTCTGTGTTCACCATAAAAGTTGTTTTCAGTGTCTGGTTAGAGCTACTTTTTGTACCGTGTTGGCAAGAAGATCCAGAGCTGCGACCCCAGAGGTCTTAGAGAGGAACAGCTTCCAGACTGGTCTGGAACCAGTGGAGCTGGGGGGCTGGTTACACTTCATCACTGCTGCCAGATCCTGTGCTGTCAACATGGACACCTGGGTGGAGATAATGGACAAAGCAGAACAGAAAAAACAGGAAACCTTTAATAAAGTCAAAATTGAAAAATAATAACTGTTGCGTTCAATGTGAGAGACTTAAGTGGCTTACTGAAGCACACGTGTATTCTTCAATGCCAAAGTCACAAAAACGTCCATTCATCTGTCCGTTGTTGAGGAGGAGCTGTAGTGCAGTGCTTTGGTAGCCGAAAAGGAAAACATTTGAGTTGCAAAACGAAAAGTTTGTTCATTAAATATATTTGAGATATTGTAGGCATTGCCTCAGAACACTCACCTGTTAATTCCAACACAAATGTCTGTTTCTGTGAAAACATTAATTAATTAATTCATTATGAAAATAAATCACAATAAAATTCATAACAATGAATCAAAACTACTATACACTTACCATTTGCTGAAGTAACATTGCACTTGGGAAAGAAAGAAAGAGTGAAATGTTTTTAATTTGGTGACATTTAGTCAATTAGACTTTAAAATGTGAATATCATTTCAGGTACCTACCTCTCCACTGTAGATGATGCAGCCTAAGTATAGACAGAAAAAGTTTTGTTGATTTTAGAAATGCAATGGGAAAAACATAACCACTGCCAATAACATGTGAACATAACAGCATAGTGATACATCACTTTTAACTCAGTCGAAGATCTCACCTGGTGGAATTTGATGAAGCAAAGTCAGCTTGTTGTATGTGATGGATGATGCTACACTCGGTGGAAGAGTAAACATGGCCAGGTCCAGTCTGGTGAAACTGAGACCCAACAAGTTGGGGTTAACATAGGCCAAAAATAATGATTTGAATTATTTCTACTTGGTCTTCAAAAAACTAAATATACTGATAGATAACTTACATTATTTTGTACGACAAGCAGGAAATTTCACCCTGAAAAATGACAAAAAGAGTTTGTGATTTCAAACCAAATGTGCATAGTTACAGTTTATATTACCATCATTACTTCACAGTTTTTACCTTTCCAGAGAACATAACAAGGTGGGACACAAACTCAGCCAATCCTCTCTCCTTTGGAGATTCGGTCAGATAGTCAAACACTGCGTGGATGACAACGTCTTTCTCAGGAAGAAGAGGCAACACCACAAGTTCTGCACTCTGCTTTGGAGACAGGAGCCTTACAGCCTCCAGCTAGATGGAAAGAAAGTCAAGAAAAACTTGATCACCACCACTGGACTTTATTTTATATTTAAAAAGTAATTATCTCTTGGAGTTAATAATTCATCATTGTTATGTAATGTAACAACTTTAAAGTCTTACAGGGGAGAAGCCTGGGTTTAGATTCAGGAATTCACTGACAGACACAAGACCTGAGAATGCACCAAAGTTGTTCTCCAACCATACCAGTAAACACTGCTGTTGGACACACGGCCTCGGTCTGAAGGGGACAGATCAGAATGAAACATTAAGGCATTGAAAGGTGTCTGGAAATACAGTCAATATATTTTCCTGTAAAAAATATATAACAAATATATAATAAATTTTAATATTTTGTAAAAATAGATAGATAGATTGCAGTTAGTCAGTACCTGACTGTGGTCGGGACAGGAAAGGGATTATTAGTTCCGTCAGGACCACTTGCTGCTGATGTGAGGTCATGTTGTCGAACTGATGGCTAAACTCCTGCAATCAGTGGATCAAATCAAAATACAATGAAAAATACTTGTTTTCACTTCTTCGTTTTTCGGCCAATTCCCATCAGGGTGCGCCACATCATCCGTTTCCATCTGCTTCTGTTTTCGGCATCTTCCTTGGTCACTCTAGCCACCTGCATGTCGTCTCCCTCCGCATTCATAAACTTCATCTTTGGTCTACCTCTTCTCCTCTTGCCTGGCAGCTCCATCTTCAGCATCCTTCTCCCAATATACCTCTCATCCCTCCTCCGTATATATCCAAACAAACATCCAAACCTCGCCTCTCTTGCATTATCCCAAAGCCTTCTAACCTGGGCTAATCCTCCAATGTAATCATTGGCATCCTCAATTTTGCCACCTCTAGTTCCGCCTCCTGTCTTTTCATCAGTGCCACCATTTCCAAGCCGTACACATCTTCCCTCTCACTCTAGCTGGAACCCTTCTCTCACAAATCACCCCTGACTCCATCAGTTCCACCCTACCTATCGCTTCTTCAGCTCTCTTCCACACTACCCATTACTTTGGACTCAATTCAACTTCACTATTATATGACTTTTTACTCACGAGAAAAAAGAAAAGAAATTCAAAACATTGTGACTTAGCTATGCTTTTCACCCAAACACCCCATTATGGGAGATGAAATGTGAAATACATCCACATAAAGATGATAGCCCCAGGTGGGAAAATTCAGTCAAAGGGTATACAGATGGAAGAAGTCTCCAGCTCAATACTTACACTTGCTGGTATGTGTTACAGCTGAGGTTCCTGCTGCTGAGGCAGTATAGAAACTCTCCTGATGCAGACGACAGGAACCCTCTCAAACGTCCAGAGAACCACTTCCCAATGACATCACTGTCCCTCAACTGTTCATCCGTCAGAATCGACACTCTCAGCTCTCCAATCACATCCAGAACCGCAGACGCCGATGGACCAGTCATCGTCATGGACTAGGGGAAGGATTACATGGGTCAATATTTCATTTAAATGTGCATTACGTGTGAGCTCATTTGGTGTAAAGAATAGTGGACAGGGCTTTTCGCTCTACAATAGAGAACTTTCATTCCAAACCTGGGTGGACTTTATGTGGACAAATAACAGCTTCTGGCCAGAAATAATTGATTTTTTATTTTTATTTTGCATTGGTGCATTTTATAATTACTAATTATAAACATAGACTGTAATTATGTGTAGGTCTGAGATGTACTAACTCAGTCATCATTGTTCATTTTAATTAGTTTCAGTGATTGGTCATTCTATCTTTGCCATTACACTTAGCAGTTTAGTTTCAGTTTATTTCAGTGTCTGGTTAGATCTAGTTTTTGTGTTAGCAAGAAGATCCAGAGCTGCATCCAACACCCCAGAGGCCTTGGAGAGGAACAGCTTCCAGACTGGTCTGGAACCAGTGGAGCTGGGGCACCAGTAGTTCGGTAGGCTTGCGTGCCGCACGTCTGGGGGCCAACATCCTCCGAGACTAGGCAGTGGTACTATTTAACCCATAGTTGGGGGCTGGTTCGTGGGCACCAGTAGTTCGGTAAGCTTGCGTGCCGCACGTCTGGGGGCCAACCTCCTCCGAGACGAGGCAGTGGTACTATTTAACCCATAGTTGGGGGCTGGTTCGTGGGCACCAGTAGTTCGGTAGGCTTGCGTGCCGCACGTCTGGGGGCCAACCTCCTCCGAGACGAGGCAGTGGTACTATTTAACCCATAGTTGGGGGCTGGTTCGTGGGCACCAGTAGTTCGGTAAGCTTGCGTGCCGCACGTCTGGGGGCCAACCTCCTCCGAGACGAGGCAGTGGTACTATTTAACCCATAGTTGGGGGCTGGTTCGTGGGCACCAGTAGTTCGGTAGGCTTGCGTGCCGCACGTCTGGGGGCCAACCTCCTCCGAGACGAGGCAGTGGTACTATTTAACCCATAGTTGGGGGCTGGTTCGTGGGCACCAGTAGTTCGGTAAGCTTGCGTGCCGCACGTCTGGGGGCCAACCTCCTCCGAGACGAGGCAGTGGTACTATTTAACCCATAGTTGGGGGCTGGTTCGTGGGCACCAGTAGTTCGGTAGGCTTGCGTGCCGCACGTCTGGGGGCCAACCTCCTCCGAGACGAGGCAGTGGTACTATTTAACCCATAGTTGGGGGCTGGTTCGTGGGCACCAGTAGTTCGGTAAGCTTGCGTGCCGCACGTCTGGGGGCCAACCTCCTCCGAGACGAGGCAGTGGTACTATTTAACCCATAGTTGGGGGCTGGTTCGTGGGCACCAGTAGTTCGGTAGGCTTGCGTGCCGCACGTCTGGGGGCCAACCTCCTCCGAGACGAGGCAGTGGTACTATTTAACCCATAGTTGGGGGCTGGTTCGTGGGCACCAGTAGTTCGGTAGGCTTGCGTGCCGCACGTCTGGGGGCCAACCTCCTCCGAGACGAGGCAGTGGTACTATTTAACCCATAGTTGGGGGCTGGTTCGTGGGCACCAGTAGTTCGGTAGGCTTGCGTGCCGCACGTCTGGGGGCCAACCTCCTCCGAGCATTATAATTGCACAAATTTAATGACCAGAAGTCTAGCTTCACATTTGCGCTTTTTATAGAATTGTCACATCAGAAGACAGACCCTTGCAGCGTAGAGAATAGAGATAGTTATACCCTTCCAGACAAGAGCCATATCCCTGCAGACACGGCCGTCTTCAAGGCAAGAGTACAGTCAGAGTGCAACATATGCAACATTAAATAAATGCACTCATAAACCTTATAGACGCCGGTAGGGAGGGGCTTTATTATTTTATCCGCTTATAGATTCCAACGAGTTGGAATCAACACTCGATTAATGTTAGGACGTATCAACAGATAAATCCTATTGACACACTTCCCTAAAGGCAAGGCTCCTTTCAGTCAGAGGAGGCATTTATCTGAGCTTCAGAGCTTGCTCTATCGGCCACGGCGATCGGATCCCTTCAAGACAGACTTCAAGACTGGAAGGGTAGAACTATTCTTTACACTGCGAGGCTCGGTCTTCTGATATGACATTCTATAAAAAGGTATTGAATTCATTGCTATATGGGTATTCATTGTTATATGGGTATTGAATTCATTGTTATATGGGTATTGAATTCCCATTATATGGGAGCGCCAATGGAGGGGGAAGGCTGCTTCTGTACACGCTCCTCAGCGTCGCAACGTTTTTCCTTCTTTTTAGTATTTTTAAGCTTTTATTATTTTACATGTACTTAAAAGACGTATGAAAAAATTGCCTTTCCCTGTTCTCAAGTAAAATATTGATATGGGATTAAAATGTGATTAATTGTGATTAATTCATTACAAAGCCTCTAATTAATTTGATAAATGTTTTTAATCGAGTCCCAACCCTAGTTCTTATATATATTTATAATGTTCTTACCCTTCATCACAGACACCTGTAGCAGAGTCTCCAAACTTTGTAATCCAGTGTACACAAACTGACCGTTGGAGATTTCCCCAGCAGAGCCACATGACTTCCCTGTGGAAGAGAAAGAAATGTCCTTCAATACACTGGTATGAAATATCCAGTGGTGTAAAGTAACTAAGTACATTTACTAAAGTACTGTACTTAAGTACAATTAGAAGGTACATTTACTTTACTGGAGTATTTCCAATTGTCTATACTTTTACTTACATCTCAGAGGCAAATATTGTACTGTTACTCCACTACAATTATTTGAAAACTTTAGTTACTAGTTATTGTAGATATACATTAATATATTATAAAAACATACATTAACCACTTGCCTTTCACAACCACAAGGACGCACGTACGCACGCACACGCCACTAACCTGTACACACTCGGGTCCAGATTGACAAAGGTATCCAGGTCCATGTTGACATTGGAGCCAGCGGCACTTCTCACATAGGAAAGGGATGCACCACCTACAGGTCATAAAGAAAATACTGAAATTATCCATCTCTGAAGTGTGCGTGTGTGCGTGTGTGCGTGCGTGCGTGCGCAATAAAGGACAAGGATAGGATAGAACGCAATGGTATGAGCCAAAAGCGTCGTGTTTATTGAATTCCTAAAGGAAGCGGAAATATGGAAAAATGAACAAAACCAGTTGACTGTGCAGCCCCAGGACAGTATCTCCAATATTTCAAAACACTCAAAAGCGAAATCAACCAAATCAACCACTTCATCAGTTACCGCAGCCCGACTCAAGGCTGAGGCTGAGAAGGCTGTGCTCCTTATAAGGGCATCGACTTTAAAGGCAAAGCAGGCTCTGGAAATGGAGCAGGCTAAAATGCAAGCCAGCCAGACTGGAACAAATGGAACTGGACATATGCCTGGCTGAATCCGATGCTAGATTAAAAATCCTGGCGGATCTTGACTCCATTTCACAACCACCAGCACCATCACTGCTTAAATCACAACCACAAATGTTACAGCCAAAATCACAGGATGATGCCATGAATGAGTATCTGGAAAATACTAAAACCCCAAGCATCAATATGGACTCATTTCCAATTAATTCACTTGGAGCCAGACAAAAAATAAAATTACAAGGACCATCAAACCCAGGCCTAAGGCCACCAGAAATCACAGCAACTCATACCCAACAGCAAGCAATTGGGACAGGAACTGGAATTACAGTGTCAGACAATGACGACAAATTCTTGACTGTAATACAGAGGCAAAATGAGATTGCTGATTTACTGGTTGTACAGCTAAAATTGACCTCACTTAATTCCCTCTAAGGAAATCCCAGTTTACGATGGCAACCCTTTAGATTACCAGGCATTGATGAGGGCATTTGAGCATGGTATTGAGGAAAAGACTAGAAGCCACCAAGATAGGCTATATTACTTGGAACAGTACACCTCTGGACCCTGCAGAGAATTGGTTAGGAGCTGTCTTCATATGAATGCCAACATAGGCTACATTCACGCTAAAACACTGTTAAAAAAGCATTTTGGAGATAACATAAAAATCTCAAGTGCCTATATGGAAAAAGCTTTAAATTGGAAAAGTATTAAGGCAGAGGATGGAGATGCACTGCATGCTTATGCACTCTTCCTGAGAGGCTGTTGTAACGCAATGAGAGATTTGGAGGATATAGAGGACCTGGATCTGACTTCTAACCTGAAACTCATTGTGTCCAAACTGCCTTATAAATTGAAGGAAAAATGGAGAACGACAGCTTGTGATATTTTAGAGCAAACGCAAAGGAGAGCAAGATTGAGCCACTTGGTACTATTTATGGAAAAGCAAGCGAGAATACTCCAGGACCCACTTTTCGGCGACATTCATGATCCTCTTGCCAATGTGAAGGTTTCAAAACCAAGGACTGCAGCTGAATCAACCTCAGGCAGATTTAAGAGCAAGGGGAGTAGTTTTGCTACTACGGTGGCAACAGTGTCTGACAGCAAAGCCGAAAAGTCACCTGTCAAAAGCAACATGCCTTTTGGTGCATATGATTTCGCATGTATTTTCTGTACCGGCAAGCATCCCTTACCTGAATGTCAGAAAATGACAAAAGACAAAGTTCAGTTTCTCAGGGAAAAAGGACTATGCTTTGGATGTTCGAAAGTGGGACATTTGAGTAGAAATTGTAAACGGAGACTGACCTGCCAGAACTGCCAGGGCAGACATAGTTGGGGGCTGGTATACAACACTTACCACTTGCTGGAATAAAGTTGCACTTGGGGGAGAAAGGGGGGAAATAGTTGTGAATTTGATGACATTTAACTAATACTCTACTTAACGTTTAAAACTTGAAAACAAATGAAGGCAAATACCTCTCCACTGTATATGATGCAGCCTAAGAAAAGAAAAGTGCAGATATTAGGATTTTGTTCATTTCTAAAACACCATGGAAAAGCAAAATAACCAATACAAATAAAATGTAAATGTAACGGCAATGTTTACGTCATGTAGATAGAAGATCTCACCTGGTGGAACGTGATGAGCTAAAGTTAGCTTCATGTATGCGATGGATGATGCTACACTCTGAGGAAGAGTAGGCATGGCCTGGTCCAGTCTGGTGAAACTGAGACCCAACAAGTCAGGGGTTAACATCAGCCAATAATAACGAATGAAATCACATCTACCTGTCTTCAAAAAACATAATACTATATATTGATGGATCTACTTACATTATTTGGTACGATGAGCAGGAAATGTTTCCCTGAAAAGTGGCAAAAATATGTTGTCATTTCAAACCTTAATGTGCATGGTTACATTTTCTATTATCTTTACTTTATGTGTTTTACCGTTCCAGAGAACATAACAAGGTGGGACACAAACTCAGCCAATCCAGTTGGAGATGCAGTCGGAGTCAAACACTGCGTTGATGACAACGTCTTTCTCAGCAGGAAGGCAACACCACAAGTTCTGCACTCTGCTTTGGAGACAGGAGCCTTACAGCCTCCAGCTGGACAGAAAGACAGTCAAGAAAAGATTATCACCACCACTGGATTTTATTTGATAATAATAAGGTAACTATTTGGTCTAATCATTCTTTAGAGTTTTTTTTATGTGGCAGCGATGAAGTCTTACAGGGGAGAAGCCTGGGTTGAGATTCAGGAATTCTCTGACAGACACAAGGGCTGAGAATGGCCCAAAGTTGTTCTGCAGCCAGTACGCACTGCTGTTGTAGGGGACAGATCAGAACAAAGTATTAAGGCATTCAAACAGAAAAATGGCTGCAAATACCAGTCAAAGCATTTTCCAGTAAAGATATCCCATTCTAATTGAGAATAGAATGGGAATATATATATATATATATATATATTTATTCAGCAAATACATTTGAAAATGAGAGCCAAACTGTTATTGAGATATTGCAGTTAGTCAGTACCTGGCTGTGGTCGGGAGAGGAAAGGGAGGATTAGTTCCTTCAGGCCCAAATGCTGCTGCTGTGAGGTCATGTTGTCAAACTGATGGCTAAACTCCTTCAAACTGGTGAATCAAACACAGAATGAGAAATACTTAATTCTTAGCTTATTGGTGAAGCTAGAGAAAAGGCAACGGAGTCATCAAAATCAAAATCATCCCCCAGGAAGAATGAAGGTGCACAGAAATGTCTATGGAAATCCAGCAGTCAGAATTGCCACTCTCATCTCTCCAATCACATCCAGAACCACAGACGCTGATGGACCAGTCATGGTCATGGACTAGGGGAAGGATTACATGGATCAATATTTGATATTATTACATTTGCATTAATATTACGTGATGATATTTAGTGTATGGAATAGTAGATAAAGATTCTGGCTCTATAATAGAGATATTCTTTCAAATCTTGATAGACTGTTTGCCTGACAGTGAATAGGGAATTTTTATTAGCATTTTTTTTCATTAGCAAATCTTTTTAAGATTATTAAAAACATGAGCTTTAAATTTAAATAATTTCAGAATTCAGATGTGTTACTTTTAATTAGTTTTTAGAGATTGTTCATTCTGTCTTCACCATAAAAGTTGTTTTCAGTGTCTGGTTAGAGCTACTTTTTGTACCGTGTTGGCAAGAAGATCCAGAGCTGCGACCCCAGAGGTCTTAGAGAGGAACAGCTTCCAGACTGGTCTGGAACCAGTGGAGCTGGGGGGCTGGTTACACTTCATCACTGCTGCCAGATCCTGTGCTGTCAACATGGACACCTGGGTGGAGATAATGGACAAAGCAGAACAGAAAAAACAGGAAACCTTTAATGAAGTCAAAATTGAAAAATAATAACTGTTGCGTTCAATGTGAGAGACTTAAGTGGCTTACTGAAGCACACGCGTATTCTTCAATGCCAAAGTCACAAAAACGTCCATTCATCTGTCCGTTGTTGAGGAGGAGCTGTAGTGCAGTGCTTTGGTAGCCGAAAAGGAAAACATTTGAGTTGCAAAACGAAAAGTTTGTTCATTAAATATATTTGAGATATTGTAGGCATTGCCTCAGAACACTCACCTGTTAATTCCAACACAAATGTCTGTTTCTGTGAAAACATTAATTAATTAATTCATTATGAAAATAAATCACAATAAAATTCATAACAATGAATCAAAACTACTATACACTTACTATTTGCTGAAGTAACATTGTACTTGGGAAAGAAAGAAAGAGTGAAATGTTTTTAATTTGGTGACATTTAGTCAATTAGACTTTAAAATGTGAATATCATTTCAGGTACCTACCTCTCCACTGTAGATGATGCAGCCTAAGTATAGACAGAAAAAGTTTTGTTGATTTTAGAAATGCAATGGGAAAAACATAACCACTGCCAATAACATGTGAACATAACAGCATAGTGATACATCACTTTTAACTCAGTCGAAGATCTCACCTGGTGGAATTTGATGAAGCAAAGTCAGCTTGTTGTATGTGATGGATGATGCTACACTCGGTGGAAGAGTAAACATGGCCAGGTCCAGTCTGGTGAAACTGAGACCCAACAAGTTGGGGTTAACATAGGCCAAAAATAATGATTTGAATTATTTCTACTTGGTCTTCAAAAAACTAAATATACTGATAGATAACTTACATTATTTTGTACGACAAGCAGGAAATTTCACCCTGAAAAATGACAAAAAGAGTTTGTGATTTCAAACCAAATGTGCATAGTTACAGTTTATATTACCATCATTACTTCACAGTTTTTACCTTTCCAGAGAACATAACAAGGTGGGACACAAACTCAGCCAATCCTCTCTCCTTTGGAGATTCGGTCAGATAGTCAAACACTGCGTGGATGACAACGTCTTTCTCAGGAAGAAGAGGCAACACCACAAGTTCTGCACTCTGCTTTGGACACAGGAGCCTTACAGCCTCCAGCTAGATGGAAAGAAAGTCAAGAAAAACTTGATCACCACCACTGGACTTTATTTTATATTTAAAAAGTAATTATCTCTTGGAGTTAATAATTCATCATTGTTATGTAATGTAACAACTTTAAAGTCTTACAGGGGAGAAGCCTGGGTTTAGATTCAGGAATTCACTGACAGACACAAGACCTGAGAATGCACCAAAGTTGTTCTCCAACCAGTAAACACTGCTGTTGGACACACGGCCTCGGTCTGAAGGGGACAGATCAGAATGAAACATTAAGGCATTGAAAGGTGTCTGGAAATACAGTCAATATATTTTCCTGTAAAAAATATAACATTTTAATAGATTGTAAAAATAGATAGATAGATTGCAGTTAGTCCTGACTGTGGTCGGGACAGGAAAGGGATTATTAGTTCCGTCAGGACCACTTGCTGCTGATGCGAGGTCATGTTGTCGAACTGATGGCTAAACTCCTGCAATCTGTGGATCAAATCAAAATACAATGAAAAATACTTGTTTTCACTTCTTTCTTTTTTTTCGGCCAATTCCCATCAGGGTGCGCCACATCACCTGTTTCCATCTGCTTCTGTTTTCGGCATCTTCCTTGGTCACTCTAGCCACCTGCATGTCGTCTCCCTCCGCATTCATAAACTTCATCTTTGGTCTACCTCTTCTCCTCTTGCCTGGCAGCTCCATCTTCAGCATCCTTCTCCCAATATACCTCTCATCCCCCCTCCGTATATATCCAAACAAACATCCAAACCTCGCCTCTCTTGCTTTATCCCAAAACCTTCTAACCTGGGCTAATCCTCCAATGTAATCATTGGCATCCTCAATTTTGCCACCTCTAGTTCCGCCTCCTGTCTTTTCATCAGTGCCACCATTTCCAAGCCGTACACATCTTCCCTCTCACTCTAGCTGGAACCCTTCTCTCACAAATCACCCCTGACTCCATCAGTTCCACCCTACCTATCGCTTCTTCAGCTCTCTTCCACACTACCCATTACTTTGGACTCAATTCAACTTCACTATATGACTTATTACTCACGAGAAAAAATAAAAGAAATTCAAAACATTGTGACTTAACTATGCTTTTCACCCAAACACCCCATTATGGGAGATGAAATGTGAAATACGGGGTGCTCCTTCCATTCCGACATCTCACCACTCCGACTAGTGGCTTCCGCGTGCGGTTATGGTTAGGGTTAGGGTTAGGTATAGGGTTAGTCAACGTCGGAAAGGCGACATGTCGGAAAGGAGAAATGCACCCGGTTCCTGCTGCTGAGGCAGTATAGAAACTCTCCTGATGTAGATGACAGGAACCCTCTCAAACGTCCAGAGAACCACTTCCCAATGACATCACTGTCCCTCAACTGTTCATCAGTCAGAATCACAGACACAAGGGCTGAGAATGGCCCAAAGTTGTTCTGCAGCCAGTACGCACTGCTGTTGTATGGGACAGATCAGAACAAAGTATTAAGGCATTCAAACAGAAAAATGGCTGCAAATACCAGTCAAAACATTTTCCAGTAAAGATATCCCATTCTAATTGAGAATAGAATGGGAATATATTTATTCAGCAAATACATTTGAAAATGAGAGCCAAACTGTTATTGAGATATTGCAGTTAGTCAGTACCTGGCTGTGGTCGGGAGAGGAAAGGGAGGATTAGTTCCTTCAGGCCCAAATGCTGCTGCTGTGAGGTCATGTTGTCAAACTGATGGCTAAACTCCTTCAAACTGGTGAATCAAACACAGAATGAGAAATACTTAATTCTTAGCTTATTGGTGAAGCTAGAGAAAAGGCAACGGAGTCATCAAAATCAAAATCATCCCCCAGGAAGAATGAAGGTGCACAGAAAAGTCTATGGAAATCCAGCAGTCAGAATTGCCACTCTCATCTCTCCAATCACATCCAGAACCACAGACGCTGATGGACCAGTCATGGTCATGGACTAGGGGAAGGATTACATGGGTCAATATTTAATATTATTACATTTGCATTAATATTACATTTAGTGTATGGAATAATAGATAAAGATTCTGGCTCTATAATAGAGATATTCTTTCAAATCTTGATAGACTGTTTGCCTGACAGTGAATAGGGAATTTTTATTAGCATTTTTTTTCATTATCAAATCTTTTTAAGATTATCAAAAACATGAGCTTTAAATTTAAATAATTTCAGAATTCAGATGTGTTACTTTTAATTAGTTTTTAGAGATTGTTCATTCTGTCTTCACCATAAAAGTTGTTGGTCTGGAACCAGTGGAGCTGGGGGGCTGGTTACACTTCATCACTGCTGCCAGATCCTGTGCTGTCAACATGGACACCTGGGTGGAGATAATGGACAAAGCAGAACAGAAAAAACAGGAAACCTTTAATGAAGTCAAAATTGGAAAATAATAACTGTTGCCGAAAAGGAAAACATATCAAATGTTTCTTGAGTTGCAAAATGAAAAGTTTGTTCATTAAATATATTTGAGATATTGTAGGCATTGTCTCAGAACACTCACCTGTTAATTCCAACACAAATGTCTGTTTCTGTGAAAACATTAATTCATTCATTCATTATGAAAATAAATCACATTAAAATTCATAACAATGAATCAAAACTACTATACACTTACCATTTGCTGAAGTAACATTGCACTTGGGAAAGAAAGAAAGAGTGAAATGTTTTTAATTTGGTGACATTTAGTCAATTAGACTTTAAAATGTGAATATAATTTCAGGTACCTACCTCTCCACTGTAGATGATGGAGCCTAAGTATAGACAGAAATGTTTTTGTTTATTTTAGAAATGCAATTGGAAAAACATAACCACTGCTAATAACATGTGAACATAACAGCATAGTGATACATCACTTTTAACTCAGGTAGATACAGTCGAAGATCTCACCTGGTGGAATTTGATGAAGCAAAGTCAGCTTGTTGTATGTGATGGATGATGCTATACTCGGTGGAAGAGTAAACATGGCCAGGTCCAGTCTGGTGAAACTGCTTCACAATTTTACACACAGTAGAGGTATTGAAGTCCATTTTGTCCAGCAGGCAGAGATTATAGTCTGACAACAATTTCAATTACAAGCTTTGACACTTGCATGGATCAAACCGTTAAGTGTATAAGTTGGTCAAATAAATTAAAACACCAGATTGTAGAAGGCACAAAATATTGTCAGTTAAACAAACAACTTTTGTGTATTATGTTCATATGTGTATGGGCTTAGGCATTAATGAGAGGTTACATTCCAAAGTTTCACTTTTTGTTCAGCTTTAGTAGTGAAGAACCCTTCTGATCGTGAATAGTAATTAAAAAAAAAAAAAAACACACACATCTGTATTCATTGTAAATGTTAAATACATGTGACTACATACATTACCAAACATATAGATTCACTTTTCAACCACATGGTAAAAAGAATAATAAGTAGAGACAAAGCAGAGCAGATATAGTTTAAAGTATTTATTAACACAATTGTATTATTGGTACCTTTACTGTAAGTAACACCATCAATATATTTGGTATAATGTCCTATCAATTATTGTTATTATAGTTGTTATTATGATTATATATGTAATAATAGTATATTAGTTATATTTTATGATTCTATATATAGGTTAATTATAGTTATTAGCGATAATTATACAATTATATATTATGGTAACTATTACAATGCCTGTAAACAGTTTATTATTGACAGATATATTATTGATGCTAATGATTATTATTACAACTATTACTGTTATTATCCAAAATTATATTCGAACTTTTAAGTAAATTCAGCCAATTTAGGAGTGCAGGGGAAAAAAGTTTTGCACGGAAAAAAAATAGAGGATGACTTTTGAAAAGCTCACCATCACAAAAGTCATTGAGATCTTCTCTTGAACTGGAATCACTCTGGAGCATCTCTTTTATATTAGGGTGTTTGTAAATACAATCTAATGTTTTCAAAATTGGGATATAAACAAATTTATCAGTAACAACAGCCGGATCATAGGTTCCAGTAGTCCGATTGTGCAGGGTATCAAATCTTGTACCAAGAACATATTCAACTGGGTCTACCCCTCCCCACTTCTCTTTAAAATATTTCCTTCTCTTAGTTTCAGAATTTAAGACACCAAAAGGATTTTCAATTTTCTTAAAACACTGATCAATTTTACCCTCAACCTCACTTTTGATGGGTTCTTGTAAAGATAGACACTGTTTCACGGATTATTTTGCTTGATTATGGATATCATCAACAATCTCTCCCATTGAAGTAACAATCATTAACAAAGAGTTAATGATTGTTTCACCTACACCTGCCACTTTAAGTTCAGCTACTGTTGCAGCACAACTGTCTACAAGACTCTTATTAAGAAGGACTGGGTCAGAAGGGGCACTGCTTGATGGAAAGTCATCAACATAACTTTCTGCTGAATCTTCAGCTGTAGAAGGGCCTTCACCAGGATCATCACAAGGTTCATGTGCTTTATTAAGATGCTTTCGAAACCCAGAAAAAGTGCCAAAGGCATGTGAACAACCAGGCTGACCACATTTAAGACGAAGTGTCTTTCCTGAACAAAGTCCGTGGATCAAGTTAGTGCTTTGTCAGTGAATTGGCATTTGCCTGAGTGCTTGTGCAAATGAAACACAACATCTTTAGTATAAACAAAAAATCACTGCAGCATCAGAGCCCTCAAAATACAATATCTTCTAGGTATCAAAAAATCTGTGCAGCATCAGAGCCCTGAAAATAAAACACAACAGCATCTCAAAAGTATACAAAAAGAATCAGTGCATCATCCGAGCCCTCATCTCTTTAACCCTGGGATTCACCTTGGTGGTAGCAGCATCAATTTGGTAAACAGCGGTTTGCAAGAAGTTGTACACATTGGCCAGATCCCTGTTGTACGATAATAATAATAATAATAGATCCCTGTTGTAGGAAAAAAAAGTGAGACCAAACTAGGTTTAAAAGGCAGCCACTTCTCTCTTCTACAAAGCTAAAACATAAACCTTAAGTGCAATGTGGTATTCTGTCCACTGCGTGGCACTGTCTATCCAAATTAAAGCTGTAAACCCCAGTATGGAGGTATTTGAATGAGCCTTAGTTCCCATTGCTGGGAGTGCCCATGGTGACGTGATTGGACAGATTGTCGTCATAGAAACCCTGAAAACCCCATGAAAACCATAGAGGTATGAAAACCCCAGTATGGAGCTATATGAATGAGCCTTAGTTCCCATGGTTGGGAGTGCCCGTGGTGACGTGATTGGACAGATTGTCGTCATAGAAACCCTGCAAACCACTGTAAATGGAAGACGTTTCCCTCAGCCAGCTACGTGATGGATGGATATTTAGGGCCGTTTCAGACTATGATTTCGGGTGCGCACTCCAGACCGCTCCGTTTCCGAGTGCGCTTGGCTGGCCCGCATTCACACTGGCCAAGTCTCTAACGCGCTCGAATACACTTGCATATATACCCCCGATCCTATAGGTGGCGGCACGCACATAGTGCTTCGCCAGTGGACACAGACGTCATCAACTATGCGACAATGTTTGTGCTGGTCGCGCATAAATATAGGGTTGCCGGCATAGGGTTGCCGGCCGCTGGGGAGAGAGTCAGGAGCGGACTGAGCGCACAGCGACGCGAGCGCACAGAAGTCAAGGCACAGACTGCTGTGTTGTTGGCGCGCGTGTTGTTGACAGACAACGGATGCACGCTTATGAGAAACAACACAAATAAAACCTGGTGAAACACTTGTGTGCATTTGCGCAAGATGAGGATACAGGAAACATTCAGTCTAAATGTCCAGTTTACTAACCTTCACAACAACTACTACTTTTGTATTTGAAACCTTACATTTCTCTAAATATTATAAACTTTCACGACAGCTTAAGTACAAAAATATATAATTTATGAAAAGGCAACTAGCCTATACAGTGAAGTCGGACTGAATGACTGAAACCTTGTATTGTGAATTGTACTTCCATGTACTGTTTCTCATGTCTTACTAAATAAAGTAACGTCTTTTCTTTTTTTACTCTCTTTGTGTGGGGATTATCTGGCACATGTATGTATCTGTTATGAAAGAGAAATTGCATCATGAGTGAAACGGCTATAGTCCATGGGAAACCATAAACCTACGTAGGCTAAAATGAGTTATATTTACTTACAAATTTCAAATTACAAAGCCTTATAAGCTATATATTTCTGGGATGCATAGTAGCTGAAACTCCACAAGATATCCACAAGATATACTATTATATATATATATATATATATATATATATATATATATATATATATATATATATATATATATATATTGTTGCTGTCATTATATGGCCATGACACGGCCTCTCTTTCTATCTCGCGCTCTCATTCTATTTCTGTATGTAATGTTTTATATAAATAAATAAATAAGTTTTATATATAAATATTGCGGGTTTTAGCGCATCATCCCACGGGTTCATTTGGTCATTTAATGATGAAATTAACCCGCGGGATCCGGCCATGGTTGAACCCCTGTGGATTGATCTGCGACGTGTTTTTGTTGACTGTTTTTGTCGAGTTTATATACCGTCACCTATTCCAAATAGCGGGCCACTTCCGTCAAACAGTACGCTTGCTTTCACACTGCAGCGTACCGTCTCCGAGGACGCATGATTCGGATCCGAGACTGCCTCCGGAGGTGGTTTCGGGAACGGAACGGGGATCCGTTTCGGGGAACGATACGCAACGTTCACACTACCACAACATCAGCCAAGTGGCCCAGGGTGCGCACCCGGAGCCGTAGTGTGAAACCGCTATCAGTTGTCCCTGTGGCCGTTAGCTGCGGGGATAGTGTCACGGAAAACAAAGTCTACAGTATAGTCATGTTTTAGTAAAAAAAAAAGAAAACTAGCCTGCTACTGCTGATAATAATAATATTGGTAATAATAATACTGGTAGTAGTAGGCTAGTAGGGCTATAGTAATGAACAGCAGCAGTCTGCGTCCAGTTCAAACACCCGTGGTTACTTAAATAAGTGATAATGTTAATAATAATAATATAAACCATAGCTTTGTATTAGAGTGATTTTAGGGTTGGCGGAAATATAGTGCAATGAGAAACAACGTCTACTGGTGCTCTTGTGTTTATTGAAGGGAAAGCTAATAATGATAATAATATTAAATCAAACAATAGTGACATGATGAACAGCAGCGCATCCAGCTTGAACACCCCAGTAAAGCCTGCTGCCTATATCTTTAGTAATGAAACTAAACGCAGTTATATCCAGACAATCTGGAGTCTGCTTGGGTTGACAGTTTAGTGGGGAGGCTAGTCTTAAATTAAGAAGGCGATATGTCGAATATGTAGCGGCTCTAATAATGAGCGCCTCGCCATATATAGGCTTCTGGAAATTGAAGCCTCACAGGCATATTTTGTTTTAATAGAGATACGATGTCAAATACTATATTCCACTGTCAGAAGTACACAGCAGGGGGTTATAAGAAGAAGAAAAAAAAAAGGCCTAATTTATAGATTGATAAACGCAGAGAAGAAGTGATAAAAGTAATACTAGACCTGGTAATAATCAGTGACAGTAGGCTAGTCTAATAATAATGAAGAAAAAATGGTTTAAATTAAAACAGCAAAGACGATCAGAGACGGCGAGTTAGCGCCAGTCCAGTATTTCACCAAACATTTTCTGATGTGTTTGTGGTTAGATATCAGTCACTCAGTCAGTCAGTCAGTCAGTCAGTCAGTCGGCAAAAGAACTATTCAAGCCTATTGTCCAAAATACACAAACAATTAATAATGACAGAATGTATGTGTAGATTAATAAACACAGAAAAAAGTGATAATAATAATGATAGTAAAAGAAAAGGAAATTTAATTTAAAGCAGCGGCTCCCAGCAAGGAGCATTTTTAAATTAAAGCAATTTGAATTAAAGCAACGAGGCTGACCCGAAACAACAAGTTAGCAGCAGTACCAGTCCACTATGTCAGTGGTTCTCAAACGTTTTCATGTCAAGGACCCCCAAATTGACACTTTTTAGCCCGCGGACCCCCATTTGAAAAGATAAGCCAGGGACCCCCATAAGAGATGTTTTTTACAGCTCTAGCAGTGATTCTCAACCATTTTAATTTCAAGGACCCCCAGTTTGACATGCATTAGGCTGCGGACCCCCATTTAATGGCATTTCTATCTCTGGGACCCCAATTTATATTGTAAAATCGATGTTAATTTAACTCTGAGAGTGTAAATGGAACCAAATGGACCCTACTCAGAGTTACAGACCCATAAGGGTCCATTTGGTTCCTAACTATTCATCATTTAGCTGGGGACCCCCTGGAACCCCCTCAAGTACCCCCTGGGGGTCCCCGGACCCCACTTTGAGAACCAATGCACTATGTTACTAAATGTTTCTGGTGTAAGTGGCTACATATTAGGCCCATACACTCAGCCGTCCGACAAACAAAGAGAGAAAAGAAAAAAAAAGATGTTCTTCTGTAAAAAAAAAAACTCCACAGATACTAAATGTTGGCACACTTTATATATAAATTAAAAAACACAGTAGAAAGTGATAATAATGATAATAAAGGAAAATATATTTAATTAAAGCAACGGAGCCGACCGATACAACAAGTTAGCACCAGTCCACTATGTTGCAAAACGTTTCTGGTGTAAGTGGCTACATATTATTCACTCAATCTTACCGCAAAAAGGAAAAGAAACAAAAAGATATTCTACTGTCAAACCTATACAGGTAGTTAAATGATGGTACCATTTTATGTAGATTAATAAGACACAGAAGAAAATGAAGATAATAATAATAATAAAAGGTAATTTAAATTAAATTAAGTGAGTTATTATTATAATAAAAGAAAGGTGATTTAAAATAAATTAAGTGAATTATTACACACTCAGTCATTCGGCAAAAAAAGATGTATAAATATTGTACTGTCAAACCTACACAGATAATAGATGATTGTACAATTTTAGGTTAATAAGACACAGAAGAAAATGAAAATATTAATGATAATAAAGGAAAGGTGATTTAAATTAAGGCAACGGAACCAACCAGAAAAGTGATTTAAATAAAAGCTGCGGAGCCGACCAGAAACCTCAAATTAGCAGCACCAGCCCACTGTGTTGCAAAAAGTATTACTCACTCAGTCCAAGAAAAAAAAAGAGAAAAAAAAAACACATATACTGCTGCAATACTTTCCAGTGATATGCATTTACTATAAGGATCCATCTTCACAGTTGCTAGACAGTGGACTGGGGGAAACATGACATGTTGCACTGGTTCTTCCTGTGTGTGTGTGTGTGTGTGTGTGTGTGTGTGTGTGTGTGTGTGTGTGTGTGTGTGTGTGTGTGTGTGTGCGTGTGCGTGTGCGTGTGTGTGTGTGTGTGAACATGTGACTTCCCCCTTAAATTCTAACTACAATCAAAATCACACACCCGTCAGTGGCTGAACATTTCTGCTCTTTTTTTGTCCCTCTGATGCTTCTTTCTGAAGTGATTTCACTCGCCATGCCAGAAACCCACTCCCATCTACTGGACTGTAATACTGTTCCTAAAACACAAGAAGAAAAGAGGGGGGAAAAGTGTCATTTGGTTTTAATGAGCATGTGTAAATGTGCGTTAGACTGGTGTTTTATGTACTTATATAGCACAAATTTCCCTGGGGATCGGCCAGGTATGGGAATAAGGCAGTGATGCCCTTTGCAGAGTCCTCTTTAACACGCCTTGAAGGACCCGTCCTACAGTACACACACACACACACACACACACACACACACACACACACACACACACACACACACACACACACACGTATGAGATCCAAACAAAAGTATTGCTGTGCAGCTGCCTTCTGCAAAAAGGAGGATTTTGGCCTGCACCAAGTGCAACCAAAATTGTGTATTGGGTGCATACTTTTTAGATGACAACATACCCATGTTCACTTGCCACGTGTGCAACCAATATCTTCACCATGTCGCGTCTTCTGGTATCCGTTAGGCTTTTTGTCCGAGCATACTCGGTAAGGATCCTCTCTCCGCCAGGTCTGTCCTTCAGAATTTTTTCAACCATCTAAGTGGAAGTAAAAAAAAGGGAGGGGAAACACAGGGATAGACAGTAATATTTTAAAGCACTGGTCCTACAGGCCACTACATTTGGTGGCCAAGTATATTTAAGGTGACAAAAATGTAAACCATGACTGCCCCCCCCCCCCCCCCCCCAAAAGCAACGCTTACCTGAGCGAGACGAGTCAGGTCAGCTCTGTTTCTTGGAGCAGGACTGATGGTGTCATCCGAGTCCCCGTCATTGTCTGCACCAGAGCTGAGAAAGGAGCTGCTGCTGCTGGCAATGGAATTGCTTGCAGAGGGGCTCACTGAATCTAGCAATAATGTTGACATAACAAGTGTGATTAGCAAGAGAGGAATGTTTGTGGCAAGTGTAATGTAAAAAGCTCACATTAGATACGGAAGGATCCACACACCAACAAAGTTCTTCCTCAGACACTTTCTCTCTTTTACTTACATTGGGCGTATAGAAACAAAGATCATTTCAAAGTACAAAAATATACCTGTGTGACATTTTAGGTTAGCCAGGACTGTATGGATGAGGCTATAAGGCTCCATGTTGATAAGCAACAGAACTCACCTTCAGGATTTGGGTCTTGGGGTGAACAAATCTCCAACACACCAAGGTCTGGTTTCTTTATAAAAAACTGAAACGCCTCCTCGTCAACTTCAGTGTTCAAGTCATCATAGACTTTTAAGTCTGAGGTAGTAGGAATTTCAAATTTCTTGGCAACTGAAGACAAAACAAGATTGCACAAGCTTATTGATAAATCTGTTGTGCAATTGATTTAATTTGTATTAATGTGTCATAAAAATGGATTAAAATAGCCACAGAAAATTCAATCATATGAGGAAAATTGACAGCCCTACTGAAGACTTTGAATCACTCTATCCTAAATAAAATGGATTGTGCCTTGTACTGTACACCCAGCATGTTGTTGCATATGGCAGTGGTTCTCAATTTTTCATGCCAAGGACCCCCCAAATTGACAATTAGCCCACAGACTCCCATTTGAAAAGATATGCCAGGGACCCCCATAATAAGAAGACTTTTACGGCTCTAGCAGTGATTCTCAACCATTTTAATATCAAGGACCCCCATTTAATGGCATGTCTATCTCTGGGACCCCAATTTATATTGTAAAATCAATTTTAAGACAGTGTAAAAATGGAACCAAATGGACCCCAATCATTTGTACACCATCAGTGGCATAGGGCATGCTGTGGAACAATGTTTCACTCACCACACTCCAGAAATGATGTAAAAGACAGTGGTCCCTCAAAGCAGATGTATTTCTGCCGGTCAAGATGTTTCACACGTACAGCATGCATGCTTTGATGGAGAAAACATAATAATGTTACTAACACGATATATAGGGTACAACAACTCATGCAGTATGAGGAGTGTTACAATTAGAAACTATTACAAAAGCACTATCTACAGGCAGGCTATCTAGCAGTGGTGTAAAGTAACAAAGTACATTTACTTAAGTACTGTACTTAAGTACAATTTTGAGGTATTTGTACTTTACTTGAGTATTTCAAATTGAAATTACTTTTACTCTACTACATCTCAGAGGCAAATATTGTACCTTTACTCCACTACAATTATTTGAAACCCATTTTAGCCCTACTTTATAAATATGCTACTTGAAAATAGCAGATCTACAAGCTCATGAGCTTGTAGATCTGCTATTTTTCAAACATTCTAGTACTTTAAGTACATTTTGGTGCAAATACTTTTGTAGCCCATGAGCTTGTAGATCTGCTATTTTTCAACCATTGTAGTACCTTTGGTACTTTAAGTATATTTTGATGCCAATACGTTTGTACTTTTACTCAAGTAACATTTTGAACACAGGACTTTTACTTGTAACCGAGTATTTTTATATTGTGGTATTGCTACTTTTACTTAAGTTAAATTTCTGAGTACTTCTTTCAGGGATCTCATCTTAAACAAGCTCAGTGCTTAATGAGTCTTCCAGTTTAGTAGACCTTGTATTGTGGGTTAGGGTTAGGGTTTAGGTAAGGTTAGGTTAGGTTAGGTAGTTTAGTAGACCTTGTATTGTGGGTTAGGGTTAGGGTTTAGGTAAGGTTAGGTTAGGTAGTTTAGTAGACCTTGTTGTATTGTGGGTTAGGGTTAGGGTTTAGGTAAGGTTAGGTTAGGTAGTTTAGTAGACCTTGTTGTATTGTGGGTTAGGGTTAGGGTTTAGGTAAGGTTAGGTTAGGTAGTTTAGTAGACCTTGTATTGTGGGTTAGGGTTAGGGTTTAGGTAAGGTTAGGTTAGGTAGTTTAGTAGACCTTGTTGTATTGTGGGTTAGGGTTAGGGTTTAGGTAAGGTTAGGTTAGGTAGTTTAGTAGACCTTGTTGTATTGTGGGTTAGGGTTAGGGTTTAGGTAAGGTTAGGTTAGTAGACCTTGTATTGTGAATTTGTACTTCCATGTAGGCCTACTGTTGTTCTCATGTCTTACTAGATAAAGTATCAAAACCACTGCTCTCCACGGTAACCAGACATTTCGCCTTAAATCCATTTCGCCCGTGTTTTTGAGCAGACATTTCGCCCACCCCCAGACATTTCGGACAACTGCGGAATGGGCGAAATGACTGGTATTCCTCTCCACATGTTTCCATTCACATAGCTAACGTTACGGTGATGGGGGCGGGGCGCCAGTACACGTCTTGCTATTGAATGAATGAATGGGGAACCGGTATAGTTTCATTTGGGTTCGCCTCGTACGCTCAATAACTTTGTTATGCTATCTGTTAGCATTAGCAACATGCGCGACCGACACGGTACGACCGACCGTGTACCGTCTACTCCATAGACTGTATAAATGGGTCTACTCTCATGCGGTCCTTTTCAACCCCAAAACAAGCCCCAAAAGAAGCGCGACCATCCGCTTACAATAAGCGGACATGGCAAGTTGCCAGGTATAGCGAGAGAAACAAGCAACCAGGTTAATGGAAACAACCCCAAAACCGCGGCGTCCTCTAACATTAGTCAACCCAATACAATGCTCGGTGCAGATAAACACTTGTTGAACCAAACAGTGCGTCAAATGAATGTCTATTTACTGCTAGTAAAACAGTCACATTACAACAGCATCTCCTTCTAGAGTTAAAACTCATGTTACTATATACAGAGTCAAAGCCACGTTGTTTGCCATTGTCTCAGTAAAGTCCACCAACATATAAAATATAATTGTTCCATTACCTCCTGTCCTGGGGCCTGAAACAAACTTAACCTGGCGACTGCACTTAATTCATTTAAGGCCCGTACATGTACATAAACGTTCAAATTTCAAATATAAAGTTCTTACCTCACGGCCACGGATGTGACAATTCTGTTCGAGCCCTCAGAAGTAACCGTATCTTCAGTATTGTTCAATAAAAAGCATTTCAATCCGATCGGTGGCCATTTTCTCAGCATGTCCGCCATATGCTTTCAACTGCATTACCCATCGGTTGGTAGGTGTACTGCACTCTGATAGAGTGTGCCAGCTATGAGAGAATGGCCACCGATCGGATTAAGATGCGTTTTTATTGAACAATACGGAAGATACGGCTATTTCTGAGGGCCCGTACATAATTATAACATCCGTGGCCATGGGGTAAAAACTGTGTTTGAAATCTGAACGTTCATGTAGTCCAAAAAAGGCGGGAAAAAATAAAAATAAAGTAATAAAGGCGGGGAAAAAAAGTATATTTAAAGTAATAGTACTCACCTCAGACAAAAGACGACGAAATGAAAGTAGATCAGTGATATATGAACCGAAATCAAGTAGAACAGTTTCCAATAGTAATCTATCATCGGACGGAGAGACCTAGCATTCGCGAGAAGACATGAGAAGTGAAGGCGAGCCGAGGCAAGCACTGCAAGAGGCGTGGATTTAAGGGGAGGGACAAAATCTGCAAGGGCTGTGATTGGTCAGACAAGCAGACATGCGTACATGCGAGAGGGCATGCCTCTCGCATGTACGCAAGCACAGCCCCCCCCCGCCCACACACACACACACACACACACACACACACACACACACACACACACACACACACACACACACACAGACGCTATAGACGGGTTTCCGCGCCACGTCATCACAGAGCAGAATGCGCAATCTGCGCATGCTTGAGGTAGAACGAACCCGGAAGCGCCGTTCACTCTGATGTTTACAGTCTTCTCCCGGGTGGTTTAAGCCAGAAGGCACCAAGCGAGCTGAGACAGAGCGCAAACGTCGAGGCACAGACGGCTGTGTTGTTGACGGACAACGGATGATGAGAAACAAAAATACAACGGATGCACGCTTATGAGAAACAAAAATAAATATTCACTACTACGACTACTTTTGTATTTGACATTTTTCAATTTCTCTAAATATTATAAACGTTCACATATCGCGTATGAAAAGGCTACTATGGGCTACAGTGAAGTCGGACCGAATGACTGAAACGTTTTTTCTTTTTTTACTCTTGGTGTGGGGATTATGTTATGAAAGAAGATAAATTGCAACTGCTATAGTCCATGGGAAACCATAAACCTACATCTAAATGAGTTGCCATATTTACATATTAACATTGAAACTCCGCAAGATATTCCTCTACACTTATTTAGTGAGAACATTGCTCCTCCTGCTGCTGAGAGCATCTCAGCACTAGCATTACTCCTGCCTGCCCCTGCCGCCAGCCCCGCCCCTCGCCCCCTTCTGGCTTCAACCACCCGGGAGAAGACTGTTCGCGATGTTTACACGCACGCACATGCGCACGCACCCAAACAACTCTATGACGTGCACACACAAACACGACAAAAGCCCCGCCCCCCCCTCCCGGCACACACACACACACACACACACACACACACACACACACACACACACACGCACACGCACACGCACACGCACACTATTACGTCATTTCACTATTTAAAAGTTAAAGAGAAGAAGTTAGTGAAATATATAAAAGCAATAATAATAATAATAATAATAATAATAGACATACATTGTAATATTTATTTAACAATGCATATCAATGAATCAATTATATCAATACTGCAATTGTAGAAACACTCTGTTACAAGTACAAGTCTGGTAATGAAAATTTACTTGAGTAAAAGTACAAAAGTATCGGCATCAAAATATACTTAAAGTACCAGAAGTAAAAGTAGTAATTAGGCAGAATGTCACATTTTAAGTTTTCAAATGCATAAAATCTATACAAATCATTAGAAAATAGCAGATCTACAAGCTCACAACGCATCCGGAACGAGGCCCGGACTAGGGATAACTGGGCACCAAAACCATCTTGGCACTAGGGACATGAGGGTATTAGGGACACGTGGGCACTAGAGAAATGTGGGCACCTGGTCAACTGGGAACTGGGCACTTGGGACATGTGGGCATCTGGACAACTGGGCACCTGAATTAGGATTTGTGTTTTTTTTACTTTACAAAGCATGCTGCTTTGTTGTTGTCTCGGCCAGGCCAAAAGGCATGGCTATGGAGACTATGTTTTGCACCCTGTCTGTCCGTCTGTCCGTCCGTCCGTCCGTCCGTCTGTTCGTCCGTCAGTCCGTCCGATCGTGTGTGTGTCCTTCACCCCCTCCATCTCTGAACAGCTAATCTCCGGCATGCACTGTTGGCTTGATCATAGCGAAACTGTGCACACACACTCCTGGATGCCAATACAGAACCGCTGATCCAAAATGTTCACATAGGCCTGTTATAGCGCCACCAGGAGGCCGCTTTTTGCAAAACCATTTTTATGACAGTACTCCTACAGATTTGATCCAAACATCCCGCAAATTGGTACGAAGTATCTCTATAGACATTAAACGATACATGTATATCAGATTTTTCATATTCCATCCTGATTGGCTAAAAATGACTTCCAAAGTCTAAAGGAGTGCCTAAAAATCATGTTTTTGCATCAAGCGGTTACATTGTGCGCATTTGTGGCGCCCCCTATGGATCAAAGTGGAAATGCTTTTGGGGATTTGTTGAGTAAACCACCCTTGACATGTGATTCAAATTTGGGATTGACCGGACGCTTCATTCGTGATTTATGGATTTTTTTGTCAAACAGGCCCCTCCTGCTAACTTTGGAAGCCAATTACGGACGAACGGTATGGACTATCAAAATTGGAGATGTTCATCGCATGGGTCCAGAGATCATGTGTACCGATTTTTGTGAGATTTGGACAAAATATGTGGGAGGAGGAGCTAAAAGTGTGTTTTGAAGAAAATTCAAAATGGCGGAAAATCTATCCTGACGCAAATGGGCGTGGCCTATATGGGGAGTTTTTATTCTACGACCTACGGTTCAAGAGTTATAGGCCAAAACGTAAAGGGGGTTGTTATAGCGCCACCATGAGGCCGACTGGTGTAATTGTTTTTTTTTAAATTTCGAACTAAATCACGAACCACCCCTCCACGTCTTGAAACTCTAGCCCTTACGGTTTCTGAGAAAAGAATACTTGAAATTGAGTTTTTTTCACTTTTCCATTAAAGTGGATGGAGAAATTTAATGCACTAATAAATCAATATCAATTAAACTATATAACCAATCTCTTAGCAAAATACACGCACACGATTCCCAGTGAGACCGGTCATTTTGACATATGGCACACAATTGGGGGGAAAAAAAACTGTGGGAGGAGTAGCGCGGCAAAATAAAGTTTATCTAGAAGTGGAATAAAGTGGGAAGAGTACTATGGTCTGGTTGCCCTGTTAGGACCTGTAAGTGCTCTTTTAGAGGGTTTTGAAGGAGAGTAAGGATTCACACTTCTTGACTGTTGGCAGAGCATTCTGTTATATATGTACATACAGTATATATACAGTATGTTGGTAGAGCATTCTGTTATATATGTACATACAGTATATATACAGTATGTTGGTAGAGCGTTCCACATTCTGGTGGCATAGCAGTAGAACGAATTTAACCAGTTGTTTTGCAGTGGTGTAAAACAACTGGTCGCGACGCGTTGTGAGCTTGTAGATCTGCTATTTTCAAACATTTTAGTACTTTTACTTTTGGTACTTTAAGTACATTTTGATGCCAATACTTTTGTACTTTTCACCCAAGTAAATTTTTAATTCTAGGACTTTTACTTGTAAGAGAGTATTTCTATATTGCAGTATTAGTACTTGTACTTAAGTAAAGAATTTGAGTACTTTTTCCACCACTGACAGAGCTGTATTATAATTCTGTGTTTGTGCAGTCTGTGATACAACATAAACTTTGCATTAATAAACACAAGATCTCAGACATACTGTAGTTCGACTTTTTCATTTTGCATCATACAGTACACGTTATATACAGCGGTGCTTCGCAAACTTTTTTCATGTCAAGGACCCCCAAATTGACACTTATTAGCTCGCGGACCCCCATTTGAAAAGATAAGCCAGGGACCCCCGTAAGAGAACATTTTTACGACTCTCTAGCAGTGATTCTCAACCATTTTAATTTCAAGGAACCCCCAGTTTGACATGCATTAGGCTACGGACCCCCATTTAATGGCATTTATATCTCTGGGACCCCAATTCATATTGTAACATCAATGTTAATTTAACTCTGAGAGTGTCCAAATGGAACCAAATGGACCCGTTAGGGTCCATTTGGTTCCATTTGGACACTCTCAGAGTTGGAACCAAAATGGACTCCAAATGGAAATCTCCAAATGGACACTCTCAGAGTTACAGACCCATAAGGGTCCATTGGGACTCTCTCGAGTTACACTGAGAGCCACTGCCTCTGCCACAGCCAATGACTTAGGGTTAGACCCTAAGTCATTTGTAAATGAGTACATTTAACAAACTATAGTTTCAATCAACCTGATCAATAAAACATGATGTATAGGATCGAAGAAACCGTTATAAAACATTTTCAAAAAAGGTAATATAAAATATCTGATACATTTAAAACACGGTTCATGTCATGTCATCACCGCCGCAGTCGATCGCGTCAGAATATCCCTTTGATTGGAGTGCATGACATTTACAATGTTCAGCTCTCTAACCCCCCCCCCCCCCCCCCCCCCTCCAACACACACACACACACACACACACACACACACACACACACACACACACACACACACACACACACACACACACACACACACACACACACACACACACACACACACACACACACACACACACGTTTAGCAACCGTCAGGGGATCGGTCATACCGGAGATAAATATTCTGTGACTGGTAGAAAAGGAAAACCAAAAATCGCTGGCAGTGGGCGATTCATTTATGTCAGTGGTTTTTCAACCTTTTCCATGCCAAGGACCCCTAAATTGATATACATTTGGCCGCGGACCCCCCATCAGAAAACGTTTTGTGCCAGGGTACCCCCCCCCCCCCCCCAGAAGCAAAGATATCAGTTAATTTTTGCTTTAAAAAAAATATAAATATTCAAAGATATGCACACTTTTTCCAGGATTTTTTTTCAAAAATAGCAGATCTACTATGAGCTTGTAGATCTGCTATTTTTGAATAGCCCAAAGCTAAGTGGTTAAAAATGATTGTGCCGCTATGTCAACTAATTTTTTGCTGGGGACCCCCTCTGGTACCGCCGCCGCCCAAGGACCACTGGTGGCCCCCCGGACAATCTGGCAGTGAAAGAGTTGTAACGTTCAGGCGAGTCTACTCCTTCTCGCTCAGCGGTGTCTCTCCGTCTCCTCCTCCCTCAGAGTAGTGAGTCAGGGCCTGGTGTCTGTTCCGGGAGGGGGCGTCCTTAAAGCAGAGCCCACAGTCCTCGCACGCGTACGGTAGCCCCGCCCCCAGCCCCGCCCGTGCCGCCGCCGCCGCCCGGGGCTTGTTGTCCTCAGCGGCGGCGGCGGCGCCGAGAGCTCTGCTGGAGCCCGGCGGAGCGGCGTGCTGCGACGTGTCACCGGCGCCGCCCCGGGACGAAGTAGTAGAAGAACTGGCCCCCCCACGGGGCCGCCCGGCCACGCCCCCGCGTCCCGTCGGGCCGCGGTACAGACCCGCCCCGGCGGCGGCGGCGTTGGCTCCGGCGGCGGGCTCGGGGAGGACGCCGTGGACGGCGCGGTAGTGGAAGCGGATGCCGGAGCGGTTGGAGAAGGCCTTCCCGCACAGGCTGCAGAGGAACGGCCGCTCGCCCGTGTGGATGCGGATGTGGATCTTCAGCGCCCCCGACTGGGTGAAGCACTTACCGCACTGCAAGGAAAAACAACACAAGCACAAGCAGAGGGTCAGATCATCAAAGCTCTTATCTGAGCCGCTTCCTATGCTATCAATGCTATCAATGCTATCAATGCTAACAATGCTATCAATGCTATCGATGCTAACAATGCTATCAATGCTATCGATGCTAACAATGCTATCAATGCTATCAATGCTATCAATGCTGTCAATGCTATCAATGCTATCAATGCACTGGATGGGCGAAGTAGGCGACACACTGACCTACCCGTGTTTTAGTCGAAAACTGAACAAAACTAAACAAAACAAAACAAATGGATATATATGTTACAGGGAAATTGGCATTCCAGGGAAATTGAAAAAGGAGCGCTCACCCCCCCCCAGGCAATTCTGTAGAACCAACACTAGTGGGCAATGCAAGCCACACTAGACTACAGCCCCCCACCACACACACACGCGCGCGCACGCACACATGTGTGTCTTAGATCAGTGGTTCTCAAACGTTTTCGTGCCAAGGACCCCCAAATAGACACTTATTAGACCGCGGACCCCCATTTCAAAAGATAAGCCAGGGACCCCCATAATAGAAGATTTTTACGGCTCTCTAGCAGTGATTTCAACCATTTTAATTACAAGGACCCCCAGTTTGACATGCATTAGGCTATACGGACCGCCATTTAATGGCATTTCTCTCTCTGGGACCCCAATTCAAATTGTAAAATCAATGTTAATTTAACTCTGAGAATGTACAAATGGAACCAAATGGACCCTAACGGGTCCATTTGGTTCCATTTGCACACTCTCAGAGTTACAGACCCATAAGGGTCCATTTGGTTCCTGTCCATCATTTAGCTGGGGACCCCCTGGAACCCCCTCAAGTACCCCTGGGGGTCCCCGGACCCCACTTTGAGAACCAATGTCTTAGATAGTAACCCATGAAAAGATCTATTCTCACCCTATCGGTTTACAACTCGGACGGCGCTGATTCGACTAGCAGACCATCGGCCGGGCGGCACGGGCACTAGGAGGAGGAGGAGGAGGAAGAGCCCCTCACGTAAAAAAACACTGTCTCGAAAAGCCCCGGCTCGCGCCGAAGCCACGCGCCTAAAAAAACGAGCGTACCTTTCCAATTTCCCCAACGAATGCCAATTTCCCCTGTGACATATATATACACAAACCTGTGTGCAGTGGTAGGGTTTCTCCCCGGTGTGCGTGCGTTGGTGCGCCCGCACCCCGGCCAGGTGAGGGAAGCCTCGGCCGCAGTAGTTGCAGGAGTAGGGCCGCTCGCCGGTGTGGATGCGCCGGTGGATCTTCAGCGCCCCCGACTGGCTGAAGCTCTTGCCGCAGTCGGAGCACGCGTAGGGGCGCGCGCCCGTGTGCACGTTGAGGTGGATGCGCAGGTTGCTGTGAGAGTTGAAGGAGCGGCCGCACTCTGTGCAGATGAACCCGCCCTGCGTGTGTAATAGGGGGGAGGAGCGACGGTTAATCCAACTAATCGATTTAACCAATTGTAAAATAAAATCATCCATCATTTGATTAACCCATTAAGACCTGGAACTTTGTCATTTTTAGATTTGAGCTAAGAAAGCATTATTTTACACTTTGGGCTATTCAAAAATAGCAGATATACAAGCTTGTAGCGCGGCACTGAGTGCCGCGCTACGAGCTTGTAGATCTGCTATTTTTGAAAATTTGTGAAAATGTGTGCAAATCTTTGAATATATATATTTTTAAAGCGAACATTTTGAACTCAAATCTTTGCTTCTGGGGGGGTCCCTGGAACAAAATATTTTGATGGGGGTCGGCGACCAAATACATATAGTTTTGGGGGTCCTTGACATGAATAAGATTGAACACCACTGATATAGAAACATACGTTTTTGAGAATACTGTTGAGATTTAGGAGACATGTAGAATCGGCTTCAGGTCTCAATGGGTTAATCATCAATGCCTATTTTTGGGCGGGGGGATTTTGAACTTGAGGTATTGCTAATACACGTCATAGCTCATTTGTTGAGTGAAATGTAAAGCTTTGATTGCATGATTATTTGGTTGTTGTGTTATCATTGTAAATGTGAAAACTGTAAATTGTAAATTGAAAATAAACCTTTAACCCATTAAAACTGGGAACACATCTGTGTCAGTTTTAGATTTCTTTGGCTATTCAAAAATAGCAGATCTACAAGCTCATAGTGCGGCACAGAGTGCAGCGCTACAAGCATGTAGATCTGGGGGGGGGTTTTTTCGTAAAAAAGCAAAGATTTGAGTTACAACTGTTCGCTTTAAAAATATATATATTCAAAGATTTGCACAAATTTTCCACGATTTTTCAAATAAATAGCAGATCTACAAGCTCATAGCGCAGCACTCGGTGCTTCGCTATGAGCTTGTATATCTGCTATTTTTGAATAGCCCAAAAAGAATCTAAAAATGACAGATTCGTTCCCAGTTTGAATGGGTTAAAATAAAATAATATTAATAATAATAATACACTTTATTTATACAGCACCTTTTTAAACAATGTTACAAAGTGCTTAACAACTTAAAATCAAACAGTGAACTATAAAACAATTACAGCAACTAGAGGTTTGGGCCGCTTAGCCAAAGCTAAGTGGTTAAAATGATTCTGACGCTATGTTAAACTAATTTCACTGGGGACCCCCTGGTACCCCCCCCCCCCAAGGACCACTGGTGGTCCCCGGACCACTGGTTGAAAACCACCTAGTCCTAGTAGATAAAGTAATGGACAGAATAATGTCTAAAACGTAGAAAATGTAAAGTTGCATAAGCCCACATAAGCCCCAGTTGCACAAGCCCACAACGGGGCTTGTAGATCGGCTATTTTTGGCAAAGAGGTATAGGTGTAGAGGGGAAAAAAAGAGCAGACCAAGTAAACAAAAAAAAAGTACAATTTACTTGAGCACCTGCCCCTCAAAATGTCTGTGCACGCCACTGGTTGCATTGTTTACCTGCTTGTTGGCGTGTTCAGAGCGCTGGTGGTGCAGCAGCTGCGAGGGCCGGGCGAAGGAGGCGGGGCAATGCATGCAGGGGTGTGGCAGCGAGGAGGACGAAGAAGAGCCGCCGCCGCCGCCGCCCGCTCCATGCGCCCGCTGGTCGCCATGGTGATGATGCTGGCGGCACAGGTGGGCGCAGGTGGCGAAGGCTAGGCAGGGGAAGGCGGTCTGCGGCGGGTGGTGGTGGGCGTGGGCGTGGCCGTGGGCGTGGTGGGCGGAGAGCTGGGGGCACGGCAGGCAGGCGGTGAACGCACAGGGGTGGAAGTGGTGGCGGCCGTGGTGGGGCGAGTCTGCTGCTGCTGCCCCCTCCTGGTGATGGAAGGAAATTTTTACGATTTAGGCAATTTTTAGGCGGACGCTCTCGTCCAGAGAGAAAAAGTACTCACGTTTTTTTACTCAAGTAAAAGTAATCGCTACTGCAATGTAGAAATGCTTTTGCAAGTAAAAGTCTGGAATTCGACATTTACTTGAGTAAAAGTACAAAAGTACTGGTATCAAAATGTATTTTGTACAAGTTTTCAAATGTATAAAATGTCTAAAAAGTCTTTTGAAAATAGCAGATCTACAAGCTCACAATGCATAATTGTCATATTTTTTAATAATACGTTATGATCACTGGTTTAACGTACTTTATAAGCCACTATAGACGGGTTTCCTGTTAGTGAACATGAGAGGATATGACCGCGCAGAGGAGGGGTAAGCCTATAGAGGGCATTACCCGCAGCAGCTCGGTCAAATGTCCATTCATAAAAGAAATGATCTTCACCGGGTTTAATGACAGTAGATTAAATTATGCAGTTTGTAATACCTTGTTTACTCAATAAAAATGATTTGTCAGAAGTTGTAATAGCAGCATTATGCCTATTATGCCCAGTGGCGTCAGTTCAGCAAAAGCTAAGGTATGGCAGCATGCACGCGACTTCATGCACGCGCGCGCGCGCGAAATTTTTGTGCGGTTCTGGGCGGGTTGGGTTCGTTTTTTTCCAGTTTCTGGTTACTTTATTTCGGTTTTAGGGTTAGGATTCGGGTTAGGTTAGGGTTATGTTATTTAATTCTTATTTTTGCCTGATTTTCCCGATTTATTATCAAAAAAGTACTTCTTTTTTTTTTCTTCCCTGGAGCCAGGGTATGGCAGCTGCAATAGCCTGCCATACCCAATTGACGCCCCTGATTATGCCTATAATAGCAGAATTATGGCTATCTAACTCCCGAACACAACAACAGAGTGAACTGCGCTTCCGGTTCGTTTGCCCCGAGCATGCGCAGATTGCGCATTCTGCTCTGTGATGACGTCGCGCGGAAATCCGTCTATATGTGGTGATAGGGCTGTCATGATCAGGGGAAAAACCTTTAATTATAAAAATAGCTGATCTACAAAAATCACACGCTGTGATGCAATGCGTTGCGAGTTTGTAGACGGGCTATTTCTGCTTTTTGTTTTGTAAAGCCTTATTAATTGACTGTACAAAGTAGTACATCACTCCAGTTCTCTTTTTACACTATTCATGCTATTTTCTTTTTGTTTGAAAAGGGTATGAAATGTTTTTTAACATTTAACATGTTTTTTTTTACTTTATACAGATGAATGGACAATTATACAAAAATGATGACGAGTATTTCAGATAATTGCGGTGATCAGCGGTGTAAAGTAACTAAGTACATTTACTCAAGTACTGTACTTTTGAGTTACTTTTACTTTAGTGGAGTATTTCCAATTGTCTATACTTTTACTTCTAATCCACTACATCTCAGAGGCAAATATTGCATATTTATACGAAGACTTTAGTTATACTAGTTACTTTGCAGATATAAATTATTACATTATAAAACATACATTAACAACTTTAGCCCTATTTTATATATAGGCTATTTGAAAATAGCCGATCTACAAGCTCACAACGCGTCGCATCGCGACGCGTTGTGAGCTTGTAGATCTGCTATTTTCAAACATTTTAGCACTTTTACTTTTGGTACTTTAAAGGTAGGGTAAGTGATTTTCTTTGGTTAAAATAAGTGTTAAATATCTCTATATTGTGATAGTACTCATTGCTATAGAGTGTTTGTTCAGTAAAAAGAGTCTCCTTGTCTCTCCAGCTCTTTATAAAACAGAAAATGCATTTTCGTTTCAGTTTCAGTTTCATTTCCAATTTTATCCAATCAGGACAGAGAACTCAATCAGGATATAGATTAAACAAGTGAAATTGGAAGTGAAGACACTAAGAAATGAGCAGGCAAAATTGGAACTGGAACACTATAAAAATGAAGCTTAAAAATGGGTACTTTCTCCTGATTGGCTGAGATTTTGACACCTACCGGAAAATGTATTTTCTGTTTATTAAAGAGCTGGAGAGACAGGGAGACTCCTGTTACTGAACAAATACTCTATAGCAATGATTACTATCCAGGGTCCCCACACATTTTTAGCAATGAATTTCCAAAACTTTTCCAAAACTTTTACAGAATATTTATCCCAATTTCCAGGCCTATAAAACAATCATTCAGCGCAATAATGTGTCTCTTACTCCTATGTACAATGCCCAAAGATAGGCAGTGTAGCAAAAATAAAGCATAGAATATAAAATAGTACAATTTCATTCAACATTTCGTGCAAAATTAGGGCATAGTGACCCTGCAAGCGAAAATAGGAGGGGTGGACGACGTCGTTGCACGGTTCGTTGTTGCTTGCGGTAGGTCAGGAGTCTCAGGACGGTCTCATTCAAAAACATGTATTTTAATGAGATTTCATCGCCCGCTCGCTTCGTGTCACGTCGCATCACGTCGCATCGCTGGCAGTGCGGATGGGGTGTTACACAGCCCGTTCGGCGAAAAACTACTTCTGTTACATATTTCGTGTAATGTTATACATGTTTATGAAAATGTTTTGTATCAAAAAAAATCAATAGCCAAAAACAATGCATAGCCAAATATTTTTCCAGGACCCTTGATAAATTCCAGGACCTTTGATCAATTCCAAACCTTTTCCAGTACTGGATTTTTTTTTTTTTTTTTCAAAATATTTCCAGGAATTTCATGACCGTGGGGACCCTGACTATCAGAATATAGTGCTTTAACCTTTTAACAAAATACTTTTTGTTTTAACCAAAACATATCACTTACCCTACCTTTAAGTACATTTTCATACCAAGACATTTGAGTACTTTTTTTCCACCAGTTTGCGGTGATGGTGATGATGATCATGGTGACGGGTGGGTGGAGGTGGTCTACCTGGTGTCCCAGCAGCTGGGCGCAGGTCTGGAGGCTGCACAGGCAGGGGAACATGGGCAGGTGGTGGTGGTGGGGGTGGGGGGGCAGGTGGGCCGGGGAGCCGCGGGACCCCCCCGAGCCCTCCGACGTGTGGTCTGAAGCCTGGCCCGGACTGAGGGGGGCGGCGGCGTCCCGGGGGTCTTTGTCCTGTGTCTGCTGGAGCAAGGTTTAGTTAGTATTATTATAGTTCAGGGGTCTTTTCAGGCCGAGGACCCCCCTAGCTGAGAAAGAGATGGAAGCAGGGACCCCCCTCCTCTATATTGTATACAATTATTTTTTTACTTGGTCTGCTCTTTTTTCCCTCTACACCTATACCTCTTTGCCAAAAATAGCAGATCTACAAGCTCACAACGCCTCGCAGCGCGAGGCGTTGTGAGCTTGTAGATCTGCTATTTTTGGCTAAAGTCCTCCCTAAGGAAAAGGGATGCTAGGGTTCAAGTGGTTAATGTAAAAAAAAAAGAAAAAAAGTTTTGGCGGACCCCCTGTAGTAACTCTGAGGACCCCCTAGGGGTCCCGGCCGGACCCCCTGTTGAAGACCCCTGTTATAGTTAACTAAAAACTAAACCACATATCACTAACTAACTAACTAACAAACAAAAAACGCACATAGAAATGTAAAGAAAACAACAAGGCTTTATAACGACAACAACAAAATGATAATTGTATCATTCTGTATACAGTAGTTTGTTTACAAAACTAACTCAAACTTAGTAAAATCACAGAGAAAACGTCCTCAGTTGTCATGGTAACTAACTACAACTCAAAACACTATACTGCGACTTCCACCGTGTCGTCTCAGACTCGCAAAGCAGACGACTCGTCTGCTTTGCGAGGGGGAGAGAGAGAGAGAGGGGGACAGAGGGGGAGCGACACGCGCGCGCGCGCACGCACGCACGCACGCACGCACGCACACACACACACACACACACACACACACACACACACAGGCCGCTGTTTCACCGGTGTCGTATTTTCACATTCCATTCAAACAGCTGTGAGAGCAAGAGCGGGGGAGAGAGCGAGAGAGAGAGAGAGGACAGCGGGAGAGAGAGAGGGGGGGAGAGAGAGGGGGGGAGGGAGCGAGGGGGAGAGAGAGAGAGGGGGGGAGGGAGGGGGGGAGAGAGAGAGGACAGCGGGAGCGAGAGATAGAGGGGGACGGAGGGGGAGAGAGAGAGAGAGAGAGAGAGAGAAGGACGCAACTTCTGTGCTGTGTGTGTGTGTGTGTGTGTGTGTGTGTGTGTGTGTGTGTGTGTGTGTGTGTGTGACGCACGCAGCTGCTTTTGTAACACAACAACACCGTTGCCATCTGGGTTGCCACGTTTGGGGGGGCTTGTGACAAGCAGACAGGTCAGTGTTGCCAGATTTGCGCCAGAAACAAGCAACCACCTTCATGAAAAAAAAAACAGCCGATGGGGTCCGCGATGTTTCACGGGGGTCCGCGATGTTTCGCAGGGGTCCCGAGACTCCCAGGGGGTCCGTGGAACCCAAGGGGGTCCGGGGACCCCCAGGAAAAAAAATGTCGATTTCTTTATTATTATTTACAGTAGCTCTTCTAGCCCCCAATAACTTAGTTACATCTGGTCATCAAAGACCACGGGACCTTTTTTTATTGTGTAAAAAGCCACCTGCCCAAATGCCCCCGCCCACTGAAAAAAAGATCACGGAAATTTCTAAAGCTATAGAAAGCAGTAAATGAAATCATTTTAACACTCATCTTTTATTTACTTTAATTACAAGCTAAAATATAAACCTTGGTTGTAAAAAAAACACAAAGTTGTCCTTTAAGTCTAGTCTTCCAATCATTTTGGCTGTGCCAGTTCTAAGCCCTGGTGTCAAAAAACAAATGTCTTAAAAATACTTCAGAAAATAGTGATAATAGATATAGCCGATCTACTAGTACTATTCATAGTGAACAGATCAACCAGGTATGTTCGTATACATACCTAGGAGTAGTAATAGACCACCTTTTGTCATGGAAAGACCAGATTGAATCAGTGGGTAAGAAGACAAAACAAAGAGTCTATTTCCTTCGCCGTCTGAGATCTTTTGGTGCTAGTAGACAGATTCTTCTTTTGTTTTTCACTTCTGTTATTATGAGTGTCCTGCAGTACTGTAGTACCACCTGGTATGGATGTCTGTCTGTAGCCTTAAAGTCACAACTACTGCAGCAAGTGAACATTTGTTCAAAGATTGTTGGACAGCCACTTCAGAGGCTCTATACATCTACGTATGATAACAGTATGATAAGGTTGGCAAGGAATATGACTTCAAACACTAGCCATGCTTTGTATGGAGAATATAGGTTTCTGCCTTCAGGAAGGAGATACAGTGTTCCTACATACAATAAGGTCAAACTGAAGAGGTCCTTTGTCCATCAGACGACATTGAGTTATAAGCCAAGGGTAGGCTGAGTGGTGGACATTGCTCTTGTCTTTGCATGTCTTTATGTATGTATTTGTATTTTGTTGTTTTCTTGTGTCATGTCAAATGTGTGTACTGTTATATGTTGCATACATGGCTGTTTCTGGGTCGCAAGACAAATTTCAGTGCAAACTGACAATAAAGTATTATCGTATCGTATCGTATCGTATCGTACAAGCTCACAACCCGCCGCGATGCGACGGGTTGTGAGCTTGTAGATCGGCTATTTTCGAAACATTTCTGAAGCTTTTTGAAACTTGCCCTAACCCCATATTACAACTAAACTAGCAAAACCACTTTAAAAAAACAAAACAATTAAAACTAAACTGACATTGAAAACAAAAAGTAAAAACGGAAAAAAATAAAATAAAAAATAAATAATAATAATAACCTGTGTGTGGAGCTGCCCGGGGGGCCGCCGGGTGGTCCCCGGGTGGGTGGAGGAGGAGGAGGTGCTGCTGGGTCCGCTGGGGTCCTGGACGGGCAGACACAGGCTCAGAGGAGCAGAGGAGATCAGGTCTTTGGCGTGACGGGAGGACGAGGAGGCAGGAGGAGGCTGTCTGGGTTTTAGCGTCTCAAAGACGGGAGGCGGGGAGGAGAAGGGACATCCTGGACACGTGCAGCCATGATGCTCCCCCAGAGCTGAGGAGCAACAACACAACGTGATGAATGAACAGTGTTGGGCAAGTTACTCAAAAACAGTAGCATATTACTTGTTACTTGTTTAAAAAGTTATTTTACTTTAGATATTACTCCCTGCCAAAAGTAACTTGTTACTTTTTTTCACCTCGCCCCCAGTGATTGCATCCTTTCTCCCCAAAAGTCTTACTTTGCATTTTCAACATTAGCAGTTGTGTTTTCCCTTCTCCCATTTGAATTAAATTAACACTAAGACTTTTACTGTGTATGAATTCATAACTTACAGACTAAATGAAAACCACACCTGGGCTCATAATAATCCACTGAGCATTACACATAACAAGCCTACAAGATCTGTAGTTTTTTATAAAGTGCTTCAGTTCAACTACAATAATTCTGGAAAAAAAGGCTCTCTCAGCAACACATGAAGTGGGAACAGAGAAATGTAGGCTATAACAAAATGACATTTCAAATTTACATTTACATTTGTATCCATTTGCCCAAATATCAATGGACCAAAAAGTCTAGACACTCAAGCCCACAGTACCACCAAGCTTGTGAAATAAATAGTAACTATGATATTTATAATGAATGAGTAGAAATGAACGGAAACACGTCCAATACACCTTTTCTCCAAGGCAGCCATATTGACATGAAATAGTAGGACAGGGGTCGGCAATAGGCGGCCCGCGGGCCGAAATTGGCCCCCCAGAAATAATATCTGGCCCGTGAGATAATTTTGAGAAAAAAAAAATTGAAAAAAAAAAAATTTTTTTTTTAAGAAAAATATTTTTTGATTTTGAACCCACTTTTGAAATCATGCACTCATAAACACGATGCATTTTAAAGGATTTATAACATTTTATAGCTAGATTAGAGGAAAATGGAGAAGAAAAAAAAAATCACCAGAAAAATCGCCTGTGCTGATATTTAAACCGGAAAAAATGTTGATTTATATTGGTCAAACAGAACCGAATTAGACCCAAATTAGACCCGAATTAGACCGAGTTAGACCCGAATTAGATCCGAAACACTTTCACCTAGAAACTCCATTCACAGTTCAAAAATTCCACCTTACTGTTGTGCGCGCGCTGCGCGCGAGTGCATGTTCGCAGGGAGGCCCGGCCCGCGATGGAATGTCTGGGAGTGATATTGGCCCTAGGCTTATCTCAATTGCCTACCCCTGTAGTAGGACAAACATAAGGGTTTTACTCATGGTTCCATCGTATTTACTGTAGCAGCATGGCCTGTTCCTGTGAGCAAACATGCACAATGGCAGCCATGACTCCTATTGAAAATAAAATCAAAACCTGCTTCTTGAAAATTAAAACAAAAAGTGCTGAAAAACAAAGGCCAAAAAATGTCTCTACATATATAGCTCCTTTCCTCCCCACTTTCGGTTCCATCACCTTCAGCTTTAACGCTATGAATTTTCCTCGATGAATTTAATGAAACCATGACAGCGCTATGTGCATGCACTTCAAAGACACCCATGGACGCCCCATGTGAAGGCCAAACCGCACCAATGCAACTCCTTGCAACTGCCATTGGGATAATGGTTGCAAGTAGTTGCAAGTAGTTGCATGTTGCATGAAGGTCTCTCCACAATTCACATCCTCATAACTCATAATAATGCATGTATGTCTATTGAAGGAGGAGGTCTCTCCACAATTAAAACCATCATAACGCCCTCCTCCAAACACGGGCCAATTGAGTTCGTCTATAGACACTCAACAAAGCCACATGCACCACGGTGGATTTGAACCCACCGGTGGTGCTGGGTACTTGGCAGACACTTTACCACTGTGCCACCCAAGCGCGGAACACAAACATTCTGTTCTGGTCTATAATATAACCTTTACTATCTATAGAGCACTCAGTGTTGATTTTGATGGCATTTAGTTTTAGTCATAGCCTTTTGAATACAATTCTGTTTTGTTTTAGTCATCTGAAATGTTTTACTTTTAGTCTAGTTTTAGACGACTTAGTCGACTAAAATCTTATGATATTTAGACTCTAAATATCATAAGATTTTAGTCGACTAAATCTACAGTTGATTTAGTATAGTAGAATTTATTTTTGTCGGGCTGTGATGGCATCGAAATGATTTTCACTTAGCTGCATCCTGAAAATAGCAGATCTACAAGCTCACAACGCCTAGATCTGCTATTTTCGGTCTGTGACACCCGCACGCACCCATGATGACTAGTCTTTTAGTTCTACTGGATCTCCTCTCCTCTAGTCCCTCACTAACATTTTAGTTAGTTTAGTTTAGTTGTTAGTTAGTTTGTTGACAAAATTGTCAGTATATTTAGTCATAGTTTCTGTCATTGTAGCTTAGCTTTTATTTCGTTTTTATTTAGTTTTCGTCAGTGAAAAAGGGTACCTAGTCGACAAACATTTTTCGTCATAGTTTTAGTCGGCAAAATCAACACGGCTATACATTTACTCACTCTCCCCTCCTCCTCGTCTGTCTCTCATCTGTCCACTACGATCTGCCGTCCCCGACTGTGTCTGGCGGTTGTGTGCTGCTGGATCCGTCTTGTCCTGGGGAGGGGGTCTGTCCTGGGGCAGGGGTCTGTCCTGGGGCAGTGCTCTGGCCTGGGGTACGGATGCCAGGCCGGCCCCCTTCAGCCCCAGGGCGTCGGCCCCCGCCGCCCCCCCTCCTGCCACCCCCCAGGCCAGGTGGTGGAAGGCCTGGTCCTGGTGGTGCTGCTGCTCCCCCCTCATGGTGGACTGGTGGTGGTGGATGGAGCTGCTTCCAGACGTCAGCAGATCTCCAATAAACTGCTGCATCTCCAGCCAGGAGGTCTGACCATGCTGCTGCTGCTGCTGCTGCTGCTGCTGCTGCTGCACGGAAACACACACAATCACAATCAGGTTTATTGTCACATCACAGGTTTTATACGAGGTAAAAAAAGGGGGTGAAATTCGCCTTCGCTTGTCGTTCCCATCACAACGTTGTTTCCATAGGAAGAAGAGGGGGGGGGGGGGGGGGTGGGGGGGGGCAAGTGGGAAGGGAGATCAAACAAGAGAACAAAGTTATCTACATATTTACACTAGTACCTGAGATAAAAAATATATGACGAAGATGTCTGAGCATACATACGTGTGTGTGTGTGTGTGTGTGTGTGTGTGTGTGTGTGTGTGTGTGTGTGTGTGTGTGTGTGTGTGTGTGTGTGTGTGTGTGTGTGTGTGTGTGTGTATATACATACATACATACATACATACATACACACACACACACACACACACACACACACACACACACACACACACACACACACACACACACACACACACACTATCATCACAATAACCTACCTGACCTGGCGGAGGCAACCTGTGATCCGACCGAGGAGCACTTTTTCTAGTTGTTTTTGTTTTCTAACCGTTTATAAGACGTTTTGCATAGTATTGTACGGTATATTTGTCTGTCATTAAATTGAGTACAAACGACGAATTGAGTACAAAAGACCCCAATGGAAACAAGCCATAGCGCTTTCTTGGGTTTAAAATCCTCTATAATAGCAGACCTTGTGTTGAACTGGACTCTCCTGCGCTTTGTTTAGCAAACTGCTGATAAAGTATTCAATCAATCAGTCAAAACACCCGCCCTCTCAACCTGTAGTAAGGCTACCCAATGGAAGATGTACTAGGTCAGGGGTCTTCAACGTTTTCAGGCCAAGGACCCCCTAGCTGAGAGAGAGATGAAGGCAGCAGGGACCCCCTCCTCTATATTGTATAAAATTGTGTTTCAGATTCAACTTTTTTTTGTTCTCTTGCTCTGCTCTTTTTTCCCCTCTACGCCTCTTTGCCAAAAAATAGCAGATCTGAGGCGTTGTGAGCTTGTAGATCTGCTATTTTTGGCTCAAGTTCTCCTCAGAAAAGGGATATTAAGGGTTCAAGTGGTTTAAGGTAAAAAAAAAAAAAAAATCATAAACACAAACATTTGGCGGACCCCCTGTAGTAACTCTGAGGACCCCCTAGGGGTCCCGGACCCCCTGTGTGAAGACCCCAGTAACTAGTTATTATTATAATGTATATTAACATACATTGCAGATTGTATTTTGTTGATGTATTTTAATGTTATTGTTTCGCCGCTTTGGTTGAGAGTATCAGAGAATTAATAATAATAATAAACAATGCAAAACGTTTACTTTGACTGTATGTATGTAACGTATATAATAATGTATAATATAATGTATATAATAATGTATAATAATGTCTGCAGGCCTACAGTAGTATATAGTTCCAGTACTTACAGCCTCAACGCGTCTGTCTTTGTCCATAAAGACATAAACACAATGCAGACTTTATCTGCATTCCTCCTTTACATCAACATGTTATACTATATTATATCTACATTATACAACATGTTCATAATGATCATCAGATCTACGCATTCTATCATCATTATTATGAAATCTCTACCAAATATTCCGTCACGTAGCGGAAAAGAATGTACTTCCGGGTCTCGCTGCCGCCCACGTGACGAGTATTTGTAGTCCTTTTGAGGTTCGATGCGGGAGGTTTGCGCCTACAGAACTACACCTGCAGCCTGGAAGAGAAAAAAAAGGAAGGAAAAAAGAAAGAAAGAAAAAGAAAAGTCTAAATGAGAAAATGTATTGTTTGGGAGAGTGTCATATAATAAATATCATATTTCACAAGGACCTTTAAGGACCCGACCGCAAGGACTTTTTTAAAACAGACCTTTTAGACAAATTAGTTTAAATGTAACTTTGCTGTTTTACCTTTTTGCCTAATAAGACATACAATCAATCAAACAAATCTACACAAATCAGAACCCAATATTTTACCAAATAAACTAAACATTAACCCAAATGATTTTTTTTAAATAAACATTTTCAATACAACAATGCATGGACTTTTTTTTTTAAAAGTACTTGTACTTTTGAATACCTTTAAAAACCATGTAGACCTACTTTTGATTACTTCACTTCTTAAAAGCTTGTACTCCAGTACTTAAACACTCAAGTACACATTTGACAGAGCAACTTTCACAAGGAGTATCAATACTTTGACTGAAGGCTACCTTGTCCACCACTAACTAGAACCATGTCATGTCAAAAACCACCCAAAAATGTCCTACTATTACAGTATAACCTTTTTTAGATGGTTTTCAGATTTAGTTTGTCAAATAAATCATTATGAACCACGAAGCCACATTGTAAAAATTCTTTATTTGCATCCTTTAGAAAAATGTAAATACATATTTACTCAGAAAGTTTTCTGCAAAACAGCGTATATCATAAAGTTGACAGACTGTAAGTAACTGATCATCTCAACAGATCGTAGATTTACACGGAAATACCAACAATTAAAAGAAAAAGGAAAAAAAACTCTCCCAGAAAAGAAAGACACACATTTGCCCACTCTCTCTCTCTCACTCACACACACACACACACACACACACACACATTAATCCACACGCATGAAAGGTACCGAGGTGCGATGTGCAAAACCTCTGTTACATTTAAAGATAGTAGTTTACAACCCCTGATTACATCATCATCATCATTACATATTTATGCTCTTATACTTAACCCATTAAGACCTGAGGCAGCGTCTAAAAAAAATCTAAATCCTAACAATTTTTTGGAAAAAAATATTTAAAAAAATATTTTCACGATTTTTCAAAAATAGCAGATCTACAAGCTCATAGCGCGGCACTCGGTGCCGCGCTATGAGCTTGTATATCTGCTATTTTTGAATAGCCCCAAAGAAATCTAAAGTGACCAGGTCTTAATGGGTTAAACAAAACAAAGGTTCAGCAGCTTTACTGAAAACTAAAAAACTACATTCATTCAAGTGATATTTTAACTCCATAAAACATCCAAAATAAGTTACCATACAAATGTACATACAGTATAATAATAAATGGTCCAGAATATTGAGTGTAAGCTCAGACAAAATGTACCTTTTCTTTTCTATTATGAATTAAAGGAGAACTAATAATATTGCTTTCTAGTGCTGATTCTGAGCTGGCCATACGGCGTCTTCGCCACCAGGCGTCACTGTCTTCCCATTACAGTGCTTTGTAGGGGGGGGGGGGGGATCCTTTGCTCAAACTACAGTCTGCACTTAAAACTCTGTTTTTGTTTTAGTTTGTTTTGAGAATTCCAACACACGCTTAAAAAAGAAAAAAACAATGGGAAACAAATTAATCTGGGAGGACGGGCACTGGGTGGTCAAATTAAATTGTATTAATTATTTAATCAGTCAATGAATAATTGTATTAATTATTTATTAGTCATCTCTAGGCACCATGGGTGTAGTAGGGGCCGGTGTCAAGTTTGGTTCTGATGACCCAGTTTGCTTACAACTGAAGTCAATCCATTCAGTCCAGCTGTATTTCTAACCCACTGCAGACTGCCGTCTGTCTGTGGGTCTGTCCCGGTGTCTCACCCACAGACACACAATGCCCGACTGGCCGGGAATCGAACCAGAGTATGTCATTGTTATGTATATTAACTATAGTGCAGTGGTTCTCAACCTTTTCACCATCATGGCCCACTTGAAAATCTTCTGAAACCGCTGGTCTAGTATTCCTATTTATCGGTGTCACATTGAAAACTCATTTTTACTACGTTTTTAAAGAAAAGAGAAAAAAAATGCCACAAGTTGAGAATCACTGTACTAGTGTTTACATTGTGCCCACATAAAAGCATAAAATGTCTCATGAAAAAGCATAATGCCTTCATATTCATTTTGGGGAAAAAACAGGGGAGGAAAAAAAGGACCTTTGAGTAAAATGGTGTCTTTCTAATAGCTGAGCCACAGAGCCAGCAGTTAATTTTGTGCAAAATATTACATTACATTGAACGGGAATGGAATGTTATTAAGAGTGTGTTAATAGGATGTAAACTACAGAAATAAAACATTTCCCTGCACACTTCAAATTGAAAGTTCACTCAGTAACGCGCTAGCCTATGTAATATGCCTCTGCTTTTGCTGTAAAGGATGTGTTAAAGATGTTAACTAAATGGAGTGGTGGATTCACTCAACTATTCCTAGTCTAGATGCTCCAAATCTTCACCAAAAAAAAAAAAAAGAGCCATTTAACAGATTTTACACAGAATAAATACTGCATTCTGTCGACGTGTCATTCTGGGTTTAAGGCCGGCAGAGCGAAAACTAAAACAGAGTATGCAAATTCAGAACGCAAACAAAACAAAAAGAAAAAAAACATGAAAAAAACTTGTATGTGTTTTTTTCATCTGGTCAGCAGTGTTTGCTAGTGTACTTTACATTTCCTACTTAGACCCCCACGCTCAAAAGTGTTTTGTAATATACAGTAAAAACAACCTTTAGCGTTGATTTAACTCCAAGAAGTGTACAAAATGGAACCGAATGGACCCTTCGTGGGTCGACAGATTATTTTGACTTTTGTACTTCCGACATGCTTATGTCTGGTGTAACGTAGTATCTGCCTCTGTCTTAACCACTCCCACAACCTCCAGAGTTATCAACGTTTCCTTCCATAGACGTTGATTATTTGCCATCTATGATCTTAGGAGGGAGAGAATCCTTGTTTTTTTACACAGTAGTTGACTGGACTTGTGCTTTAACCCAGTCCATCCGGGAACGCATCGAGTCGAGGCACCGCTATGAGCTTGTAGATCTGCTATTTTTCGGGAAAGATCGTGGGAAAATCGTGGGTCTTTGAATATTTATATTTTTAAAGCGAACATTTTTAACTCAAATCTTTGCTTCTGGGTGGATTCTACAAATGTCAAATGTCTTCTAAATCCTAACAGTTTTTAGGAACACGGCCAAATTATATGCATTTGGCCGTGGACCGCCATCTCAAAATATGTTGTTCCAGGAACCCCCAGAAGTTGTAACAGAGAGAGTTAAAAATGTTCGCTTTAAGAAATATATATATTCAAAGATTTGCACAAATTGTCATGATTTTTCAAAAACACATAGCAGATCTACAAGCTCATAGCGCGGCACTCGGTGCCGTGCTATGAGCTTGTAGATCTGCTATTTTTTGAATAGCCAAAAGAAATCTAAAAATGATACACAGATGCGTTCCCGGTCTTAATTGGTCAAGGGCTTTGATTACAACCAATTAAAACCCTGGAAAAAGTCAGCGCAGGTATGTCGCATCTCGTTGGCAACGCAAACACCTCGTAGACGCCAACCGCACGATTTGGAGCTCTACATAGAACGCCGTACATAGAACAATAATCTTCTACACACGGAGATCCTTACGGGTTCCATTTGGTTCCATCTGTTCTGTTACGCTCTCCGGGAGTTAAACCGACGCTTAAGATTTTTTTACCATGTAGGAATGTTCTCCACCTCAAAAAAAACACCCCAACAAAAATCTAACCCATTAAACCTGGAATCTGAAAGACCAACGTGTCCACACAGCAGTAGTTATAGGTCCTTAGGTTAACGGCATGCCTCTCATCAATACATCTGGACCCCCGCCAGAGGCGCCCCCCCCCCCCCCCCCCCCCCCCCCCCCCTCATCCACCCCCCCGCCTCATCCACAACCGTCTAAACCCATCGAGGCCTGAGGTTCCGATTCTGCAAAATGTCTTCTAAATCCTAAACGGTTTTCTGAAAAATGTTATGTTTCTCTATAGTGGTTCTCAAACGTTTCCATGGCCAAGGACCCCCAAAATGATATGAATTTGGCCGCGGACCCCCCCCCCCCCATCTCAAAATATTTTGTGTCAGGGACCCCCCCCCAAATGCAAAGATTTGAGTTAATGTTTGCCTTAGAAAGAATTGTATATATATATATTATATTCAAAGACTTGCACGCATTTTCAAAACATTTCAAAAATAGCCAAATGTGTAAAATAATGCTTTTTTAGCTCAAATAAAAAACATGACACAAGATACCAGTTCCCGGTCTTAATGGGTTAAATCTCAGCTCTCTCGCGGCTCTCTTGAGCGGATCTCAATACAAAAAAAAAAGAAACACTTTTTTTTTTAGAGTGGGGCGTGAAGCTAGCTGACCGCTTAAAGGTCCAGTCAGCTAGCTGACCGCTTAAAGGTCCAGTCAGCTAGCTGACCGCTTAAAGGTCCAGTCAGCTAGCTGACCGCTTAAAGGTCCAGTCAGCTAGCTGACCGCTTAAAGGTCCAGTCAGCTAGCTGACCGCTTAAAGGTCCAGTCAGCTAGCTGACCGCTTAAAGGTCCAGTCAGCTAGCTGGGGACCCCCCCTCTGAAGAACCTAGGCACCATGAACCCATGGGGGTCCCTGGACCCCATTTTAAGAACCACTGGCTTTTAAAAAAAGAAAAGAATAGTGTTCTGAGGACACGGTCCATTAACAGTGCTTCAACCACTCGCCCCCCCCATAACCCCCCCACCCCCCACCCCCCTCAGCTCCCCGCCTCTCTAAAGCACCGTTTCCCAATCAGTGGGTCGGGGCCCATATGTGGGTCGCGGAACCAATTTCTATGGGTTGTGAGTACATACCCTGTTTATTTTTGGTTTCCTTACATTTTGTTTTTAATTATTAATTTTCCAAAAACAAATTCCCCAAGAAAAATCCCAATTTTAAAAACAAATACAAAACGTTTTTCAAAAGAATTCCAAAAAAAAAAAGATAATAAAAAAGAGAAACCCATTAGTTAAGAGAGGGGGGAAAAGATCTACTTTTAAGAGGTAGTGAAAATTAGCAGATCTACAAGCTCGTAGATCGAGCTATTTTCACTAGTTTGGGTCCCGGGGGGAGAGACGTTTCACATTTCTCTTTTGGGGGTCTCGAGCTAAAAGGTTTTGGGAACCGACTGCTCTAAAGCCAAACTAAAATAAAACATTACAAAACAATAGATAGAAGGACAGGCTCTCTATCTAGGCTATATATTCCTCTTATCATTTTAAAGTACAGTAAATGTTGAACCTGCATAGGAGTGTGTCAGCTACCCTCTCGCCGGATTTACACTTGATTTACAAGCTCACAACGCGTTGTTGTGGTGAGTTTGTAAACCCTCCATTTCCCCAAGTATAAATCACCCTTGAGACGTCAGAGCGCTCTGTTGAGTCCTCGGTCGTGTACACGTTTCTCTCTTCATCTCTTTAACTTCCTCTCTCTTCTTCTCGCTACATAAATACGTTTCCTGTCTGACTCTCATGGCCCTGAAGGATCTACAGATCTACATCGTCATCACGACGGAGTCTCAGGCTCTTTCTTTACCTCGTCTGCATCGCGTTTAGTTTGACCAGCCGTATCTGGATCGGCTGTGGTTTCGTCGACAGCAGTATCTAACTCAGCTTTAGATTCACCAGCAGTATCTAGATGGGCTGTACTTTTATCAACGGTATCTAGATCAACTGTTGGTTCACAAGCAGCAGTATCTAGATCAACTGTTAGCTCACCAGTATCATCTAGATCAACTGTTAGCTCACCAGTATCATCTAGATCAACTGTTAGCTCACCAGTATCATCTAGATCAACTGTTAGCTCACCAGTATCATCTAGATCAACTGTTAGCTCACCAGTATCATCTAGATCAACCGTTAGCTCACCAGTATCATCTAGATCAACTGTTGGTTCACCAGCAGCAGTATCTAGATCAGCTGTAGTTTCGTCAACAGTATCTAGATCAACTGTTAGCTCACCAGTATCATCTAGATCAACTGTTAGCTCACCAGTATCATCGTCTAGATCAGCTGTAGTTTCGTCAACCGCATCTAGATCAACCGTTAGCTCACCAGCAGCAGAATCTACATCATCCATAGATTCATCAACAGTATCTAGACCAGCTTGTGTTTGAGCAGCAGTGACGACTTCAGACTTCACTTCTAGAGGCTCGTCACCGTCTGCTCTCACACTCCTTAGCCGTGGTTCCCTCTTCACTTCTGAGAGCTGCTGCTGCTGCTTGCTGTCAGCGTCAGTGCACTGGAATGCTGCTTCTCCGTCGGCCACCAGCAGTTCTTCTGGACTTTCCGGTTCTTTTTTCACAGGAGCCCGAGAAGCGTCCAGAGACGAGGACTCCTCCACCAGAGAGGAGGACGAAGACTCCACCAGAGAGGATGAGGGCTCCTCTACCAGAGAGGAGGGGGTCGACTCCACTGGGGCAGGTTTCTTCGTAGACAGGTCCAGCGGCATCATGTCCGCGCCGTCGTCCACCTGACGCTCGCCCAACCCCAGAGGATCGCCGGCCTGCAGCTGCGTCACGACGGCGTTGGTCAGCCGAGACAGACCGGGCATCAGACCGGGGATCAGAGAGGTAGCTTTGTGCAGTGCTGCGCTCACGTCGCCGCCGCCGCCCGCCGCCGACTGGAGCGCCATGGAGAGCTGATGGGGCTGGAGGATCGTGAGCGGCTGGTGGGCCTGGTTGATGCCGGCCAGGCCGTTGGCTAAGGGCGAGGCCACGGGGACAAACAGGACCAGGTTGGCCCCGGGGGGGGGCTTCTTGTCCAGGGCGATCTGCCACACGCCCGACGGCCCGCCGCCCGCCGGGCCGCCTCCGATCGACACGCCCTGCGGAGCGCAAGTCTGGTCCAGTCTGAGGGTGGGGCCGTTGGAAAGGCCAGAAGAAATACCGACCGCCAGGTTTACCGAGGGGGGTTTAGCTGAGACGGGAACGACGGCGGGTTTCACCGAGACCAGGGAGTTCTGTGGGACCGACGGTACGACCGTGACCCCGGCCGTGGGCTCCGTGACCCCAGCCATGGGCCTCTTAGCTGGGGGAGCAGGAGTCTTTGAGGAGGGTGGACGTTTCTTTGGAGCACCCTGAAAAAAACGACAGAAACGTCATAATAATGGTGACAGCCCCCAGCTGTAATGTTATAATAATAATAATGAAGACAGCCCCTAGATTTATTATTATTATAATAATAATAATAATAATAATAATAACTAGAAACAACATTTCTTAGACATTTTAAGTGTGCCTGCAGCTCGCTAAGTCTGTGCAACCTTGTGTTGGAGAGGTAGGGTGAAATAAATGAATGTATTGTTATTTTTTTCTTTTGAATTGTTATCCCACGATTTTGTAACCCATATTTTTCACCCAGTGCCAATTGCCCATGTAATCCTGGGCGCTACTCTCCCTCTGCCAGCCTAGGGAGAGCCCAAGCTGAAGCTCATGCCTCCTTCAATGCATGAGGAGCGAGCAGGCCGCTTCTTATCACCTGACAGGGGGGGGGGGAGTTTCCCCGGTAGGACGTGGAAGGAACACGTTATTCGAACCAGTTCCTTTCCCCTCCATCAGGCGCCCCGGCTGTCATGGGGGAGGCAGTATAGAGACCAAGATTACTGCATGTTTTTGTGAGGGTATTAACTACCCTAGGAGACACAGAGTAGGCCCTTTCACCAACCCCACCTAGGGTATGGGCGCTGATGACGCGGAGGAGAGAACACGCCCCCAGCGCCCACAGCGCCCACAGCGTCCCCGGCAGGAATCGAACCCAGGACCTAACTGTTTTTTTGGGTGGTCGAAAATGGCAACAAAATTTCAAGCGCACAATTCCCGGCCAAGCCGCACAGGACCGTGCGGCAGGAGTGGTCGGACGAAGTTTCGCGGGAAGAATATTATGTATTATTAAGTATGGCGGAATACAATAAGTGTGTTTTGCCATTGCATGGCAGGCACACTTAATAATAATAATAACAACAACAGTGACAGCCCCTCGCTGTAACATTATTATAATAATAACTAGAACATGTGCTCCTCGGAGCACAGGTCTCCGCCAGCGGACCCGTGCTATTTTAACCAAAGGAAATCACTTACCCTATCTTTAACCATAGTTTTCTAGAAATGTTCTAATTCTTACCAAAGATAGAACATGTTACTATATCATAGCAATTATATTATTATAGCAATAAGTAATGAGATACAGAGGTGGTAAGCAACCACAATCAAATCAACCATCGAACAGTCATTATTACTACACCAAGCTTCAGACCATGAGTTTCTGCTTCTTCAGTTGGCGTACTGGGAGTTAGTTGCATTGTGTGATCTCTGTGATCTCAGTTTGTACTGGAAAGTACTGTTCCTGATTGATCCTGTCTAAGCTATTTATATTACATCAGAATATGTAATATAGATATACATTGACCAATGTTAGGTGTTCTCAGACGGACACACACGCACGGTCGGGTAATTTGTACTGGAAAGTACTGTTCCTGATTGATCCTGTCTTACCTATTTATATAACATATTGTGATGTCACATGCAGCTTGACCAATGCTGGGTGTTCTCAGATGGACACATAGAGACGGACGGAGAGGAAGAGATACTCTCCATTAATCCTGTCAATATTACATATTGTCACGTGTCACTTGACCAATGTTAGCTTGGCTGATGGATAGGTGTGGGGAAACTGGGAAACTAGATTTCAGTCTTTGTGAGATGTGTTACTAGACACCTTTACAAACACATTGGTGAGGATTTTTGTTAAGGAATTTATTCCAAGATTGGAACTTTTTCTGCTAATATCCCCTGACTAAATATTAGCTTGGCTGATGGCACTGATGTCACTTCGAAACATGTAAACAATGTTGCGAAGTGACACACCTATGTATTTCGTCATGCGTCTCGCTAGCCAATCAAAGCACACCCTTTCAACATATTGTCACGTGAAGCTTGACCAATGTTAGCTTGGCTAGGGGGGGGGGGGGGGGGCACACAGCGGGACGGGATCGAAAACATACTCTCCACCATGCCTTCGGCCTGGCGGAGACAATGATAATAACTAGAAAAAGTGCTCCTCGGAGCACAAGTCTCCGCCAGCAGACTTGTGTTGGGAATGTTGGGAATGTTCTAATTCTTATGTTCTAATTAGAACATGTTACTGTGTCATAGTAACATGACACAAGTGTCCTATCCGTGTCCTATCCGTCTGTTTTATCCAAACCTTAGTTGGATAAAACTGGTATCCCCACCTGGAGTTACTGTATAACTGTCCTGTCTGTATAAGTGTCCTATCCGTCCTGTCTGTATAAGTGTCCTATCCGTCCTGTCTGTATAAGTGTCCTATCCGTCCTGTCTATGTAAGTGTCCTATCTGTCCTGTCTATGTAAGTGTCCTATCCCTCCTGTCTGTGTAAGTGTCCTATCTGTCCTGTCTGTGTAAGTGTCCTATCCAATTGTTACAGTATCCGCCATTTCTCAGCCATTTCGTGATTGTTCCTGTCTTACCTCACTTTGAAAGAGGCAAAGACTCTTTCAAAGTGACACATGTATTTATAGGCCGCTATACGTCACTAGCCAATCAGATCGCACTATTTCACCGTATTGTCAAGTGTCACGTGAGGCTCGACCAATGTTTGCTTGGCTGACGGAAAGTGAAAACAAAGTCTCCTGGCGGAGACAATAACAGTGACAGTCCCTCGCTGTAACCCCCACAGGCTCAGCATGGGTTCCACTTCCAGGAGGAGGACTTACTGCAGGAGGACGCGCTCGCCCACAGTGCTTCAGGTGGCCGTCGTACTCCTGCTGGTGAGGGAAGCCCAGGCCGCAGCGCTGGCACAGGCAGGGCGACTGGCCGGCGTGCCCGCCCATGTGTGACATCAGCAGCAGCGCCGAGTGGAAGCCCTTGCCGCACTCGGCGCACGACAGCAGCCTCTGGTGGACGCCGGCGTGCTTCTTCAGCTCCTCTTTGGTGGCGAAGCTCTTGCCGCACTCCATGCAGCGGATCTCGTCTCCTTTGGAGCCCTGGTGGCCCCAGCAGCCCGTGTCCTTCTTGTGCTTCTGGAAGTCCACCTGGTGGTCAGGGGTGGGAAAGAAAAAAGTACTCACTTTTTGTTTTTACTTCAGTAAAAGTATCAATAATGCAATGTAGAAATTAGGTGTGTGCCGATTAGGGCTGTCAACTTTCCTCAGAAATGATATTCGAATATTTTAAAAATATATATAATATATATATATATATACATATATTCTTTTTTTTCTTCTTTTTTTTTTGACAGAAACAATACAAAAAACGATGTATTGAGTGCTTGGATCCAGTAAAACTAGGGGTGTGCCGATACACTAATTTCACCAAACGATACGATACGATATGATATTTGGCTCACAACTTCGATACGATACGCACTTTTTTTATTATGAAAATATATGGGGGAGGAAAAAAGTAAATGCAAACAAATAATTCTGTTTTTGCATTATTCAGACATGCAAACTTGTAGCTTTTCAGCTACAATATAGTTGGGTCATCTGTGGCACTTCCGTGACCGTGGAGAGCGAAGGTCCGTTTCTCAATGGATTTGTCATCTAGGAGGGTTATTAAACAAATTTAGCCGGGGTGTATTTTTAAAAGGGGCGGGGAAAATTTTTGAGAGACCAAAATCCAAAATGGCGACCGTGAAAATGAACTTTTTAATGGTTTGACCTACAAAGATGTACAATACATGGTTTCAGACCTTATTTTGGTCAAGGAATACATATTTGGCGTTTATATAATGATTTGACCTATCGTTGACCTTCAAATGCAAAATGGCTGCCAATTATGAGCTCCAAAAGTTTTTTTTTCTTTTTTCTTTCAAATTCGTCACAGAGCCTTCTTATTAGGCTCTAATGAAAGCTCTGCTCATGATGAGTTGAATAATATACAGTATAAGTACACAGAAGAAATCTCTGAGGTCAATAAAGTCAATGTTTGTGTGTAAACAACAGTTACTGAGTTGCAGTTTCCCATTAAATAGTGTAGGCTACTGGTGTCCAGTTCATCCCATCACATTTTCATAATGAACCAAAAATAAATTAGCACTATAGCCCAACATAACATAGTATTCTGTATGCAAAGCTAGAAAGGTTAGTTGCTTGAGGTGAATTTAAATGTCAACTCATTTGTCACCCTTATTTTATAGTATTGCTCCCAGTGTTCCATGTCTGTCTAGTTACTTTTACCTGCCTTGTCTAACCAGTCCTGTGATTTTGTCAGTGTTTCCACCTGTGTCCTCCTAGTCCCCCAGCCTATCCCAGTGTTGATTGTCTGTTGAGTTCACCTGTGTCCTATTAATCCCTGTCTATTTAAGCCCTGTGCTTGCACTGTGTTTATGTTGGTCTGTAGACCATTGTCATGTGAGGTTGTTAGTCCTTGTTTTTTGTGCTCAAGATTCTTGGACATTTGATTTTGGATAAGAACCTCTCTCCAGAGCAGGATGCACCGCACGCCCCATCTGTAGTGCTTTCCTCGTAGTGCTTGGTCTACCATCCCCTCCACTACTACCCCTGCTGTAACCAGAGTGTCTGCCATTCCAGAGCTATTGAATCACTTGTAGATGGCATAGATGTAGGACATCAGCTGGTGGAAAGGTGAGGATTGGGAGGATGTCCTTGAACATTTCTGGTTTCTCTGCCTTGAGCTGAGTGAGTGTCTTGTAGATGCAGGTCACCAACAAGAAAGGAGAATGGAATATTCTTCTGCCACATGGCCTCCACATGTTTCTCCATGATTCATTGAGTCATTCACCACTGCTTGACGGTTCATTGTATGTTGTGTGATAATCAGGCTTGCTCTTGTTGGGTGGTGGATGACAGCAGGACTGGGCGTGGTCTTGTACCATGATTGTCTACACGAGACAGTGCATGTATCACAGAGCGAGCACACTGCAGAGCTCTGCTATCAACCTGGGCGTAAATGTCCATGGCATGACAAGGAGTAAAGATCTGGTAGACACTCTGCACAAGAGCGGTGTCTGCATCAGCTATGCAGATACACTGCTCCTCTATGACCATTGGGCTCTGATGGATGTGGAGGCATCAGCAACCTGCCCACAGGAGATCGCAGACAGCAAGCCAGCTATTGTGATCATCGACAATGACGACTTGAAGATTGACACTATGACAGGTAAGTCTACAGGAGTCCATCGAACAAATGTCATGTACATGCAGCCAGAGAGCTATGAAAAGAAACCAGGTGAAGAGACTGCTGAAAAGCTCACCAAGAAGAAGGAAATCTCTGCACAGCTAAAGCAGAAGTGTGCAGAACTAACAAAGGTTTGCCAGTACAGATGCCCCCCTGGTAGCAAGAGTGAGCCACCTGCTCGTCCCAGGGTAGATCCACCAGTGGATGGGTCAGCTCCACAGCGTGCTCGCTCTGTCATGCACTGTCTCGTGTAGACAATCATGGAACAAGACCACCACCTGAAGACCAGTGAGTTCCAGGATACAGTGGTGCCCAGTCCTGCTGTCATCCACCACCCAACAAGAGCAAGCCTTATTACCACACAACATACAATGAACCTCCAAGCAAGTCAGTGGTGAATGACATAATGGCGAAACATGTGGAGGCCATGCGGCAGAATAATATTCCATTCTCCTTTCTTGTTGGTGACCATCCAGAAATGTTCAAGGACATCCTCCCAATCCTCCACCTTTCCACCAGCTAATGTCCTACATCTATGCCACCTACAAGCAATTCAAGGGCAATGGAATGGCAGACACTCATAAGTCCAAGACTCTTGAGCACAATAAACAAGGACTCACATGACAATGGTCTACAGACCAATAAAATCACAGTGCAAGCACAGGGCTTAAATAGACAGGGATTAATAGGACACAGGTGAACTCAACAGACAATCACCACTGGGATAGGCTGGGGGACTAGGAGGACACAGGTGGAAACACTGGCAAAATCACAAGGCTGGTTAGACAAGGCAGGTAAAAGTAACTAGACAGACAGGAAACACTGGGAGCAATATTATAAAATAAGGGTGACAAATGAGTTGACATTTAGATTCACCTCAAGCAACTAACCTTTCTAGCTTTGCATACAGAATACTATGTTATGTTGGGCTATAGTGCTAATTTATTTTTGTTTCATTATGAAAATGTGATGGGATGAACTGGACACCATATTCTCAGTAGCCTACACTATTTAATGGGAAACTGCAACTCACTGTTGTTTACACACAAACATTGACTGTATTGACCTCAGAGATTACTTCTGTGTACTTATACTGTATATTATTCAACTCATGAGCAGAGCTTTCATTAGAGCCTAATAAGAAGGCTCTGTGACGATTTTGAAAGAAAAACCTTTTTGCAAGCCATCTTGCATTTGAAGGTCAACAATAGGTCAAATCATTATATAAACACCAAATATGTATTCCTTGACCATAATAAGCTCTGAAACCATGTATTGTACATCTTTGTAGGTCAAACCATTAAAAAGTTAATTTTCACGGTCGCCATTTTGGATTTTGGTCTCTCAAAAATTTTCCCCGCCCCTTTTAAAAATACACCCCGGCTAAATTTGTTTAATAACCCTCCTAGATGACAAATCTAGACGATATATCGGCACACCCCTAAGTAAAACATATCTTTTGTTTGTTTTTATCTAACTATATAAATGGCGAGCAACTTCCGCACCCTTGGTGGCGACACCCCACAGCTCTGTTATCGAATAAACAACGCACCGCCAGACCACATGTCGCCTACTGACTCGCCACGGCGCCCGCGCTGAATTTACGCCTCGCGCAGGGGACATCTCACTGCTCACTACACCGTTTCCACCGCGCAACATAATTAATTCTACTCACCAAATGTCGGACAAAACGGAAGGGGAGCCAGCTTCGTACCGTTTACCGTGCGCACGACCTCATCACCACAACAGCAGCCAGCCGCTGCGGGGGTTTTTTCCTTTTTTTCCACACTTTTTTTTTGGTCACCATTTTCTCCAGGCACCATTTCTGGTGTAACGTCGGGTGTTTCTTTTCACCAGCCAATCACCTTTCACGTTGCCACGTCCGTTGCCACGTCGCGCTGACGTACGCTAAACAAGCGCTGCCGTGCGCACAATGCAAACGAGCCCAAAGGCGCGCAAAAATAAGCCGACCATTGCTTAGACACAAAGTCAGACCTGGCAACGCAGCCTACGCCAATCATGTGTGAGAGATCTACAAGCTATGGGGCAGAGACGCCACCGTATCTTAGCAACAACTACAGCGCTCACTCTCATTGGTCGTGTCACGCTAAGAGCAGTCTCCAGACAATGGCATCGCAGACAGCTTGCTGTTACTGCTGTAGCCATCACAGGCAGTTGCAGCACGACGGACAGGGCGCTGTGATAGCTGCCATGTCGCTAACGCTAACCTGGTTGTCATGCCTGCAGCGGCTGTGCAATCACTTTGTCAACAATGCACGTTCGTGTGGTGAATGTCTATATTGCTGCTCAGTTCGGCCATTGTAGATGGTGTATGTTTGTGTGTGTCTTCTGGAGAACTATGTAGCTCCACAGCAACTACAGTAACTAACGTAATGGCAGGACCGCCCCGTGCAACGCATGTTAGGCTGCATTATGGTCATGTAGTAATTTCAGATAATTTCGCTCCCATTACAGCAGTGTTTATCAACCCTTTCACGCGCCCCCCCCCCCCCCCCCCCCCCCCCCAAAATACACGTACTTGATCTGAGACCCCCCCATTCTGTTTGACTCCGTTCCACAAGTAAATATTGTGAAAATAGCCGATCTACAAGCTCGAAACGCCTCACGTTGACAGGCTTTGTAAGCTTGGAGATCGGCTATTTTCTACATGATTGCCTCTTTCTTACATTCTTTGCCAATGTGGCCCATGTTTTCATAGCATAGTTTATTGACTACTTCTGTTGCAGAAATGGCCATTTCCTTTACTTTCGGTTTTTTATTGTCTCCGCCAGGCCGAAAGGCATGGCGCAAGACTATGTTTCACCCCCTGTCCGTCCGTCTGTGATAGCTAATCTCTCACATCGTTGACTTGATCGCAGCAAAATAACAGCCCGATGTGGAGAGTCAGTGAGAGCTGGATAAACGACGTAAAATGTGTCACAAGGAGTCTGTACGGCTGTCGATAAATGAACACATGACGTCAGTGGGAGAGGAGATATTGTGTCTTTTGGACAAACAGCAGCGTGGTGCTGATGTTTGTTGTGTGAAGCAGCTTAATGTCAGAGTGTTTGTGTTGGAGCGCCTCAGTGCGGCTGCAGAGTTCATGTGCAACCTCTTCCAGAGAGACACAGAGACACTAGAAACTCTGCTGGGGAAAAAAAACACTGCTGGGCATTGACTTTCCTATGGACATTGATCTACACACTGCAGGTATATCTGCTACACACACAACATCAAACTACACACTGCAGGTATGATGCTGCGTTTGCATTACAGCCAGCATGCCAGCGTAGTTCCCATATGGTTTCAAGGTGGCCTAAACCATATGGACCCCATGTCAGCAATGTCAGCGGCATCCACTTCAGTCCCAACTGCGATGCCCATGCAGGCTATAAGTAGCTTCTACCTGGCCCTTAGGTGGGCCCCAACTAGCCATGTTTATGTGGGACCAAGGCGGGTCCTAACTGGGTTTGCCCATGCAGGCTTTAACTGGGTTCTACCTGGGCCCTAGGTGTACCCTAACCAACCACTGTGCAGTGCCCATCGCTCCAATTGTTGTGACGTCAGGGCTCTCAATACTGCACATTGGTGGAGGAGGAGGGCCCGCAGGCCGACCGCACACATCGCTGAACCAATGGTAGCCCACGGATGTTTCCTCTGTGGATTTACAATCTGCCCCTCTATGCCACATATCATCCGCACTACAGGGTCTTCACTGACCGAGCCACGGCCCCACTGACCCTCATGACGCTACGCCACTTAAACGTGCGGCAGCATGCGCTGGGTTGCCAGGTTTGCACAGCCTGCGCCAGAAACAAGCAACCACCTTCATGACAAAAAAAAAAACACCGAAATGGTCCGCAATGTTCCAGGGGTGTCCCCGCGCGTCCCAACACTCCACAGGGGGTCAGTGGACCATCAGGGGGTCCGCGGACCCCCTGTGGACCCCCTGAAACATAACAAATATTATTTCTTCAAATTTTTTCCTTTTTCAAAAAAACTTTTCCACAGTTTCACTCCGGCGATTTGGGTCCCCCAATATACACACGGCCACGCTGGGCCCCGTGCGCGGCTGGGGTTGAGGGGGGCGTAGCCCCCCGAAACTCTAGTAACTTCATAATTGTTTTTTGTATTGTCCCTGTCAAATAAACATTTTTTTATTTTAAACTTTTTTTTAATTTGAATATTAATTTTCATATTCGAATATGCATATTTTCCCAATATTCGAAGAATATTCGAATATCGAATATTCATTTGACAGCCCTATTGCCGATATATCGTCCCGCGATATATCGTATCGTGAAATTAGAAATTAGTGTATCGTACACACTACCTAGTAGAAATACTCTGTTACAAGTAAAAGTAAAAGGAATTCAAAATTAACTTGAGTAAAAAGTACAAAAGTATTGGCATCAAAATGTACTTAAAGTACCAAAAGTAGAAAGTCCTTATTATGCAGAATATTGCATTTCACAAGTTTTCAAATGTATAAAAATCTTTTGAAAAAAGCAGATCTACAAGTTCACAATGCGTCGCATCGCGACGCATTGTGAACTTGTAGATCTGCTATTTTCAAATGGCCGAAATGTATGTTAGGGCTGAAGTGGGTAATATATGTTTTGTAATGATAATCAAAATCTACAAAGTAACTAAAGTTTTAAAATTATTGTAGTAGAGTAAAAGTACAATATCTGCCTCTGAAATGTAGTGGAGTAGAAGTAAAAAGTACTGAAAATTTGAAACACTCCAGTAGAGTAAAAGTACCTCAAAGATAGGGGTGTGCCGATACACTAATTTCACCAAACGATACGATACGATATTTGGCTCACAACTTCGATATGATTTCGATACGATACGCACTTTTTTATTATGAAAATATATGGGGGAGAAAAAAAGCAAATGTGCAAACAAATAATTCTGTTTTTGCATTATTCAGACATGCAAACTTGTAGCTTTTCAGCTACAATAGCCGTTTTGAATCCAAATAGGGCAATAGTGTGACACCTGACCCGAAAAAAACAACAACATGTTGTCACCCTTTTCACCTCGGGGCTGTTTGCATGCCTGATTATTATTATACAACATGACTCACTTTTTTTTAAGTGAGTCATGTTGTGATGACCACACACCGCCCACTTCACACTGGGTGTGATTTTTTTCAAAACAATCTTTTTTTTTCCTCCAAAACGAAACATATCGTCACGAAAACGTATCGCGATATATCGGCACACCCCTACTCAAAGATTTTACTTAATTATGGCACTTGAGTAAACGTTAACTTTCACAAACCACCACCGCACCTGGTTGTAGAACACCCTCAGGCACGCCACACAGTGGATGCTCTGGGGCTCGCACTTGTGCTGGCGGTAGAGCTTGGCCAGGCGGAAGTGTCTGTGGCAGCGGATGCAGGTGTAGGGCAGCAGGCCCAGGTGGGTGAAGCTGTGCTTCAGGAGGGCGTTCTTGCGGGAGAACTTGAGCGGACAGTCGGTGCAGTTGTACGTGCGCTGGCAGCGCTTGTGCCGGTGGCGCTTCAGCGAGCGGTCGCTGTGGAAGGTGCGGCCGCACGTCTCGCACCTGACGCTGCGCTGGTGCCACTCCATGTGCTGCTCGCACAGCCGCAGGTCGGTGAAGATGCGCTTGCACAGGTCGCACTCGTAGAACTCCTTCTCGAAGTGGTTCTGCGTGAAGTGGAACTGCAGCTGGACCTCCGTGTCAAAGTCTTTCAGGCAGATGCGGCAGACCACGGGCTTGGTCACTCTGGTCTGGGCGTGCGTGCGCAGGTGGAGTCTGGAAGGCAAGGCGGGGTTACTTGTAAGGGACATTTAACAAGGCAGGTTTACTTGTAAGGGACATTTAACAAGGCAGGTTTACTTGTAAGGGACATTTAACAAGGCAGGTTTACTTGTAAGGGACATTTAACAAGGCAGGTTTACTTGTATGGCACATTCAAAGCAACATACATATACATATTAAGCAAAGAAAACTAAATTATAAAACGGGTAAACAGCATTTGAATTAGTAAAAACAAAAGCAAAAAAATAAGTTAAACACCCATCTGATCTCCTTAATAGGGAACAACTATTCAGGACACAGAAATGAAACACACTATATAAAAGGACAATTAAAAACAAAGCATTTAACTATTAAAATAAGAGTAAAATTACAGTGCAGAAGAATCTGAATAAAAGGCAGCAGCAAACAAAAGGTTTATTAAGCTGTGATTTTAAAAGAACAGGGGGGTTACTTGCAGCAGACCTGCAGTTTTATGGGAGTTCAGTGGTGACTCATGGCGACTGAGAACTCAAAGATCAGAGATGTGTGTGTGTGATGTGTAACCTGTAGTTGTAGATCTGACAGAAGCGTTTGCCACACTCGGCGCAGCAGTAGGGCCGTGTGCCGGTGTGGAGGTTCATGTGCTCCTGGAGCTTGATGCTGGAGGGCAGCGTCAGCTCACACACACTGCAGCGGTACTCTCCTGATGTGGACTCTGATGAGGACAGAGGAGAGACACATTAACACACACACACACACACACACACACTGCAGCGGTACTCTCCTGATGTGGACTCTGATGAGGACAGAGGAGAGACACATTAACACACACACACACACACACACACACTGCAGCGGTACTCTCCTGATGTGGACTCTGATGAGGACAGAGGAGAGACACATTAACACACACACACACACACACAAACACACTGCAGCGGTACTCTCCTGATGTGGACTCTGATGAGGACAGAGGAGAGACACATTAACACACACACACACACACACACACACTGCAGCGGTACTCTCCTGATGTGGACTCTGATGGAGACAGAGGAGAGACACATTAACACACACACACACACACACACTGCAGCGGTACTCTCCTGATGTGGACTCTGATGAGGACAGAGGAGAGACACATTAACACACACACAAACACACTGCAGCGGTACTCTCCTGATGTGGACTCTGATGGGGACACAGGAGAGACACATTAACACACACACACACACACACACACACTGCAGCGGTACTCTCCTGATGTGGACTCTGATGAGGACAGAGGAGAGACACATTAACACACACACACACACACACTGCAGCGGTACTCTCCTGATGTGGACTCTGATGAGGACAGAGGAGAGACACATTAACACACACACACACACACTGCAGCGGTACTCTCCTGATGTGGACTCTGATGAGGACAGAGGAGAGACACATTAACACACACACACACACACTGCAGCGGTACTCTCTTGATGTGGACTCTGATGGGGACACAGGAGAGACACATTAACACACACACACACACACACACACACACACACTGCAGCGGTACTCTCCTGATGTGGACTCTGATGGAGACAGAGGAGAGACACATTAACACACACACACACACACTGCAGCGGTACTCTCTTGATGTGGACTCTGATGAGGACAGAGGAGAGACACACACACACACACACACACACAAACACACTGCAGCGGTACTCTCCTGATGTGGACTCTGATGGGGACACAGGAGAGACACATTAACACACACACACACACACACAAACACACTGCAGCGGTACTCTCCTGATGTGGACTCTGATGGGGACACAGGAGAGACACATTAACACACACACACACACACACACACACACACACTGCAGCGGTACTCTCTTGATGTGGACTCTGATGAGGACAGAGGAGAGACACATTAACACACACACACACACTGCAGCGGTACTCTCCTGATGTGGACTCTGATGAGGACAGAGGAGAGACACATTAACACACACACACACACTGCAGCGGTACTCTCTTGATGTGGACTCTGATGAGGACAGAGGAGAGGAGAGACACATTAAGACCTGGGACACATCTGTGTAATTTTTTTGATTTGAGCTAAAAAATAAAGCATTATTTGACACTTTGGCTATTCTTTGGCTATTCTTTGGCTATTCTTTGGCTATTCGCGCTGCGACACGTTGTGAGCTTGTAGATCTGCTATTTTCAGAGCGCAACACCCGAGCGCAACCAAACATAAAATGACTTGTCTTTTAGTTCTACTGGATCTCTTCTCCACTAGATCCCTCACTAACATGTTAGTCTAGTTTTTATTTGTTGAATAAAAAATATATTGAATATATTTAGTCTTAGTTTTAGTTATCGTGGCTTAGTTTTTATTTTGTTTTTTTAGAGAAATAAGGTAGTCGACGAACATTTTTCGTCGGTTTTATTGGACAAAATCAACACCGGTTGTGAAGGTGACTAATCAGGCGTTCCAACCATATAAAACACAATACCAATAGAGCACCGAAGTCTGACGTAATTTACACATCCTACCTGTGTCGCGTTTTTTCCCCCCCGTTCTGAATCCCCATAGACGTGTTTAATATCGCGTCAAATAAGAACTGTGTTCCAAAAATAAACAAATGACCGCGGCGGTTTGACTCTTATGGATATGAAGCATCAACTGACGGTGAGAAAACCATAATGTTACTTCCGCAAAATTAGTTAAATTTTCGCCAGAAACAGACTGTATCAAATATGAGTGACTGACTATCATAAACGATACAGAACCTCCTCCCTGACAATATGGTAGTCTCGCGTCACCAGACAACTATTCCACAATCTCTGAATGCTATATAGAGTCTGGAACTCCACTTCCCGAAAGCTGCGTAACGGAAGTTGTTCAGACCGGAAAAACATTCGACCAATCACGACGCGGTGCCCGCGGACCTGTAGTCCCAGTGGAAACAGAACCGAGGCGGAAGCATAGTCATAGGAGCGGTAGATTCATGTTATTTGTGCGAGGATTGTTTATCACAGAAAACTGAGAAAGGTATCATGGAATTAACGCCGAAAAAACTGTGAAAGAAGACACTAGTAGACATAAACGATGTTTATGAGATTCGTTGATTCCAGTCGGACTCCTTTGCGTCACTGCACAATGCTAAAACGGAAGTGGGTAGGGGAGGGGCATCCGCTTTCCCCTTACGACTGTATGCCCAGAAACATTTGTAAATTGTGGGAGGCAACAGTCTGGTAACGCGAGACTAACAATATCACAGAGACAGTTTGTTTATTTTTGGACCACAGTTCTTATACGAGGCGATTCTATGATGACCCAATGTTATTCTCCATAGAGACATGACTTCCGCGACCCAGGGGATGAACGAGTGACGTCAGGACTTCTGTGCTTTTTTAAGGGGAGAAATAAACAGACGGCAAAAACACAGTGGAAGCAGCAAGTCAAACAAATGCTTTGGGCGATTTAAACCAGGAGTGGATGATGAGACATCATACCTATGTCCACGTTCAGACCTTCACCTTCCACATCTTCATCCTCCTCCTCCTCCTCCTCCACCTCGGAGACCTCGCTGTCGTCCGAGTCCGACTCCTCCTCCTCCAGCTCCACCTCCACGCCCCCCCCTCGGGCCCCCGGCCGTCCTGCTGCTCCTCCGTAGGCCTGGTGCACCGGCAGGAGAAATGTCACAATTATATCCAAGGGGTGCAACAGAACTTCTTTTGGTCTACATGGATTAAAGCAAAATAAAATCTCACGACTGAAAATGTCATAACGTGCGATTTGTGAAACAGTGTGAAAGGATCCCCCCCACACACACACTAGCGCCGATACCTAAACAATTAACACAAGGGTGCGTTCGGAAATTGCGCACCGGAGCGCACTCGCCTATTAGTTTGTATTGGCCAGTGCGCTCAGTGCTGTATTTCCGAAACGCACCCTACAATTAGGATGCTTTAGTAATATTGTTCCTGCTGTTCTACATACTGCCAACCATGTGAAGAAATCACAGATTGAGGCTTTAACCTTTACTTTTATATGAAATATCCGAGACGATTAACATATTGTGGAAGATGCTTCAGGAGTCAGGACATATTGCTAGTTTGACCTTGTAGATCGGCTATTTTTGCTGCGCAACATGCTTCCATAGCATACCAAATGACTGACATCAGTCTTGGTGACTGAGAACTTTATTCCATGGGTCTATAGTCCATGAGCCAGAGCCCCAAAATTGAGCAATGATTATCGAAAGAGTGGGCAAAACCAAACCTTTATTAAATTGTTTATAGGGTCAATACGAGTAAATAAATATATGATAACCTCTCCACAGGAGCAGCTTTTTCATATTTATCACACATTTTCCCCATACGTACATGACAGGTGAAAAAAATGACAACATTTAAAAAAGAGTTATCATAATGACACTTCCTGAGTTGATTACTTACATGAAGACAATGATTTATCGTATTACAAGTTTTCTGAAATTGTATATTTAAATATGCAAATTAGGCATTAGGAAAATATGCCCACATTTGCATACCTTTCCTGAATCAACAGTGGAACATTGGACAAAGCCAGAGTCAACATACTTATTTCATTTTGTTAAGATGTTGGAGTCAAAGGTTTTTAACGAGGGAATATTCAATATCTGGCTCAATTTTGGGGCTCAGGCTCATGGACTAAATGCCTAATTTGCATATTTAAATATACAATTTCAGAAAACTTGTAATACGATAAATCATTGTCTTCATGTAAGTAATCAACTCAGGATGTTTTTTGTCATTTTTTCACCTGTCATGTACATATGGGGAAAATAACAAAATGTGTGATAAATATGAAAAAGCTGCTCCTGTGGAGAGGTTATCATATATTTATTTACTCGTATTGACCCTATGAACAATTTAATATAGGTTTGGTTTTGCCCACTCTTTCGATAATGAAATCTTGTCTGGCTCATGGACTACTAGTTCTCAGGGGAGCGCCTGGATAATGTTACTTGGTGCGCACCAAATAAATAATTAAATACGTTTTGCCGCGACACGTCTCGCAGGATGGATAAAAGAGGGATACGTGTATAACTTGCCTGCTCCTGTTATCAATTGTTTGCACTATGTTGATGTTCACGGCATATTTGGCACCACATCACGGTGCGTTCATCATCGGTGACGAGTGCCTGTAACGCAGCCAGCAGCGTGCTGTGTGCGACTGGCTGTGTCAGGACTCGAGGCCACACTCACACGTTCACGTGCAGCATGCGTCCCCCTCCGCCACCGCCCCATATGGGTGTGTATGGGGCGCGTATAGGGGCGGACGCGTGCTTCACCGTCAATGTGTGAGTGTGGCTTCAGGAAGTAAATTCCGGTCCCAGCTGTTGGTACGCGAGCAGCACCTCCCTTCGTCTGATGTGCCGCGCAGCATGCATTTTGACCACGCATGCACACTTGCGCACCAGTTATGTGCACCCCCTGATTATAACATCATTGTCTGATAGCAATTATTTGAGATGATCGCAATTATTTTTTGCATAATCGTCGTAATCGTTTCCATGTTGAAATTTTTTTCATACATTTTACAAAAATAGCAAATATTTTAGAAAACCAATTATTTAAAAATGTCTTTTACTTCTACTCCACTACAATTATTTGAAAACTTTAGTTACTAGTTACTTTGTAGATTTTGATTATTAGAAAACATACACTAACCACTTCAGCCCTATATATACACATTTCAGCCATTTGAAAAATAGCAGATCTACAAGCTCACAATGCGTCGCGATGCGACGCATTGTGAGCTTGTAGATCTGCTATTTTTCAAATATATTTATACATTTGAAATGGGACATTCTGCATAATGAGTACGGTTACTTTTGGTACTTTTAAGTGCATTTTGATACCAATACTTTTGTTTTAGTAGATTTTGAATTCCAAACTTTTACTTGTAACGGAGTATTTCTACATTGCAGTATTGATACTTTTACTTACGTAAAACAAGCGAGGAGGCAGAAATTTGAGTATTGGAATTGGGCTCATGCATTTGATGCCTGTGTTTACCTTGCTTACTGTAAGTCACTCTGGATAAAGAGTGTCTGCTAAATGCCTGAATAGTAAATAGTAGGGCCACCATGTGGTGTGGGTCACATGTGCGCGATTTTCATTAATAATTAATTAAACTACTATAAAAAAAACAGTAACAACAACACACTCTACCAGCCTCCAGTGGTGGAAAATAGCAGATCTACAAGCTCACAATGCCTTGCGCTTGTAGATCTGCTATTTTCACATGGTTACTGTATGTTTTAAAATAGTAATCGAAATCTACAAAGTAACTAAAGTTTTCAAATAATTGTAGTGGAGTAAAAAAGTACAACATTTGCCTCTGAGATGTAGTGGAGTTACTGGAGTAGTAAGTAAAAGTATTAGAAATTGGAAATACTCGAGAGTCAAGTGCAAATACCTCAAAATTGTACTTAAGTACAGTTCTTGAGTACATAAACATTAAAGATGTATGCCAAAATCCATTTGAAAAAAAAATTGCTTTTCACTGTTCTCAGGTCAAACAGAGCACCGAAGTCTGGCATAATTTACACATCCTATGCTTGTCTACCTGGTTCGCGGTTTTCCACCCCCGTTCTGAATCCCCATAGACGTGTTTAATATGACATGATAATAATGACCCGGCGGTTTGACTCTTATGGATATGAAGCATCAACTGACGGTGAGAAAACGATAATGTTATTTCCGCCGAATTAGTTACATTTTCTCCAGAAACAGACTGTATCAAATATAAGTGACTGACTATCATAAACGATACAGAACCTCCTCCCTGACAATATGGCCGAGACAGTTTGTTTATTTTTTTGGACCACAATTCTTATATGAGACGATTCTATGATGACCCAATGTTATTCTCCATAGAGACATGACTTCTACGACCCAGGGGATGAACGAGTGACGTCAGGACTTCTGTACTCTATGTCAGGGGTTTTCAAACTTTTTCATGCCAAGGACCCCCAAAATGATATGTATTTGGCTGCGGACCCCCGTCTCAAATATTTTGTTCCAGGGACCCCCAGAAGCACAGATTTGAGTTAAGAATGTTCGCATAAAAAAATATATATATATTCAAAGATTTGCACACATTTTCACAATTTTTCAAAAATAGCAGATCTACAAGCTCATAGCGCGGCACTCGGTGCCGCGCTATGAGCTTGTAGATCTGCTATTTTTTAATAGTATAAAAGGTCATAATTATTGTGACGCTATATTAACACATTTTGCTGGAACCCCCTCAAGTACCCCTGGGGGTCCCCGGACCCCACTTTGAGAACCACTGCTCTATATTGATATGCGATTGAAATGCGATTAATTGTGATTAATCAATTACAAAGCCTCTAAATTAATTAGATACATTTTTTAAACGGTAAAAGTTGTACCTGTCCCGTGGCCGTGTGTTCCTGTCTGTTCCCAGGTTGTCCTCTGGTCGTGCGGTCGAGGCCGTTGACCAGCGGGCGCGTGGAGGAGGAGGCGCCTCCCCCTCTCCGTGCGGGAGGAGGCAGCGACGAGGCCGACTGTGACATGCGCGTGGCGGTGGGGGTGGTCCCGCGGACCATGGAGATCTGGATCTGACCCCCGCCGGGGGCCCCCCGGGCGACCACGTCGGCCACGCCCCCCCGGGGGGACTCCTCGTCGGCCGACTGGGGGGGAGGAGGAGGGCTGGGGGAGGAGGGGGGGGAGGAGGTGTCCGAGGACGCCAGCATGATGTTAGGAAAGCCCAGCTCTGTGAGCTGGATGTCTATGGTGTACTCCTCTGATGACATCATGACACGCTGAGAGAGAGACAGAGAGACAGAGAGACAGAGAGAGAGAGAGAGACAGAGAGAGAGAGAGAGAGAGAGAGAGAGAGAGAGAGAGAGAGAGAGAGAGAGAGAGAGAGAGAGAGAGAGAGAGAGAGATATACAGAGAGAGACAGAGAGAGACAGAGACAGAGACACAGAGAGAGAGCGACATAGACAGAGACAGAGAGACACAGAGAGAGAGAGACAGAGAGAGAAAGAGCGAGAAAGAGCGAGAGAAAAAGAGATACAGAGAGTAAGGTAAGGTAAACTTTATTGTCCCGAAGGAAATTTGTCTTGGGCTTTCACCCCAGCTGCGGCCACACATAAAACAATGACAAAGACAAAATACAAAGTACATAACAGGGGGTGGGACACACAACATTTACAGTGCACAGATAGTGGTCAATCTGCTATTCACGGTCAATGCTGTTTCAGAGCCTCGTTTAGCATTTTAGTTGACACCGGTACAAACAATTTTTTAAATCTGACATAGTTCCATTTAGGTTCACTATCTCCCAGAGGGCATCATTACATACTGTCCATGTAGAACATGGGTAGCATCACTGACTATTTTCTGAGCCTGTCTTAGCGTGGCCTGCTCATAAATAGACTGCAGAGAGGGGAGTTGTCTTACTCCTATGATTTTCCCTGCAGTCTGCACCAATCGGAGCAATTTGGACCTCAGTTGCACTGAGAGATTGCCAAACCAAACTGTGATGCCAAATCTGACCAGACTTTCCAAGAACGCTCGGTAGAACACTAACATAAACTTTTGGTCAACACCATGAACCCTAAGACGGCGGAGGAAATGCAGTCTTTGCTGTACTTTACTACAGAGACTGTCCACATGTGTATTCCATGTTAGCGAGTTGTCAATACTAATGCCCAAGTATTTATGAGGAGACCTGTGAGATGGTCGAGTCATGAATGACCACAGGCCTGTGGTCACCAATACTCCTAGGGTCGAACACCATCTCCTGTATCTTCCTCACGTTGAGAACAAGGTGGTTGTCATCTCACCAGGTTACAAACCTGGTGAGACAGACTTTTATTGATCCGGCGACAGAATAGGCTCAATGCACAGCAGCCATTTGTAAAGAAACTGGGCCTCAGCCTCCTCCTTAATAAGTGTTAGTGTTACCAATGATACTAATGAAGGCTCTGTTCCATTCTGGTTGTTACAATGATGCTAATGAAGGCTCTGTTCCATTCTGGTTGTTACAATGATACTAATGAAGGCTCTGTTCCATTCTGGTTGTTACAATGATACTAATGAAGGCTCTGTTCCATTCTGGTTGTTACAATGGCCCCGATTCATAACGAGGGTCGTAAATATGGTGTAAATGAAGTTCGTAAAGGAGGTCGTATTTCTGGTACTCACTAACGGACGTGCGATTCAAAAGGGGTGTCGTATATGACAGAGACGTGCGTATGACCAGGTGTAGGATCTGATTAATCTCGAAGTCTGCATCCAACAGCATCCAACTTTAACGTCACTTTACGGCACAGTGTTGCCATGTCCGCTTATTATAAGCGAATTTGCGCTTATTTTTCTGTAAAGTTGCTTGTAAATATTGGTAGAAGTGGGTGCAGTTTTTTGGGCTTGTTTCTAAAGTGTAGTTGGTTGGGCTTGCTTCACAATTGTTCAATTGTTTTAACCGGTGGTTCTCAAATATCTTTATGTCATGGACCCCCAAGTTAATATGTAGGCTGGCCCCATCTGAAAATGTTTTGTGCCCGCTGGAGGCAGATTTGTGTTGTTAGAAAGTTTAAAAAATCTTCCAAATATTCCACATTGTATTACAAGATTTTTGTTTAAATATAGCAGATCTACAAGCTCACAACGGTTTAATTAAAGTGCTTATAATAAATGGCCTAAGTGCCAGTTGCTTCTTTTGGGCTTATTTTCATAGACCTGGTTGCTTATTTCTCTCACAAAATCTGGCAACACCGGAGTTTAACTTCTCGTCCAAACTTACAGCTGTCGGCCGCAATGCCTTGACACTGACAGAGAACTTGAACATCATTCTGATCTGTCTGGAAGCGAGTCCCACTATTGCACGATGGATCAGCTGAACGTAATGAGTAATGTTTACAAGGTTTAACCCCGCCAGCAAATAATAGACTAATAACCTGGAAAGGATATAACATTGCTCACGTTATCAAAAAGATGATGTTGAAAATAAATCCAGGGCATACAAGTGGAACGCTGCTATCCGATTATGGACCAGAGCTTATTGATTACTTATTGATTAAATTAGTTAATTTTGGATTAATATATCACTGTCCTACGTCTGAATGGGGAATGGATCTTCTGGACATAGCTTTCATCACTATAGTTTCCTCATCAGATGGTAACATTTATTAGGCTGTTGTGTGTGGCGTTCATGTGATCAATATACAGTAGAGTAGGCTACAGTAGGCTATAAGCCTACAAATTAATACCGCGGCACGGCCACTGGTCAGTCCCTCCGCAGTTTCATTAAGGAATTATAGCCTATTTTCATTATTATGTGACACTTTGGCTCAGCTCTAAATGGAACCGATAGCCTAGAAAATAAAAAAAAAGCGGTGGAATCTACATCATGTCTATATTATGCATAGGCTACAAGCAATACATCGTTTGACATTTATTTTTTATTTTTTATACATATGTGTTGACAAATGTTGGGCACATAGGCTATATATTTTATTTGAGGTTTGCCACTGTTGTAATTGATTTTGACATGAAGAATAAAGCATTCTAAAGACAAACGCACATTTCAGCCCTGGTACGCCAGCCTCGGGGCTGACCTGAGAACGTGCGCACCTGACGCACAAAACACAGACCAAAAAATCTTTATGCATCAGGTGGATATGTACGACTTGTCCTAAATGCCGGTACGTACAAAATATGGTCGCAAATCCCTTTATGAATCAGGGCCAATGACACTAATGAAGGCTCTATTCCATTCTGGTTGTTACAATGATGCTAATGAAGGCTCTGTTCCATTCTGGTTGTTACAATGATACTAATGAAGGCTCTGTTCCATTCTGGTTGTTACAATGATACTAATGAAGGCTCTGTTCCATTCTGGTTGTTACAATGATACTAATGAAGGCTCTGTTCCATTCTGGTTGTTACAATGATACTAATGAAGGCTCTGTTCCATTCTGGTTGTTACAATGATACTAATGAAGGCTCTGTTCCATTCTGGTCAAACAGAGTCAGGGTGCTGATATTGTGCATGTTGGCTCACTGGATACACTCTGCTACACCCAGTGGTTCTCAAAGTGTGGTCCATGTGGAACCCTCTTAAGGAACCCATCCACTTCCTGTTTAGCGTTTGGGGGGAATCAGCTGTATTTTGAGTTCTCTTTTTTTCCCTTGTATTTTGGTGAGACATGCTGTATTCAACAGCCTGTATCAAGGGACAGGGGGGGGGGGGTCGCGACAGCACAGTGATAGCCTACGTGCTTAGCAGCCGTCCTGGGATCGATCATACTGGATATTACGGTATATATATAAATATATTCTGTAACCAGTTGAAAAGGTAAGAAAACGAAAATCGCTAGCAGCGGGCGAACGCAGCCAGAAATACGTCTGGCAGTGAATGAGTTAATACGAGAGGGAAGCTTTTATGGGTAGAGATAATAATGGTAACCCATTTGGAAGCAGAAATGTGGAAATTTGTGAGATGCAGATCAAAACGTTGGCAACAATAATCAACTAGTATCTGATCATTTGTTGCTAAAGCAATCGACTGGAGGAAAGGGGAAAAGGCCATTACACACCAGAGAGGTTCTCAAAGTGGGGTCCAGGGACCTCCAGGGTTCCTTGAAGGGGGGGGGGGGGTCCAAATGGATCCTTACAGTTCCGTATCTCTGAGTGTAGAAATGGAACCAAATGGACCCTTACAGATCCATTTGGTTCCATTTTGTGCACTCTCAGAGTTATGGGGGTTAGGGATCTCCGGTGTAAATTAAAAGGGTGGAGACCCCTGAGGTACAGGTGCAGCCTCTCTTGTCATAATAAGATCATGAATGTCATCATCCAGCCCATTATGACAGCAGAACATTTAGAACATTCATGTTGATTACACTTCAAATGATATGAGCAACAACCAGCTAAATGTCTGACCATTAGTCACTTCAAATCAATCCACTGGAACCAAAAGAGGAAAAAGGTGAAGCAGTGAGAGAAGCCCAATGGAGTCTGTCTGTCTGTCTGTCTGTCTGTCTGTCTGTCTGTCTGTGCTGTCAGGAGGCAGACAGACAAAGCAAGCTGATATGGTTTTACTTTAGTTACAAACACAACAACACACTAGCTGCTAGCTACACTTTTTTTTTTAACTAAAACTTAGATGAGAAAACACATTACTCCAGTTCTAGCTTCACTACATTGGCTCCCGGTTGCTTTTAGGATTGATTTTAAAATCATTTTACTAGTTCAGTTTACAAAGCTCTCAATGGTCTGGCACCTTCCTACCTCTATGACTGCCTGCCTAGATAGGTTCCAAACCGCCCCCTCAGGTCTTCAAGTGCTGACCTGCTCGAGGTGCCTACAATGACATATAAAAAACACGGTGAAGCAGCATTCTGCTTCTATGGGCTGACGGCGTGGAATAAACTCCCATTACACCTAAGACAGGCAGCCTCTGTGGACAGCTTTAAAGCACAGCTCAACACCTACTTCTTCACTCTAGCTTCTAGTTCAACTGAAAATGAAAAATGTAAAAATTAAAAATTTAAATCTCTGTGTTGTTATTCATGTCCTCACTGTTTTGCCTGATTCGCTGCCTTTTTTTGGCCATTATTTGAATGCCATTATTTTTAAATTATTTTGCGTTTGCTCTTCTTTTTTGCTTTGTTAAATTATTATAGCTCTTTCTGTAAAGCACTTCTGCTTTATTTATGTTTGGCTCTGTAAAACACATCATGTCATGAAAGGTGCTTTATAATAAAGTTGTATCATTATTACACACTGAGCACTAAACAGTGTTCATAATGCTGTAGACATAATGCAGTACAACTACAACCTACACAGACACACCCACAAGTCTGTCTGTCTGTCTGTCTGTCTGTCTGTCTGTGTCATTGTGCTGGCAGGAGATAGACAGACAGACAGAAAATAAGGCAGGCAGACAGACAGAGACACAGACACAGACAGACGGGTAGAGACACAGACAGAGACACAGACAGACAGACAGAGACACAGACAGAGACACAGACAGAGACAGACAGAGACACAGACAGACAGACAGACAGAGACACAGACAGACAGAGACACAGACAGACAGAGACACAGACAGACAGACAGACAGACAGACAGACAGACAGAGACACAGACAGACAGACAGACAGACAGACAGAGACACAGACAGACAGACAGAGACACAGACAGACAGAGACACAGACAGACAGACAGACAGACAGAGACACAGACAGACAGACAGACAGACTCACAGAGACACAGACAGACAGACAGACAGAGACACAGACAGACAGAGACACAGACAGACAGAGACACAGACAGACAGACTCACAGACAGACAGACAGACAGACAGACAGAGACACAGACAGACAGAGACACAGACAGACAGACAGACAGACAGAGACACAGACAGACAGACAGACAGACAGACAGACAGACAGAGACACAGACAGACAGAGACACAGACAGACAGACAGACAGACAGACAGACAGACAGAGACACAGACAGACAGACAGACAGACAGACAGACAGACAGACAGACAGACAGAGACACAGACAGACAGAGACACAGACAGACAGACTCACAGACAGACAGACAGACAGACAGACAGACAGAGACACAGACAGACAGACAGACAGACAGACAGACAGAGACACAGACAGACAGACAGACAGACAGACAGACAGACAGACAGAGACACAGACAGACAGAGACACAGACAGACAGACAGACAGACAGACAGACAGACAGAGACACAGACAGACAGACAGACAGACAGACAGACAGACAGACAGAGACAGACACAGACAGACAGAGACACAGACAGACAGACAGACAGACAGACAGACAGACAGACAGACAGACAGACAGACACAGACAGACAGACAGACAGAGACACAGACAGACAGACAGACAGACAGACAGAGACACAGACAGACAGACAGACAGACATACAGACAGAGACACAGACAGACAGAGACACAGACAGACAGACAGACAGACAGACAGACAGACAGACAGACAGAGACACAGACAGACAGACAGACAGACAGACAGAGACACAGACAGACAGACAGACAGACAGACAGACAGAGACACAGACAGACAGAGACACAGACAGACAGACTCACAGATAGACAGACAGACAGACAGACAGACAGACAGACAGACAGACAGACAGACAGAGACACAGACAGACAGACAGACAGACAGACAGACAGAGACACAGACAGACAGACAGACAGACAGACAGACAGACAGACAGACAGAGGGGTTTTTACATTAGTTCCAAACACAACAACACAGTAGCCATGCTGCTAGCCTAGCAGCTAGCTCCACACAGAGCAGAGCAGTGTAATGTAACGCTGCATTAGTTCCATGGTAAACACGTAGATATGATAGCATGATGCTAACATAGTGCTAACATAATGATAATAACGGTAGTAACGGTGATAATAAAGGGTTATAAGTCATTAAACTCACACGGTGTGAAACACAGAGACTCTCACAGTGTTTCCCTCCTTCTCGCTGCTCCCCGTGTCAAAACACAACGCAGAGGAGAGCCGCGACAAGAAGGGCCGCTCCGTGGAGTCAGGGGGGCCGCCACAGCGCCGCCCTGGCGGCCGGCGGTGGTAATAACAGGCTCTATGTACAGCAGCCATGTTGGAAAGAAATTGGGCCTCCCCCTTACTTCTTTCAGGCTCTGTTCCATTCTGGTCAGGGTGCTGATATTGTGCATGTTGGCTCACTAGAAAACACTCCATTTTGGTTCCCAACAAATGGCCCCTTATGGTGGGTGTGTAACTCTGAGAGTGTACAAATGGAACCAAATTGACCCTTACGGGTCCATTTGGTTCCATTTGTACACTCTCAGAGTTATTATGGGGGTCCTTGAAAATAAGACAACCACTGTGCTACGCGAAATGGAACAGAGCCTTAATTAGTATTATTGGTAACACCTGTGAAGGAAGTAAGGAAGGGGCCCAATTCATTCCTAATATGGCTGCTGTCTCTGCATGGAGCCTATTGATGCACGGCCAGGAAAGTGACAGTGAAAATTAACTCGAAAGGGGGAAATTTGTGTGTTTTTTCCCTGCGTAGCAGCGTAGGCCACTGGACTGTGAACCTCTCTTCCAAGTGTGGTTACTGGTAACTGTAGCCTTAACGGTTTTCGAGAGAAAAATACTTGGTCGTATTTTCCCATTATAAGTCAATGGGAAATATGTATTTCACTAATACATTTATATCAATTAAACTAATTACACGTATCACTAAGCAAAGTGGAAGCACACGATTCCAGATGAAGCCGGTCAATGGCTCGAGTGTGCGTGTGCCGCCAAAACTGTGGGAGGAGTTGCGGGACAATATAGAGTTTATATTCTTTGAGACACACAACTGGGTTTTTGACCAATAAACCTTTGTTTGGTCCAAATTTGGGACAGCTGACGTTTTTTTTGGGCTAAACGAAGGCATCACGTGATGTTGATCCCTATTCGCTCATACTAGGACATGATGACGTATGTGTAGACAGAAGAATAAAGAATAAATAAAGTCGCCCAACTACTAGTGGCAAGTGGTAACACACTAGTAACTAGTGTGTTACCACTTGCCCTTTTAGGCAACCGCACTAATGAATGAATAGAATAAATAAATAAATAACAACAACAGTAATAATAATAATTATGATTATTTTAAATGAACATGTTGTTTTGAAAATGACTACACCACCCTACAAAGCCCACAAAGTGCAGAAATTAATTATTCTACACATTGAGACACTATGTAGTTTCTCTCCTCAAAGGTCAAACCGGCCTTCTTCCTCGTAGTGTGTGTTTTTGTTATTGTGCTGTTTGCTCCCTGCCTCCCTTCCCCCAACAGGAACACAATGGAAACAAGACTTCTGGCTGTTTTTGTGCTTTTATCCTTTTGAATTCATTTTCAATAAAGTGCTCAATCAAGCAATCAAGCAATCAAGCAATCAATCAAACAATCAATGATTTTGGGGTGATAAACAATTACCTCATGAACAGATGTACAATCAGTAACCCATTTGGCTGGTAACACTTTAAAGCAGGGGTCTTCAACAGGGGGTCCGGGACCCCTAGGGGGTCCTCAGAGCTACTATAGGGGGTCCGCCAAATCTTTGTGTGATAGCATTTTTTTTTTTTACATTAACCACTTGAACCCTACAATTCCTTTTCTGAGGGAAACATTAGCCGAAAATAGCAGATCTACAAGCTCTCAACGCCTCGCAGCGCGAGGCGTTGAGAGCTTGTAGATCGGCTATTTCTGGCAAAGAGGCTATAGGTGTAGAGGGAAAAAAGAGCAGACTAAGTAAATCTCTCTCTCAGCTAGGGGGTCCTTGGCCTGAAAACGTTGAAGACCCCTGCTTTAAAGGCGTTTTTCATCAGTTTTACTTTCCTACACGTTGTCTTTGTAGGGCTGTATACTTATTATACTTATCAGTGAAATTGCATCGTTGGGGAGCAGCTTGGACCCGTTGCTCGGGAACAGCTTGGGTCCGTTGCTAGGGAACAGCTTGGGTCCGTTTGCTAGGGAACAGCTTGGGTGCATTCCGTTGCCATGGTAAACAGCAGGGGTCCATTGTGTTGCTAGGTCCACGTTTATTCAATCTGGACCTTATTTTAATGAACGAATGAAAACCTTATTCTAATCCATGTGTATGGTTGAGTCTATGTGACGTCAGTGATCTATGATGTCTGTGTTCACTTCAGGCCCAAAGCTGCCTCTCCGTTGACTTCAGCTATTAAATGGTTAAATGTTAAAGTGCAGTGGTGGATGAAGTACTCAGATATTTTACTTAAGTAAAAGTAACAATACCACAATATAGAAATACTCTTTTACAAGTAAAAGGCCTGTGTTCAAAATGTTACTTGAATAAAAGTACAAAAGTATTGGCATGAAAATATACTTCAAGTAAAAAAAGTAAAAGTACTAAAATATTTGAAAATAGCCGATCTACAAGCTCACAATGCGACGCGTTGTGAGCTTGTAGATCGGCTATTTTCAAATAGCCTAGGTATAAAACAAGGCTAAAGTGGTTAATGTATGTTTCATAATGTAATAATTTATATCTGCAAAGTAACTAAAGTCTTCAAATAATTAACCTTAATAAATTAATCTTAAAATAATAACCCCTGCCTTAGACCATTCGTCCACATTAGAATAACAGCTGGTGAACGTGAAGTATCCTTGTCCCGCTGCACTGTCTTCACTTACAGCAGTAGTTTATATATCATGTCTCTATGGAGAATAACATTGGGTCGTCTTAGAATCGTCTCGTATAAGAATTGTGGTCCAAAAATAAACAAACTGTCTCTGCGATATTGTCAGGGAGGAGGTTCTGTATCGTTTATGATAGTCAGTCACTCATATTTGATACAGTCTGTTTCTGGCGGAGATTTTACTAATTTGGCGGAAGTAACATTATGGTTTTCTCATTATCGTCAGTTGATGCTTCATATCCATAAGAGTCAAACCATCGCGGGAACATTTGTTTATTTTTGGAACACAGTTCTTATTTGACGCGATATTAAACACGTCTATGGGGATTCAGAACGGGGGTGGAAAACTGCGAAACAGGTAGGATGTGTAAATGACGTCAGACTTCGGTGCTACATACCAGTGGACATATGTATGTAGCAGGTATAAGCATCATTAGACATAAGGTGCAAGAACAAAAAAAACACTGCAGTTATTGTAAAAAATATACCTGTGAAATCATACCGAACATTAGTTTCTTTATATAATTGAAAAGGTTACACAGTATAACTTTATAAAATAGGAGGTCTATCTATGTCCCATTTCACAAGTTTTCAAATGTATAAATTGTATAAAAATCTTTTGAAAATAGCAGATCTACAAGCTCACAATGCGCGACGCATTGTGAGCTTGTAGATCGGCTATCTTCAAATGGCCGAAATGTATATAGGGCTGAAGTGGTTGATGTATGTTTTGTAATAATAATCAAAATCTACAAAGTAACTAGTAGCTAAAGTTTTCAAATAATTGTAGTGGAGTAAAAGTACAATATTTGGCTCTGAGATGTAGTGGAGCAGAAGTAAGAGTATTGGAACTTCTCAAGTGAAGTAAAAAAGAAAAAAGCCCTCACAATGGTACTTAAGTACAGTACTTGAGGGAATGTACTTAGTTACTTTAATCCATTGAGACCTGGAACGCATCTGTGTCACTTTTTGATTTGAGCTAAAAAGCATTATTTTACACTTTGGGCTATTCAAAAATAGAGTGCCGCTCTACAAGCTTGTAGATCTGCCATTTTTCAAACATTATGAAAATGTGTGCAAATCTTTGAATAAATATTGTTTTAAAGAGAACATTTTTAACTGCTTCTGGGGGGTCCCTGGAACAACATATTTTGATTTGGGGGTCGGCGGCCAAATACATATAATGTTGGGGGTCCTTGACATGAAAAAGTTTGAACACCACTGATATAGAAACATACGTTTTTTTCAGAAAGCTGTTGGGATTTAGAAGACGTTTGTAGAATCGGCCCTCGGATACGTTTTAACAACGATTCGATACGTATCACGATACTTGGTAGTCGATACGATACATGAACGATACAGGTTCATTTAGAACCATACGATACGTTTCCATTCAGTGATTTAGTCGATACGATACATGAACGATACAGGACAGGTTCATTATAACGATACGATTCCATTCAATGAGTTAAAATCGATATAGTAACTATTTATTTACCCCAAAAAGTCTGTGTGAAAAATAGATACCTGGATACTGGATATGAAGCCCTCTTTCTCTTTTTTTCTTATTAAAAGTACTGATAAGAGTATTGATCAAATTGATTATTTGCATTGAACGATTTGATACGACACAATGTCAAACGATACGATATTTAGCTGTTTGCATATCGATGTAGTAGATCGTTGAAAATTCAAAAGGATTTTTTGTTTTTTTCAGTAATCCTGGTCACTATACCGCCTTCCCCTGGCCAGCCGGGGCGCCTGATGGAGGGGAAGGGAACTGGTTGGAATAACGTGTTCCTTCCACGCGCTACGTCCAACCAGGGAAACTCCCCCCTGTCAGGTGAGAAGAAGGTCAGTTGGCTCTCATGCATTGAAGGAGGCATGAGCTCGGCCCTGGCCTCCCTAGGTTGGCAGAGGGAAGGTAGTGCCCAGGATCACTTAGAGAATTGGCACTGGGTGTAAAAAATAGGGTTACAAAAATCGTGGGATAAAAATTAAGTAAAAAAAAAAAAAAAAAAAGGATTTTTCGATGCAGTTACTATATCGTTTCACCTCTAGGTAATTAAGGGGCTACTTACCCCTAACCAAAAAGGGGTCCCTGGAACAACATATTTTGAGATGGGGGTCGGCGGCCAAATACATATCATTTTGGGGGTCCTTGACGTGAAAAAGTTTGAGCACCACTGATATAGAAACATACGTTTTTTTCAGAATACCGTTGGGATTTAGAAGACATTTGTAGAATCGGCCTCAGGTCTTAATGCAGGGGTCTTCAACAGGGGGTCCTCAGTTACTAATATCCCTTTTCTGGAGGAGAACTTGAGCCAAAAATAGCAGATCTACAAGCTCACAACGCCTCGCAGCGCGAGGCGTTGTGAGCTTGTAGATCTGCTATTTTTGGCAAAGACGTGTAGAGAGGGAAAAAAGAGCAGACCGAGTGAACAAAAAAAAGTAGAATCTGAAACACAATTTTATACAATATAGAGGAGGGGGTCCCTGCTTTATCTCTCTCTCTCAGCTAGGGGGTCCTTGGCTGGAAAACGCTGAAGACCCCTGTCTTAATGGGTTAACACCACTGGATGTGACGACGAAGCTGATTGTGATTGATCAGACCACGAGGCAGATGAGTTCCTGTGCGTCTCCGTGAGGAGAGCCTTTTATTTTGACATGACAGGGCTGCAGTGTTCAGACAGGGAGGGGAGGGGGAGGGGGGAGAAAAAAACTATCCAATCAGTGAATAAGAACACTTGTTATGTTATACAGTTTCCTTACAGGCCTCTGTGGCGTCAACAAACAAACCTTTAAGACATGACATTATTACAATAAAATACAACAAAAGAAAATAAAAAATAAAAACCGAGACGCTAACGTTAAGTTTTAACCGGTTACATCCGGGAACGCATCCGTGTCATTTTTAAGATTTCTTTGGCTATTCAAAAATAGCAGATCTACAAGCTTGTAGATCTGCATTTTTTTTTTAAATCGTGAGAATTTGTGCAAATCTTTGAATATACATTTTTCAAAGTGAACATTTGTAAAATACTTGTTCCAGGGACCACCCAGATCAGCAAGGATTTGAGTTACAAATGTTTGCTTTAAAAAATATATATATATATTCAAAGATTTGCAAAAGAAAATCACGATTACTTGCAGATTTAGCAGATCTACAAGCTCATAGCACGATTTTTAGCAGATCTACAAGCTTTTTTGCATATCTACAAGCTCTTAGCATGATTTTTAGCAGATCTACAAGCTTTTAGCAGATCTACAAGCTCATAGCGCGGCACTCAGTGCCGTGCTATGAGCTTGTATATCTGCTATTTTTTACTGGCCAAAGAAATCTAAACGATGGCACAGATGCGTTCCCGATCTCAAAAAGGTTAAGAGAAGGATCCTAGATAGTGGTTGGTACATCTGTAGGTCCATGATCAGCCCAACATCCTTTCATTAGTACTTTCTTTGCTGTGATTCTGAAGCGTCCAAACAAAAACAAAAAAAGGCTGATCAACGTCTTGATCACGTGATCATTTGTTTAAGAAACTTAATTTAGATCATTAACTCAATCAAAATATCATGTAAAAAAATACACCACTATTATGAACCAGAAGCTATATTTATAATACAACACGTGTTTTTAAACAGGCTTCATCTAGGAGGCATTCCAGCTCAGTATCACTACATGGTATTTAAAACTAGAAGCTTTAAAAAATAGCAACTTAAAGCCCCATAGGACCATATTCACACGGCGGCCATTTTGGAATTTAACATTGAAAGTGCCACCCCGTTGCCGTGGGTGACTTAATAGCAACATGGCCGCCGTGTGAATACGGTCTATTCATTGCTTCCGTCGCACACCGAGAATATCGGATCTACAAGACCACAAGGACGCGACGCCTTGTGTGATCTTGTAGGTCTGCTGTTCTCGCGAGAAAGCGTGAATGAGGCTTAAGCGGGCAGCGTACTTCATAACAAAGAGGTTCTTTCTCTGAGGGCAAAACGATTTGGTACTCGACGTTGATTTCGGTTTGAGAGTTTACCGTTCTACTAGTCGAGATCCCGCCCCTTTCAGAATGGAATAACAAGAATTTCTAACCAATCGCACGGTTTGTCTCATCTGTGGCGATTTCGGCTAGTTAGAAAAAGTATGGGGAGAAAGAAACGTTTTGTTTCCTCCGCGATCGGGGGTCGTTTTGTTCTTTTCACGACTTCGCCGAACATCGATTCCCGCAAGAAGTACGCTGGCCGTTTTTTACACAATCTGTTTTGGGGAGGAAAAAAAAAAAAAAAGAATTGTTTTTGGGGGGAAAAATGCACACATTTAATGACAGAATAAGTTTATCAATGTAAAAGTCTTATCACACACATTGTCACACGTTAACTTCTAAAATAAATTGAGGAAGGAATTAATCAGGTTTTTTTTTATACAAACATAATGTCGATTACGACAAAGCTGGGGGGGGGGTGGGGGGCGGTTTAGCGACTTTTGGTTAGTCAGTCAATTTGTTGATGATGTGTCTGTTTTGTTTTTTTTGCACAACATCTGAATAATAAACAGCCCAGAACCAAAAAAAAATAGGCAAAGCTGTGCAGTTATTATTAATAATAAAACATACTCTAACTCGTAATCAAAAAATCCTGCTAAAATGCCATGTTTCATTCTCAAAAAAAAAAAAAAAAAAAAGGAGAAATGATAAAAGGTTCCAAACTCATCAAAACTCTAGGTTAAAAAAATAAAATAAAATAAAATAAAAAACAGATCCCTGACTAAAATTTTCAAATCATACATGTTTCTCAACGTCTGGTCCGGGGACCACCAGCGGTCCAAATGGACCCGTAACTAACACGGCGGCTCTGTAACTCTTGAGTGTGTACAAAATGGAACCAATTTGTACACACTGAAGAGTTACAGACCGGTTAAACCCTTTAAGACCAGGAACGCATCTGTGTCACTTTAGATTTTCTTGGGCTATTCAAAAATAGCAGATCTACAAGCTCATAGCGCGCTATGAGCTTGTAGATCTGCTATTTTTGAAAAATCTTGAATTTTCCTTTTTTGTTGATTTTTTTCAAAAAAACGTTAGGATTTAGAAAACATTTTTAAAGGGACACTTCACCCAAAAAAAACGTTGTTTCAATGGATTAGTCACCCCATGGAGACTTCAATTCATGGATATGTTTTAGTTAGCGGCAGCGGTTCCGGTAGGAGACACAACGACTCGTCGTGTCTCCTACCGGAACCGCTGCCGGTCATCAAATTATTGTCTTAGGAATGAGACAAAAAACTAAAAAATATCCATGAATTCAAATTCAAGTCTCCATGGGGTGACTGATCCATTGAGACAAAGTTTTTTTTTTGGGTGAAGTGTCCCTTTAAGAATCGCCTCAGGTCTTAAAGGGTTAAGGGTGTATTTGGGACCCCGTTGGGTGGGTGGTCCGTCCGACATTGAGAACCGGGCGTTCCGGACCTTAAAAAAAAAAAAGAGAGAAGAAAAAAAAACAACAACCAAACGCTAAACGTGTGAATAATTATCTCTTGACGTTTTGGCTGTCTTCGTCATCGGCCTGGCTCCTCTCCATCTCGGGATGGCTGCTCAGCTGGTGCGCCTTCAGCGTGCGCTCGCGGCCGAAGCTCTTGCCGCAGGCGGGGCAGGGGAAGCGGCCGGCGGTGTGCGCCCGCGCCTTGTGCGCCTCCAGCTGCTCCGGGCGGAGGAAGCTCTCCTCGCACTCCTCGCAGGGGTGGGGCTTCTTGGGGGGCGGGTGCTTCTCCTTCTTGTGGGCGCGGAGCTGCGCGGCGCCGGCGCAGCCCTGCTTGCACTCGGGACAGTGGATGAGGCGGGGGGGGACGGCCGCCTTGCCGGCCTTCTTGCTCTCCGCCGCCGCCGCCGGTGGGTCCTCCTCCTCCTCCTCCTCCTCGTTGTCGTCATCGTTCTCGGGGGCGGCGTCCTTGTCGTCGGAGGAAGTGGCCGCTGCCGCCGCCTTTAGAATGAGATCAAAGGTTATTATAGTTCTAAATCCAAACAGTTTTCTGTTGCTATGTATCGTTTGCTATCGGGCAGAAACCTATTATCTCCATATTCGTTTTGAGTCATTTCTGTAAATTAACACCCTACTTGATCATACAAAAGCAGCAGATCTACAAGCTCAGAATGCATCGCAGCACATTTAGAGCTTGTGGATCTGGTACTTTTGAATTTGAATCCTGAAAAGTAACCGTTTTGGAACATACAAGGTTTCCAAACCGAAAGAAATTATATATTTACTAAAAGTCTAAAATGACAGATGCTTTCCCATTATCACTTAACGAACTACGACTAACGAACAAAACTACTAAAAAAAAATCGATGACTGAAACTGCATGGTGTTTATAAAACTAAAAATGAATAAGAGGAAAATGCCCTTTGTTTTAGTCTTTGATGAATTCAATACACAGGACCACAATGGAAACAAGCCCTCAGGGCTTTTTGTGTTATCCTTTTAGCATTATTGTATAAACTGTACCTCTGTACTTTTAGCTTCCCCCCATCTCTCCCCATATTATAATATTTTAACCCATTAAATCCGGGAACGTATCCGTGTCATTTTTAGATTTCTTTGGCTTTTCAAAAATAGCAGATCTACAAGCTACGAGCTTGTAGATCTGCTATTTTTGAAAAATCATGATGATTTGTGCAAATCTTTGAATATATATTCTATACAAATGTCTTCTACAGTTTTTTTAAAACAACTTCTGTTGCTATAATATCAGTGGTTCCATGTCAAGGGCCCCCAGAATTATGTATTTGAATTATGTATTTGATTATGTATTTTGAGATTGTAGATCTGCTATTTTTGAACAGCCAAATCAATCTTAAAATGACACAGATGCGTTCCCGGTCTTAATGGGTTAAACATAACACACAAAGCTTCATGATAAATGCAGAACTGTAATAACCTTAGCAGGACGGCCACGCTTAGCTCCGCCTCCTTTCCCCTTGGCCTCGGCGGTCGCCGCCCCTGAGTCGGCCGCCGCCTCTTCGCTCGCCTCGCCGTCCTTCTTTTTCCGCCTGGGCTTCTTCTCGGGGGCGACCGACGCGTCCTCCGTCTGCTTGGGGGGCCGCCCGCGCTTCCTGGAGGTATAGAGGGGAGGGGGGGCAACCGTTCAATCTAAACAATCCATTTAACACATTGATGATTACACAGATCGAATATATGCGTTCTTTCATTTTTTGGGGAAAGTTCCACAAGGGGCGCCCTAACACAGCTTTGGAATGATCCATCGTCTCTCAGAGAAGAACAATGTGGATGTGACATAATTCCAAAAAACGTCCCTTCCACCCGCCCCAATGATGGGATTTTCAGAAAAACGGCTGTAACTCAGTTTATTTATTTATTTATTGAAAACCACCCGTTTTCAGCGGACCAAAGCTCCAAAATGGCGGATCGCGGTTGGGAACTTGTCGTTCCCATGGATACACAGATCATTCCGTCTATTCACAGGAACCTTTTTTTTTTTTACACAATGTCGGTTCAACGGCGTTTCAAATATCATGGGATTGAGGTAATTATACGCCGGCATGGGGATAGAAAACTATGTTTAATATCTTGGCAAGCAATGTGTTAATTGATAAGTAAAATTTACGATTTAACAATCAATCCTTATTTTGGTCAAGTTGTTAGAAGTGATGTAAAAAAGTTATTCAGATTAGCTCAAATAATTGCGATTATGTAATAATTGTTGACAGGCCTCCTCATGCTCAGCATACTGACCCTGAGCTTGTAGATCTGCTATTCTTTTTGAAAAATCATGAAAATTTGTGCAAATCTTTGAATATATATATTTTTTTAAGCGAACAATTTTAACTCAAATCTTTGCTTCTGGGGGATTCTACAAATGTCTTCTAAATCCTAACAGTTTTTTTGAAAAAACGTATGTTGCTATAATCATTGGTTCACAAACTTTTTCATGTCAAGGAACACCCAAAATTATACGTATTTGGGCCGCGGACCACCATCTCAAAATATGTTGTTCCAGGGACCCCCCAGAAGCAAAGATTTGAGTTAAAAATGTTCGCTTTAAAAAATATATATATATATATTCAAAGATTTGCAAAAAAATGTCACGATTTAACTCTTGCACTGCCAGAATTATTGCTGGCTGCGTTTGCCCACTGCCAGAGATTTTTCATTGAAAAAAAAAAAGTACTCAGGAGCTGAGATACAGAATGTTTAAGTTTTAAGTTAACAAGGAAGTGGATGGGAGTCTTTTCCTTCAAAAAATCATATCTCCTTGGTCTTTGGGCAAAAAAAAAAAAAAAAAAAAAAATTTGAAATAACGTTTTTTTACGTCCGTGGCAGTGGATGAGTTAAAAAGAAATAGCAGATCTACAAGCTCATAGCGCGGCACTCGGTGCCGCGCTATGAGCTTGTAGATCTGCTATTTCTGAATAGCTAAAATATTGCCCTGGGCAAATCATTGGAAAACATTGTTATATATTTTCTATAGAATAATCATATATTGTTATATATTTTCTATAGAATAATCAAAGAGACAGTAATGGCGGTTCTGAAGGCCTTTACCTGACGGCGTTGCCGTTGCACGTCTCTCCGGCGGCGTACTTCTCCTGGTGCTCCAGCAGCTGGGCCTCCTCCTCGAAGCCCTGGCCGCACTTGCTGCAGCGGTGGGTCTTGGCGGGGTTGTCCGGGTCCTGGTCGGCTCCGCCCCCCGCCCCGTCGGGGGCGTGGTCGGGGCGGGGGTGCTGCGCCAGGCGGTGCGTACGCAGCAGACCGTGGCTCCGGAACGTCTGGTTACAGTCCTTACACAGGAAGTGCCTCTCTGGACACACCTGCCTTCTGTGAGTGGTCAGCTGACAGGGACAAAAATATATATATTTATGTGTAAATACTATAGAGCAGTGGTTTTCAACCTTTTTTGCGTCAAGGACCCCCAAATTGACACACATTAGCCCAGGGACCCCCCATTTGAAAAGTTATGCCAGGGACCCCCAATAAGAGACGATTTTTTACGGCTCTAGCAGCGATTCTCAACCATTTCAATTTCAAGGACCCCCAGTTTAACATGCATGAGGGCTACGGACCCCCATTTAATGGCATTTCTAACTCTGGGACCTCAATTTGTATTATAAAATCAATGTTGATTTAACTCTGAGAGTGTGTGCAAATGGAACCAAATGGACCCGTTAGGGTCCATTTGGTTCCATTTGCACACACTCTCAGAGTTACAGACCGATAAGGGTTCATTTGGTTCCTATCTATCATTTAGCTGGGGACCCCCTGGAACTCCCTCAAGGACCACTGGTGGTCCCCGGACCACTGGTTGAAAACCACTGCTATATAGAACAGAAGTCCTGACGTCACTCGTTCATCCCCTGGGTCGTAGAAGTAATGTCTCTATGGAGAATAACATTGGGTCGTCTTAGAATCGTCTCGTATAAGAATTGTGGTCCAAAAATAAACAAACTGTCTCTGTGATATTGTCAGGGAGGAGGTTCTGTATCGTTTATGATAGTCAGTCACTTATATTTGATACAGTCTGTTTCTGGAGAAAATGTAACTAATTTGGCAGAAGTAACATTATCGTTTTCTCACCGTCAGTTGATGCTTCATATCCATAAGAGTCAAACCGCCGCGGGAACATTTGTTTATTTCTGGAACACAGTTCTTATTTGACGCGATATTAAACACGTCTATGGGGATTCAGAACGGGGGTGGAAAACCGCAAACCAGGTAGGATGTGTAAATGACGTCAGACTTCGGTGCTCTATGGAAATGGTATTTATGATTATTTGTAATCGGAGTATTTTCAAAATTCTGTTAAATTATCCCCCCTTTTTTCCCCCCCTCTACTCCAAATCTCTTCGCCCGAAGGTATACAATCTACAAGCTCATGTCGTCTTGCAGTGCGACACGTTGTGAGCTTGTAGATTTGCCAATTTCACCGCAGAATAGGGACGCTGGGCTTTATGTGGTTAAAAAAACAAGTTACATTTGAAGTTTGAGATACTTGACAGCAACACATATTAGAACCTGTGAGCAATTAGGGGTTAAGAGTCTTGCTCAGGGACAAATTTCATTTCATCGACACATATGCTGCCCTGGCCTGGAATCGAACCTGGGGCAACCAGGGCCTCTGGCTCCCTAGGCGGGTTCACTAACCATTCAGCTATGGCCGCCTAAAACTAAATGAATGAATTTTATTTGTATAGCGCTTTTCTAAACATAGTTACAACGTGCTTTACATACATGTTAAAAACAGCAAATGTCAGCAGGACCTATTTATTTGAATTTTTAAACCCATTTAAAAAAACTATGACTAAATCTAAATCAACAGTGGTTTGGGTCCATCAGCGGGTACCTCAGAGAAGATGCGGAAGCTCTCGTTGCAGTAGACACATTTGAAGGGCTTGTCCTCTTTGCTGTGTGTGGGCTGGTGGGCCGTCAGCTCCTCTGACGATGGGAAGCTGCGGTCGCACACGTAGCAGGTGAACAGTGTGTTCCCCTGAGGAAGAAGACACAGACACATATAAACAAGCTGCAGGTGAACAGTGTGTTCCCCTGAGGAAGAAGACACAGACACATATAAACAAGCTGCAGCTGAACAGTGTGTTCCCCTGAGGAAGAAGACACAGACACATATAAACAAGCTGCAGGTGAACAGTGTGTTCCCCTGAGGAAGAAGAAGACACAGACACATATAAACAAGCTGCAGCTGAACAGTGTGTTCCCCTGAGGAAGAAGACACAGACACATATAAACAAGCTGCAGGTGAACAGTGTGTTCCCCTGAGGAAGAAGACACAGACACAAGATCTGTTAACGTCACTCTGAACGTCACATTAGATGGAGGTCTGAGTATCACAGCTAAATACAGTCATTATTTTGTGTCATATAACCCAATGGTTTTCATGCCAAGGACTCCTAAATTGATATATATTTGGCCACGGACCCCTATTTGAAAATGTTTTGTGCCAGGAACCCCCAGAAGCAAAGATATCAGTTAATTTTCGCTTTAAAAAATGTAAATATTCAAAGATATGCACACCTTTTTTCAAGGTTTTTCAAAAATAGCAGATCTACAAGCCCATAGCACGGCACTCTGTGCTATGCTATGAGCTTGTATATCTGCTGTTTTTGAATAGCCAAAGCTAAGTGGTTAAAAATGACTGTGACGCCAGCTTGAAAAGGTTGAGAACCAGTAGTGTGAATGAAGTTGAAGTGTGGTGAAGTCTCCTTCCTACCTGTTGAAGCTGTTGTTTGTACTCTTCCCGGTGACTCTTCTTCATGTGTCTCTCCTTGGCTTTGGCGTTGCAGAACGTTATGAAACACTGGAAGCACTGAAGGTTCTCATGTTGGTCTGAGGAGAAGAAGAAGACACAGAACGTTATGAAGCACTGAAGGTTCTCATGTTGGTCTGAGGAGAAGAAGAAGACACAGAACGTTATGAAACATTGAAGGTTCTCATGTTGGTCTGAGGAGAAGAAGAAGACACAGAACGTTATGAAACACTGAAGGTTCTCATGTTGGTCTGAGGAGAAGAAAAGCAGAAAACAAAACACATTTCATGACGAGATCAACAATTCTTAACTCATCAAAAATAATGATCATTTGCAGGGGGGTGCACATAACTGGTGTGCATGCGCCGCCAAAATAAATTCTGCGCGGCACATCAGACGACGCGAGGTGCTTTTGCGTACCAACAGCTGGGACAGGAATTTCCAAGCTTTTATTTTTTAGCAAAACAAAAAAATATAAGCCTGAAGATAGAGGCTAGGAATTTACTTCCTGAAGCCACACTCACGCGGCTAAAGCACGCGTCGGCCCCATGTACAGCCATTAGGCGCAGGGGGAGAGGACGCATGCTGCACGTGATTGTGTGAGTGTTGCCTCGCATCCTGACACACAGACACGCTGCGACTCGCAGCACGCTGCACGCAGCGGCTGTGTTACTCGTCACCGATGATGAACGCACCGTGATGGTGCAAAATATGCCGTGAACGTCCCAATCTGGCGGATAAAAGCAGCGCAGCACAGGGCACCAATCTTGGTGGGGGCACCAAACGGCGTGAAGAAAAAACGACGGAATTTAGAAGCAGGGTGCTACAACATTCACATTTTTTCTTGAGCACCCCCCCCCCTTCCTTTTGAGTTAAGAACAAAACGGCGGCCGGACCTTTTATTGACCATTTATTTGGCGCGCACCAAGTAACATCTCTAGGTGCTCTTCTGAGAACTAGACCAAAACAGTTATGTGCACCCCATATCATTTGAACACCATGGCAGTGTAACACTAGAGATTCGAACCCAGGTGTGTGTGTGTGTGTGTGTGTGTGTGTGTGTGTGTGTGTGTGTGTGTGTGTGTGTGTGTGTGTGTGTGTGTGTGTGTGTGTGTGTAACCAAACATCTACTGCTAATGGGAGAGGGAATCCCTCCTGGCTATGGGGAGAGATCAGGCTTCTGGGCTTCTAGTGATGGGTCGTTCATGATCGATTCAAAAGAACTAGTTCACTTACTGAAACCGTTACGTTCACGCTATCGTTCACGTCCCCCCATCCTCTCCCCCCGTACACAGGACGGGAGGGCGGGCTGTACGGGCGACGTAATAATAACGCTCCCGCAATGGTTTCTCACTAGAAAATAGCACTACTGGACGCGAACGAATCATTTGAACCAATCATTACTGTGAACGTGAACGCAATTGTTTGTTCACTGAAACGTTTTTTTCCCATCACTATGGGCTTCAGACTGAGCTACTCTGCTACAGTAACATCACTATGTGTAATGTGTATGGGGCCGTTACAATGTGAAATACGTTACCAACTATGATCACTGATGCACCACCCACAGCATGGGAAGTTATGAGAAGAAAAATACACACATGAATACACATGACATGATGAGCAATAGACCTAATGTTAATGAACTGTCCCTGCTTACTGTAAATCACTCTGGATTAAGAGATGTCTGCTAAATGCCTAATTGGAAATTGTGCCATTTTAGATTTTTGCGATGGCCATTCAAAAATAGCAGATGTACGAGCTTGTACATCTGCTATTTTGGAACGTTTTTGAAAAATGTGTGAGAACTACTGATTAATGAGAACTACTGATTTTGAATAATCGTGAAAATGTGTGCAAATCTTTGAATATATATGTATTTTTAAAGCGAACATCTTAACTCAAATCTTTTCTTTTGGGGATTCTACAAATATCTTCTAAATCCTAAAAAAAACGTATGTTGCTAAAATATCAGTGTTTTTTTCATGTCAGGGACCCCCAAAATGACATGTATTTGGCCGCGGACCCCCATCTCAAAATATCTTGTTCCAGGGACCCCCCAGAAGCAAAGATTTGAGTTACAAATGTTCGATTTAAATATATATATATTCAAAGATTTGCACACATTTTCACGATTTTTCAAATATAGCAGATCAACAAGCTCGTAGCGCGGTGCCGCGCTAAGGAACTTGTAGATCTGCTATTTTTGAATAGCATAAAGACATCTAAAAATGCCACACAGATGCGTTCCCGGTTTTAACGGGATCACAGGGAAAGGGGATCCGAATAAAGAATAGAGGCAGTACTACTCACATGGTTGGACAGAGGACCCGGGGGGCTTGAAGTTGATGGTGGGGGTCTTGAAGACTGAGGCTGACTGGGCGGGGGGCACCACCACGGGAGGGGGGTCCGGCAGACCCCCCATCACGATCTCCTCGATGTTTAAGATGTCTGAGTCCATCCTGGCCGTGGGGACACGGAGCAACGACGGTCTCTCTCTCTCTCTATCTATTGGCACCAAACAGTCACTGTCCTGCAATGAACACAACACATACTCAATTCATATTTATGTACCTTTTTAATCCCCATATTGCATAATGATCATACTCGTTTCCATGTTAAAAGATTTTCACACATTTTCAAATATTAAAAAAAAGCTGAAAAATATCTATTTCTGCTATTTTTACAAAAAATATTTAAAAAGTCAATTTCTTTGTATATTTCAGTTATTTGTCATATATCTGCTCCGTGCAATTTTTGATTATGAAGCCTAAAAGGCTGCATGTGTTCCAATGTTCAACAATGTCCAACGGCCAAACCCACAATTAAGTCGCTAATCGCAATTATTTGAGCGACAATTAATCAGCAACTTAAATGTGTAATGGTGACAGTCCTATGTGTACACTCTCTAAGTGTTCTAGACCTGTAAGAGTCCATTTGGTTAATAATTAGGGCCGTCACCATTACAAATTTAAGTTGACGATTAATGACCATTGGAACTTAATTTCCGTTTGCATTTTAGGATTCATAAATTAAAAAAAATGCACTGTGCAGAAATATGACAAATAACTTAAATATACAAAGAAATGACTGACACTTAATACTTTTCAAAATAGCAGAAATAGCAGATCTACAAGCTTACGAAGTGACGCGTTGTAAGCTTGTAGATCTGCTATTTCTGCTGTTTTTGGAAAATGCTTGAAAATAAACATTGATGAAACATTTTTCAACATGGATACTATTATGATGATTATGCAGAAATAATTGCAATTAGGTGATTATGTATAATTGTGACAGGCCTATTTATAATCCTAACAATCAATAATTTAGCCCATGGAGCCCCTTCAAGGGCCCCACTTTGAGAACCACTGATTTATATAAAAATACTGAATTCATTGTACTAAACATTTATGGACTTGTCTGTCTTGTTAAGTATGGACGAATGTTACGCAAGTGATGGAGTAGTTTAATTACTGTAGGTTTAACTTATAATGTAGGCATTTAGCAGACACTCTTATCCAGAGTGACTTACAATAATCAAGGTAAACACCAAAGACATCAAATGCAGAGACAGTGTAGTGTGTCAGAAAATTAGGATTGGGCAGACCTACTTAAAGCAATCTGTCTAAACAATAATAATAAACTATAGGATCCCAGGTAAACAATGAACGTGGCATCAAATAAAGTGAGTGATCAATGTTTGTAGGTTAAAGCAAGGGTCTTTAACGTTTTCAGGCCAAGGACCCCCTAGCTGAGAGAGAAATGAAGCAGGGACCCCCTCCTCTATATTGTATAAAATTGTGTTTCAGATTAAACCTTTTTTGTTCTCTTTGTCTGCTCTTTTTTCCACCTCTTTGCCAAAAATAGCAGATCTGCTATTTTTGGCTCAAGTTCTCCTCAGAAAAGGGATATTAGGGTTCAAGTGGTTAATGTAAAAAGAAAATCATAACACAAAGATTTGGCGGACCCCCTGTTGAAGACCCCTGGGTTAAAGTGATGATCATGACATTTAGGTGAAGCAGTGATACTGTACTCAACGTCACATCACAGGTTTACCAGCGTGGTAGAAAAAGGGGGTGAAATTATTTATTTCTCACAAGTAGGTGTAATAGTGGGGGGGGGGGGGGTTAAAGTCTGTAACTCTGACCAGTAGATAAATGGAACCAAATGGAATCTAACGGGTCCATTTGGTTCCATTGGAACACAGTTAAAAGTTAAAGGGGTCGTTGAAATCTAAATGTTTGAGAACCACTGGGTAAAACAGTGATCTTGTAGTTTAATTAAGTTCAATACAGTTCATTTAACTTAATAAATATGAATTAAGTGATCAATAAGTTCAATACAGATCATGTAACTTACAATAAGGTTAATAAAGTGATCAATAGGTTAAATATAGGTCGTTTAAGTGAAAAAATAAAGGTTAATTAAGTGATCAATACGTTAAATACAGATCATGTACCTTAATACAAGGTTAATAAAGTGACCAATAGATTCAATATAGACCATTTAACTTAATAAAGGTTAATAAAGTGGTCAATACGTTAAATACAACTCAAGTATCTTAATAAATGGGTCACATATTACACTGTGACCATACGAGTTAAAATAAAGGTGAATAAGGGTATCCTGTGGGTTAAATCGGTGTCTCATAATAACATCCATGCTGTGTTTAGCCCGGGTTAGTTCATCTAGCAGCTTTAAAACAAACAGACAGACAGACAGTCTGTTAACAACCATGTTAGGCCTGCTGTTAGCCTGTAAGCCGCATGCTAACACCTCAATGCTATGGCTCCAACCATGCCCCCACAGAGAGCCGTGGGGGGGGGGGGCGTGTTATAATGTGTAATAGTTAGATTAAACACTATTAAAACAACCACAATAACAACCAGGTTATTACAATAACACTGTGTAGACACACTGAGACCTGTTAGCATGACGCTAGCGCGCTAAGCTAAGGCTAGCATGCTAGCTAAGGCTAATGCTAGCGGGCTAACGGCTGCTGATTCAAAAAGGAACCGGAGGATAGTTTCTATTTAAAAACAAATAACAACATTATTCACATAAATATACTTTATAACTGCTATTATTTACAACAGTTCTTCCGTTAATAGTTGTGATATGACGGTAAACGTGTGTAAACACAGAGTTTACAACACTTACAGATAAATAAATAAACTCACCTCGAAGCTCGAGCGATGCTTTTTGGGCGGCTGACCCTGGAGGAGCGGAGCGTGACGTCACAGCCTAAACCTAAACACACACTGGAAGCACTTCAGCCGAGCTTCCGGTCCTGAAGGCTGGAGCGGATACGGAAACGGTGGGCGCCGTCTGTGTGTACGGCGTTAAAGGACCGGATACGGTAGGCGGGCCTAAGACCGGATGTGACCACGGGGGTTGGTGATAGAAACCGAAAGGCTTTCCATGGGTGCTGCCGCCGCGGAAAGCCTCGGGGTGACGAGAGAACGGACTCACATTTATTTACGTAGTTATTTTTTTTGCATTATTTTTTACTTAAAGTAAAAGTATTTTTACTGAAGTAAAAATACATAAATAAATCTGAATACTACTTTGAGCACTGTATGGTTATTTTTTAAGTAATACTATGAGTTTTATTTATTTTTTAAGGGGCGATCCCAACTTGCAGCCGATGGTTTTTAACACCATGCCAAAAATCAAAAACTTGTCACCTTAAGTGCACGATTCTTATGAATTCCCTGCCAGGTAAACGGACATTTATCTGCTGTAGTACTCACATTTATTTATTTATATTAATGTATTTATTTTTGCATTCTTTTTTTTACTTAAAGTAAAAGTTTTTTTATTTAAGTAAAAATACATACATAAGTAATACTATGAGTTTTAAGAAAAAAGGTTCAATTTGTATTTGTTCACATAAGAAGTAATGTATTCAAAAAATATATTCTAACTTTTCTCTTTGGATGATGTGATATGAGGTATACATCCCAGTCTGTTTGTATGTATTAGACAGGTTATGAGTTAGAGTCTTTAGATTGTACTGTATTGTAGGCTACTGTTGTGATGATGAGTCTGTTGTATGAATTCATGTAATGAGTGTAAATTATGTTTTTGATGCTGGTTGAGACCCCAGGAAGAGTAGCTGCTGTAACAGTACAGTAAGCTAATGTGGATCTAATACATGAATCAAATAAATCTTAATTTTAGACTAATCATTTAAGCAGAATAATATCGTAATTCATTTTATATATATAAGTATTATAACAAAAAACATCACGGATGCACCTGGGACGTATCATCAGTGTTGTAGCCTGGGGTCATAGGATGTTTTGGTTCTCGCAACAACATACACCCTCGCCCAGGTGACCCAGCCAGTGTTGATCAAGCTCCGACTTAAGTCCCAGTATCACCTACTGTCAGTCCTAATTTAGGGAAAGACAAGGCCACTCAATCCGCTTCTCTGGAACTATACTCTGCCGGGACTGGGAGGAGACGCAGGGTTGAGCTCTAGGGGGTACGGGCGGGTACGGCGTACCCTTAGTTCTGAGACTGTGGGGGCTGGGGGCTCGCGCGTGCTCCACATGCACTCACCGTCAGCGGCGGTCGTTAACACCTTAAAGTTTAAACAATAGCCTCTGAAGGTTCGCGCCGTCAGTGGCGAGACATTCTCAATAGCGTCTACCTGGCTGCTTTGCATAACATTAGGCTACTGGAGAAAAGCCATGGACTTGAATTGAATGTGCACTGCAGAGTGTGAGGGGGGTTGCTTAGCAGAGCACCCAGTTCTCTGAGACAAGACAAAGACAAGGTGTCTGATTATTTTAACTGCTTATGTGTGGGTGAGTCTATGTAAAGGGATTTTATATAAAACTAAAAGGAAAATAAAATAATTGATTAATTGAAACAAAAATAAAAACAACAAATTAACAATGCAACAAAATAATAAATATAAATACATTAATAATCACATGTTGAATACAGTATTAGTAAGTGGCTATGTGCACATGCCTGCGCACGTGCGCGCGCACGTGACGTCATAAAATACAGTACCCTTAGTTCAAAAATCCACAGCTCACCACTCCCCCGTCTTGGGCCGTGGTGGTACTCCCCTTGTGGCTTGCTTGAATGGTCCTCCTAAAGGCCTCACCGTGGATTTGTTGGGCTTCTTCCTCACGGAAGACACAGACTGGGGCGCCAACCCAAACTGCTCCCGGATTATATTTATTTTGGTATGTGGGCCGTGACCATGTTGACACACACACCTAGGTGGGCATTGAGTTACAAAAGATTGAGAACCTCTGATATACAGTACATGCCCTGATTCATCACCACTGAGTCGTTCAAAAACATTACCCCATTTGGAACAAGCCATAGGGTTTCATGGGCCTTTTAAAACTATTTATTTGACCTTGTATTTAAACTATACTTTCATGTGTTTTTTTCCTGCAAATTTCTGAATAAAGTATTCAATCAATGACTGCCGTGGATGAAACAGTTGTTTATAGGGGCGCCCTGAGCCCAAAGGAATTGAGAGCCACTGAGCCATTCAAAAACATCACAAAGGGTTTCAGCCGTGAACAAGTTTAGCATACTGAACCTGTAAATATCATTATGCATTATGCGGGCCCTTAATATGTATATAAACGGTCCTTGTGCTAATGTGTGTCACTCTTCATTTTGGGAACATTTTTGACTCAAATCTTTGCTTCTGGGGGGTCCCTATTACAAAATATTTTGAGATGGGAGGGTCGGCGGCCCAAATACATATCATTTTGGGGGTCCTTGACATGAAAACGTTTGAGCACCACTGATATTATAGCAACATAAGTTTTAGAATTGGGATTTAGAAGACATTTGTTGATGCGTTCCCGGTTTGAATGTGTTAAAGACAAATGTATTGATGAAGGATTAGACAAATCTTGTTGAATTTAATAGAGATCATACGTAATATTTAATCATCATCATATTTAATAGAGATGGTGTATTTACTGTGTAGCTCACCCCTTATGGGTTCAACGTCTGCAATAGTTTAAACATTGACCTCTGCTAACATCATACAACATGTCACACTGTATGACGGCATAAAACATGGAACCGATATTTGTTATTTGATGCAACTGAACTCAAACCAAACAAGAGATGTGTGCTAGAGATGTTTATTTGAATTAAACATTACATCACATACAGATTTCTTTACAGGTTTATACTTTAATCAGAACTCAGACCAAAATTAATCACATTTTAAATGATGTTGTAGCTTGTTAGGATATGTCAACAGTTAATGCAGTAACTTGTTCAGTAAAACCTTCTGAAATTCACGCAAAATGGTACAGGCAGTGATTATGAGATAGCTGTTTAGAAACAGAAGTAGAAGATGACCACTTAAGACTCTTTAAGCCTCAAGTCCATCACATTTCACTCATACTTTCATCATTGTAACACTAAAAAAAGAACACTCACTGTGTATGACACTATTTACATTCACTATGTATGAATCTCTTGAGTCTTGACGATAAAAAAAAACTTAAAAATAACTAGACCCCTGTTTTAGTAAACTAGTAAAGATTACTGTATCTCAAGCAATAAGACGAGGAATCATGATGTTTCCTTGTCTTATTGCTCACTATAACAATGGCTTCTTCACATCATTGTTCTAGTCTTCTAGCCTGGCATTGGCCAGACTGATAACGAGGAACGTGAGAGCGGATCCACGTTATCAGTCTGGCCAATGCCTACTAGTCTTCTACAGCATTGGTTCTCAAAGTGGGGTCCGGGGACCCCCAGGGGTCCTTGAGGGAGTTTCAGGGGGTCCCCAGCTAAATTATAGATTAGGCACCAAATGGACCCTTATGGGTCTGTAACTCTGAGAGTGTACAAATGGGTCCATTTGGTTCCATTTGCACACTCTCAGAGTTAAATTAACATTGATTTTACATTATAAATTGCGGTCCAAGTGATAGAAATGCCATTAAATGGGGGTCTGTAGCCCTAATGTATGTCAAACTGGGGGTCCTTGAAATTAAACTGGTTGATAATCACTGCTAGAGCCGTAAAAAATCTTCTCTTATGCGGGTCCCTGGCATATCTTTTGAAATGGGGGTCCACAGGCTAATAAGTGTCAATATGGGGGTCCTTGACATGAAAAAGTTTGAGAACCACTGTTCTACAGTTCATCATCATTGTTTCAGAGTCACACTGACCTTCCCAGGTACTATCTTAATAGGATGTTGAGCCCGAATGAATGGAAAGAGTGCCTCTGTGAAAGTCTCTGTGATGGTGTCTAGGTGTGTGTTAGTATCAGGATCAGAAAAGGACAGCTTTCCTCTGTTCCAGTCCAGCTGGACTCTGATCCTCTGAGGGATCGGCTTCCCTGAGGGTTTCGTGATCCGCCCGTCGTAACGTGAAGGTTGTAAACAACCGTCGCGTAAACACATGCTCCAGAATTCACCGTTGGACCACCCCTCCCTCTGAAAGGACCGTGATGACATCCCCACTTCCCAGTCGGCACCGGTGTCTCCAAGATCAACCACCCAGGTGTGAGTCCCTGAATTAATACCCTCAGAACCCTGGACATAGTCGTAGAGGTCATACCCGGTCAGGTCGTTGGGAAGCTCAATCCACGCGGCGGCGAGTCCGTCGTGGCTCACGCTGGTCAGATCATCGGACAGGACGCGCGTGCGAAAGGCGGTGTTGGGGTCCAGAACGACAGGGGTGTAGGAGACGATGTCTTTCATCTTGTCCCAGACTCTGAAGGTCAGGTTGCCCAGGTGTTTGGCCACGTCCATCAGTTCTCCTTCGACCGGCTGTGGGTCCTGCAGTGTGAGCTGGACTCTCTCCATGGCGGCCTTGTAGTTCTGCAGGAACGAGACGTGTTCTGCTTTCAGAGCCTCCTCCATGACTCTGATTTTGTTTGAAATGGTCAATATGTCTCCGTCCAAACCTTCGATCTTCTCCTTCATCGTCTGACTCTTCTGCTGCTCTTCCTCTCTCAGCACGGTGATCCTGGCCTCCTCTTCGTCTTGTAGAAACCGATGGAGCTTCTTAAACTGTTCCTTAATCTGCGTCTCTGTGTTCTGGGTCTGGACCTTAATGCGTTCTGCTGTTCTGTCACAGTTAGTTTTGATACGTTTAAAATGCCCCAGTTTCCGCAGTAAATTCGTTAATGATTTCTGCACTTGCTCTCTGCGATCCAGAGCAGCTTCATCGATGGGTCTGAAACTGTGGCCGGTGTGTTTTTTAGAATCTCGACACACGACACACGCTGGCTGTTTACATTCCAGACAGAAGAGCTTGTGTTTCTCAGCGTGCAGACTGCACACCTCCTCAGCAGAGCCTGGTGAAGTTCTCCGACGCTTTGAGGGTCTCTGCTGTACGAAGGCCTCACACAAGTTCTTCAGAACCAGGTTGCAGGGAAGAGATTTCCCTCTGTTTATTTTCTTACAAACTGGACATTCCTTCTTTCCCTTGTGCGTCCACCAGTCCTGCAGACAGGCTTTGCAGAAGCTGTGGCTACACGCCAAGAGAACTGGATCTTTAAAGATGTCACGGCACACGGTGCAGGAGAAATCCTCTTCTGAGAAGGACGAATTTGAAGCCATTTTAGTCTCCGGGTTACGCTAACAAAGTCTGTTCAGCAGCAGCAGATTCAAGTGGTCTGGGTCTCTTCCTGTAGCTGTGGATTCTGTGGGTCTCTCCTGTAGCTGTGGATTCTGTGGGTCTCTCCTGTAGCTGTGGATTCTGTGGGTCTCTCCTGTAGCTGTGGATTCTGTGGGTCTCTCCTGTAGCTGTGGATTCTGTGGGTCTCTCCTGTAGCTGTGGAAAGACAGTGTGTCCTCACTGCAGGTTGTGTGCTCACTCAGTGTTTGGTCTGAGGCTTTTATATTCATGAGTCTGGCAGAGGGGCGGGGCTTGACCAGTGATGTAAAGTAACTAAGTACATTTACTTAAGTATTGTACTTAAGTACAATTTTGAGATATTTGTACTTTACTTGAGTATTTCCAATTATTTTACTCCACTACATCTCGGATCCAAATATTGTACTTTTACTCCACTAGATTTATTTGAAAACTTTAGTCACTAGTTACTTTGTAGATTGATTATTATTACAAAACATAGGCTACATTAACCACCAGAGACCTTTGTTAGTGTCACCCAGAGACTCTTATGGTGCAATAAATGGATAAATGAACACTGAGGAGTTTACTGTGTGCTGCATTATGTGGGTTGTTACTTGTTAGACTAGATCATTTGAGTAATTTCATTAAAGTAGGGTAAGTAAAAGTTTGTGTTTGTTTAGTAACAGGAGTCTCCATGTCTCTCCGGCTCTTTAATAAACAGAAAATACATTTTCAGGTGGGTGACAACATTTCACTCAGGAGAGAGTACCCATTTATTACATTACATTACATTACATTACGGTCATTTAGCAGACGCTTTTATCCAAAGCGACTTACAATAAGTGCATTCAACATAGGTAGGGAACGAAACTACTAATCACCATAAGTATTAAGTGCATTCTCTTCTAAAACAAGCAACTAAGAGTATACCTCGCTTTAAAGTAAAAGTGCAACATATCAGCTACCTACTTTCATAAACAGATGAGACAAAATAGGAAAATCAAATGAGCAAGAGCTAAAACAAATAAGTGTATCGAATAAACAACAAGATCCAATAAAGTAAAACAAGAGTTTGTACAACTAGTTAACAACAAGTAGGCAAGGCGAAGAGGAAGGATACTCCCGCCCAACACTCCCTGCTGACAGGTGCCTCCCCAGCCCGCAGGAATACGCGCAGTGATATAACCCTCCCCGCCTCCCTCCCCCGAACACGGGCCAATTGTGTTTGTGTAGGCGCTCGACAAAGCCGGATGCACCACGGTGGATTCGAACCCACAACCTCCGTGGGCAGATACTTTACCACTGCACCACCCGAGCGCCCAGTCAGTATCATATTTAATCTTGAACCTAAGGCAACTAAAACATTTATAAAAGTAATAAAAGCAATGTGTTTGAATCTGGAATTCTGCATACACTGTGTTATTTTGAAATAAAAAAATATTTAAGACAATCATCTGTGTGTTTGACCAGGCATTATACATCAAGGTAACAGAAATGATATGACAACTAAAACAAAACACTATCATCAGGATGGGGGAGTTCCGCACCATTTGCAATCTACTTTCCATTCTAGGGAAATTATTACAAGATGCAGGGCTGAGGGACCTCTGTGTGGAGTCTTGTTATTGTGGAAGGGTCAGTAGCTGATAAGAAAGTACAACAAATAAGCAGCACATGCTTGTCTACAAAGCATTGATGAGGCTTGCCTGGAAAGTAGGGATGTTCGATATTATCGGCCTCCCGATATTAGCATAAAAATCGATATCGGAAAATATCGGTATCGGTTTTTTTTAATTTTTTTTTTTATTTATTTAAAAAAAAAATGTTTTACAGTAGTTCTTACTGTATGGTGTGTGTGATATGAAATTTGAGCTTACCCTAATCACAATAATCCCCGCATATATCGGTATCGGTTGATATCGGTATCGGTAATTAAGAGTTTGACAATATCGGTATATCGGTTATCGGTAAAAAAGCCAATATCGGACAACCCTACTGGAAAGGCTTCCTTCTCTGGCTAAAGGACAAACATACTACAGAGGTTCACCTCCTGGAAGAAGCCCTGAGGAGCATTTTACAGCTTCCAACATGATGTCCATCAGGTGTCACTCACAGATCTTTTTATAAATTCCTCATTCACCCTCATCATAGAGCTGTTCCAAGTCTATCTGGACTCTCTCTGAAGCCAACATGGTCTTTCAGCTTTCTGGCTGTTTTACTTTGATTCATGCTTATAGAGTAGGCTACTGGATGTTGCTCCTTGCATGCACCCAAGAGGGTTAGGGTTAGGGTACTTCAAGTTTACAATTTCATTGCCTCAAGTCAAGACCTTATAAATTCCTCCCGACTGTTGTATTTGAGTGGTTTATTCAACTTGGTTAAACCTTTACTGTTCCTGGTGAACAGTAAAGTGACCACATTATACACATTATAAATAAACAGCGCCGGGAGAGGGATTCCATCCCGAGGTGCCACAGAGGCACAGGAATTAGAAGTCTGCTTAACGTTGCACACCATGGAACCATATGGTATTACAGGGTTTGGGCAGTTATTTTAAGTGGTTGCCAAGTTACAGCGATCCGGTAGGAAAGCGACACTGCTTCATTTTTTATAGTGTTCCAGTTACAATTTGTTCTGCTCATGTCTTTGTGTCACCACTTCCAATTTCACTTGTTTAATCTGTATCCTGACTGGGTTCTCTATCCTGATTGCATAAAATTGGTATCCTGACCTGAAAATGCATTTTTTGTTTAATAAAGAGCTGGAGAGACATGGAGACTCCTGTTACTGAACAAACACAATGAGTACTATCACAATATAGAACTATTTAACACTTATTTTGACCAAAGAAAATCACGTACCCTACCTTTAACATAATTGAAATCAATTCTGAAAGTTTAAAGTTACCCCCACAAATCTTGGAGACCCCCCCCCCCCCAAGTTTAGCATACTGTAACTGCAATTGTCATATGTATATGTGGGGCCCTTAAGGGCCCTTAAGGTGCTAATGGCTCTCTCATGGCCCTCGAAGGCAACCCCCCACCTCCACACTGAGAACACACTGATAGACCCCCCCCACCCCTACCTCCACACTGAGAACACACTGATAGACCCCCCCCCCCCCCCCCCCACCTCCACACTGATAGACATGTTGATGCTGTGATCGTTGTGCTAATAGGCTCTAATGGGCCTCTCTGTCTGTATCACTAACTAATCATTGTAAGAAATGCACCAAAGAATGTCCAGACTCATTGTTTGGGAAACATTGCTCCATCAACCAGTAGCTGGGTACAGTCAGTGATGTAAAAAGCACTCCTTTTTGTACTAAAGTAAAAGTATCAATACTGCAATGTAGAAATACTCTGTTACAAGTAAAAGTTAATTAGCCTGTTCAAAATTTACTTTAGTAAAAGTACAAAAGTATTGGCATCGAAATGTACATAGAGTACCAAAAGTAAAAGTAGACCTACTCATTATGCAGAAATGTCCCATTTCAAGTTTTCAAAATGTATAGAAATCTATTGAAAATAGCAGATCTACAAGCTCACAACGCGTCGCATCATTGTGAGCTTGTAGATCGTCTATTTTCAAATAGTCTAAATATATAGAGACCTAAAGTGGTTAATGCTGTTTAGTAATAAGAAGCTAAATAAAAAAAAGTAACTAGTAAGTAAAGTTTTCAAATCATTGATTGGAGTAAAAGTACAATATTTCCCTTAGAGATGTAGTGGAGTAAAAGTAAAAGTATTGAAAATTGGATATACTCCACTAAAGTTGATGCCCTGATTCATCACCACTGAGTCATTCAAAAACATTACCCCATTTGAAACAAGCCATATGGTTTCATGGGCCTTTTAAAACTATTTATTTGACCTTGTATTTAAACTATACTTTCATGTGTTTTTTTTTCTGCAAATTTCTGAATAAAGTATTCAATCAATGACTGCCGTGGATGAAACAGTTGTTTATAGGGGCGCCCTGAGCCCAAAGGAATTGAGAGCCACTGAGCCATTCAAAAACATCACAAAGGGTTTCAGCCGTGAACAAGTTTAGCATACTGAACCTGTATTTATCATTATGTATTATGCGGGCCCTTAATATGTATATAAACGGTCCTTGTGCTAATGTGTGTCACTCTTCATTTTGGGAACATTTTTGACTCAAATCTTTGCTTCTGGGGGGTCCCTATTACAAAATATTTTGAGATGGGAGGGTCGGCGGCCCAAATACATATCATTTTGGGGGTCCTTGACATGAAAACGTTTGAGCACCACTGATGTTATAGCAACATAAGTTTTAGAATTGGGATTTAGAAGACATTTGTTGATGCGTTCCCGGTTTGAATTGTGTTAAAGACAAATGTATTGATGAAGGATTAGACAAATCTTGTTGAATTTAATAGAGATCATACGTAATATTTAATCATCATCATATTATATAGAGATGGTGTATTTACTGTGTAGCTCACCCCTTATGGGTTCAACGTCTGCAATAGTTTAAACATTGACCTCTGCTACCATCATACAACATGTCACACTGTATGACGGCATAAAACATGGAACCGATATTTGTTATGTGATTGATTGATTGATTGATTGATGTACTTTATTTAGTAAGACATGAGAACAACAGTACATGGAAGTACAAATTCACAATACGAGGTCTACTAAACTGGAAGACTCATAAAAGCACTGAGCTTGTTTCAAATGAGTTCCCCATGCACACAAATCATGGTGACATATAAGAGACAGACAGTTATACACAACTACTATAGAATGTCATACAATCAGTTTACAGGTTACTGGTATAAAGAGTGAGAAATATGTACAAAAGAAGAAGGAGAGGGGGGGGGGGGGGGTAGGTAAGGTTAGGACTTAGACAGGGGCCATTTTCCAATTGCAGCCTCCTGAAGGTGTATCTTTAGGGCAGTTTTGAAGGAGAGTAGGGTTTTACACTCCTTTACTCCTTTTGGTAGGGCGTTCCACATTTTTGAGGAATAGCATGAGAACGAGTTACTTCCCTTTGTTGAGCCAAAAAAGGGTTGGACAAGGTTTGTGGAGCTGCCTCTGGTATTGTGATCATGGACATCATTAACATTTTGGAAGTATTTTGACAAATACAGGGGGATCCCAATGTTGTGGTATATCTTGAAGACCAGGCCCATAGCAAGTTGCTGTACTCTGTCCTCAACCCTAAGCCATCCAATCCTATCAAAATGATCAGGGGTTAGATGGGTTTTGTAATTGAGGCCAAGAAGTAGCCTTACAAGTTTGTTTTGGGATGTTTGGAGCCTTGTTTTTAAGGCCTTGGAGGTGTTGTGATACCATGAAGTACATGCATAATCGTAATGACCTTGTATGAGGGCCACTGCAAGAGTCTTCAGGGTATTCTTACTGACTTTACGATCAATACTCCGCAAATAGCGTGTTTTTTTGTGGACCGTTTTGATCGTTTTTTCAGCATTTTTGTCACCAGAGAGGTCAGCCTCCAAGATAGAGCCCAGGTAGGTAATTTCGTTTTTTCTTTTGATGATTTCATCACCCGCTTTGATCGTGAAGCTCTCTGCCTTTCTGAGGTTAGGAGTGGACCCAAAGAGGATGCATTCCGTTTTGCCCAGGTGTAATGAGAGCTTGTTGTCGAAGAGCCAGATGCAGATCTTGTTGAGTTCAGAGCTGAGGGTTTTCTCAACCTGCAGCCTGTCCCTGTCCGAGACTAGCAGGGCCGAGTCATCTGCGAACAGGAACAGGTTGCAGTCGCAGGCTGAAGACATGTCATTCACATATATCAGGAACAGTAAGGGTCCTAGTATACTTCCTTGGGGAACACCACAAGTCACTGGGAGGGGGGGGGGGGCTGGGTGCCGTTTACTTCCACCACTTGCTCCCTCCCTTCCAGGTAGGATCTCATCCAGTTCACTGACGTGTCATCAAAACCTATTGCTTTGAGCTTTTTGATCATAATTGGGTGATTAACGGTGTCAAAAGCCTTCTGGAGGTCCAGCATGACCATGCCGCAATATTTACCCTTTTCGATCTCTTTTTTGATAGAGTCGTTCAAATAGAGAAGGCATGTGTCAGTGGAGTGGTTTGTTCTGAAGCCAGATTGGAATTTGTAGATTAGATTTTTCACGGCAAGATACTTGTCGATCTGTTCATAGACTATTTTTTCCATGACTTTCGAGATGGAGCTTAGAATAGAAATAGGGCGGTAGTTGCCAGGGTCTAATTGGTTTCCTTAAATGATGCAACTGAACTCAAACCAAACAAGAGATGTGTGCTAGAGACGTTTATTTGAATTAAACATTACATCACATACGGATTTCTTTACAGGTTTATACTTTAATCAGAACTCAGACCAAAAATGAATCACATTTTAAATGATGTTGTAGCTTGTTAGGATATGTCAACAGTTATGCAGTAACTTGTTCAGTAAAACCTTCTGAAATTCATGCAAAATGATACAGGCAGTGATTATGAGATAGCTGTTTAGAAACAGAAGTAGAAGATGACCACTTAAGACTCTTTAAGCCTCGAGTCCATAACATTTCACTCATACTTTCATCATTGTAACAATAAAAAAAGAACACTCACTGCGTATGACATTATTTACATTCACTATGTATGAAATTATCTCTTGACGAAAAAAAACTTAAAAATAACTACACCCCCGTTTTATTAATCTAGTAACAGTTCATCATCATTGTTCCAGAGTTACACTGACCTTCCCAGGTAATATCTTAATAGGATGTTGAGCCTGAATGAATGGAAAGAGTGCCTCGGTGAAAGTGTGTGTGATGGTGTCTAGGTGTGTGTCAGTATCAGGATCATAAAAGGACAGCTTTCCTCTGTTCCAGTCCAGCTGGACTCTGATCCTCTGAGGGATCGGCTTCCCTGAGGGTTTCGTGGTCCGCCATGTAGGTTGTAAACAACCGTCGCGTAAAATCATGCTCCAGAATTCACCTTTGGACCACCCCCCCCTCTGAAAAGACCGTGACGACATCCCCACTTCCCAGTCGGCACCGGTGTCTCCAAGATCAACCACCCAGGTGTGAGTCCCTGAATCAATACCCTCGGAACCCTGGACATAGTCGTAGAGGTCATATCCGGTCAGGTCGTTGGGAAGCTCAATCCACGCGGCGGCGAGTCCGTCGTGGCTCACGCTGGTCAGATCATCGGACAGGATGCGCGTGCGAAAGGCGGTGTTGGGGTCCAGAACGACAGGGGAGTAGGAGACGATGTCCTTCATCTTGTCCCAGACTCTGAAGGCCAGGTTGCCCAGGTGTTTGGCCACGTCCATCAGTTCTCCCGGGACCGGCTGTGGGTCCTGCAGTGTGAGCTGGACTCTCTCCGCGGCCGCCTTGTAGTTCTGCAGGAACGAGACGTCTTCTGCTTTCAGAGCCTCCTCCATGACTCTGATTTTGTTGGAAAGGGTCGATATGTCTCCGTCCAAACCTTCGATCTTCTCCTTCATCGTCTGACTCTTCTGCTGCTCTTCCTCTCTCAGCGCGGTGATCCTGGCCTCCTCTTCGTCTTGTAGAAACCGATGGAGCTTCTTAAACTGTTCCTTAATCTGCGTCTCTGTGTTCTGGGTCTGGACCTTAATGCGTTCTGCTGTTCTGTCACAGTTCACTTTAACACGTTCTAAATGCCTCAGTTTCTGCAGTAAATCCGTCAATGATTTCTGCACTTCCTCTTTGTGATCCAGAGCAGCTTCATCGATGGCTCTGAAACTGTGGCCGGTGTGTTTTTTAGAATCTCGACACACGACACACGCTGGCTGTTGACATTCCAGACAGAAGAGCTTGTGTTTCTCAGCGTGCAGACTGCACACCTCCTCAGCAGAGCCTGGTGATGAATAAAAAGTTCTCCGACGCTTTGAGGGTCTCTGCTGTACGAAGGCCTCACACAAGTTCTTCAGAACCAGGTTGCAAGCAAGAGATTTAATTCTGTTTATTTTCTTACAAACTGGACATTCCTTCTTTCCCTTGTGCGTCCACCAGTCCTGCAGACAGGCTTTGCAGAAGCTGTGGCTACACGCCAAGAGAACTGGATCTTTAAAGATGTCACGGCACACGGTGCAGGAGAAATCCTCTTCTGAGAAGGACGAATTTGAAGCCATTTTAGTCTCCGGGTTACGCTAACAAAGTCTATTCAGCAGCAGCAGATTCAAGTGGTCTGGGTCTCTTCCTGTAGCTGTGGATTCTGTGGGTCTCTCCTGTAGCTGTGGATTCTGTGGGTCTCTTCCTGTAGCTGTGGATTCTGTGGGTCTCTCCTGTAGCTGTGGATTCTGTGGGTCTCTTCCTGTAGCTGTGGATTCTGTGGGTCTCTCCTGTAGCTGTGGATTCTGTGGGTCTCTCCTGTAGCTGTGGATTCTGTGGAAAGACAGTGTGTCCTCACTGCAGGTTGTGTGCTCACTCAGTGTTTGGTCTGAGGATTTTATATTCATGAGTCTGGCAGAGGGGCGGGGCTTGGCCATGTAGAGTGAAGTACATTTACTTAAGTACTGTACTTAAGTACAATTTTGAGGTATTTGTACTTTACTTGAGCATTTTCAATTTCCAATACTTTTACTTCTACTCCACTACATCTCGGATCAAAATATTGTACTTTTTCTCCACTACATTTATTTGAAAACTTTATTTACTAGTTACTTTGTAGATTTTGATTATTATTACAAAACATATAGGCTACATTAACCACTTCAGCCCTATATACATTTAGTAATTGAGTCCAAACTGAGTATCTTAACAAAAGTTAAGTTCCAGTTCCAATTTGTTCTGCTCATTTCTTTGTCATTGATTGATTGATGTACTTTATTTAGTAAGAGTACAAATTCACAATACAAGGTCTACTAAACTGGAAGACTCATTAGCACTGAGCTTGTTTAAGGTGAGATCCCTCATGATGACATATAAGAGACAGACAGATATACACACTACTATTCAGAATGTCATACAATCAGTTTACAGGTTACTGGTATGAAGAGTGAGAAATATGTACAAGAGTAGAAAAAGAAAGGGGGGGTGGGGGGGTAGGTTAGGGCTTGGGGTAGGTTAAGACTTAGACAGGGGCCATTTTAGAATTGCAGTCTCCTGAATTTGTATCTTTAGGGCAGTTTTGAAAGTGAGTAGGGTTTTACACTCCTTTACTCCTTTTGGTAGGGCATTCCACATTTTTGATGAATAACATGAGAACGAGTTACTTCCCTTTGTTGAGCCAAATAAGGGTTGAACATGATTCATGGAGCTGCCTCTGGTGTTGTGATCATGGACATCATTAACATTTTGGAAGTGCTTTGACAAATACAGGGGGATCCCAATGTTGTGGTGTATCTTGAAGACCAGGCCCATAGCAAGTTGCTCTGTCCTCTGCCCTAAGCCATCCAATCCTAGCAAAATGAGCAGGGGTTAGATGGGTTTTGTGATTGAGGCCAAGAAGTAGCCTTACAATCACATCCAATTTCACTTGTTTAATCTATATCCTGACTGAGTTCTCTATCCTGATTGGATAAAATTGGTATCCTGACCTGAAAATGCATTTTCTGTTTAATAAAGAGCTGGAGCTGGAGAGACACGGAGACTCCTGTGAACAAACACAATGAGTACTATCATAATATAGAGCTATTTAACACTGCTACTGAACAAACACACTATAGCATTGATTACTATCAGAATATAGAGATATTTAGCACTTTTTTGACCAAAGAATCACGTACCCTACCTTTAACATAATTGAAATCAACTCTGAAAGTTACCCCCAGAAATGTTGGAGACCCCCCCCCCCAAGTTTAGCATACTGTAACTGCAATTGTCATATGTATATGCGGGGCCCTTACTATGTATATTAAGGGCCCTTAAGGTGCTAATGGCTCTCTCATGGCCCTCGAAGGAAACTCCCCACCTCCACACTGAGAACACACTGATAGACCCCCACCCCTACCTCCACACTGAGAACACACTGATAGACCCCCCCCACCCCCTCCCCCCACCCCTACCTCCACACTGAGAACACACTGATAGACCCCCCCCACCCCTACCTCCACACTGAGAACACACTGATAGACCCCCACCCCCCCCCCCCCCCACCTCCACACTGATAGACATGTTGATGCTGTGATCGTTGTGCTAATAGGCTCTAATGGGCCTCTCTGTCTGTATCACTAACTAATCAATGTAAGAAATGCACCAAAACATGTCCAGACTCATTGTTTGGGAAACAATACTCCATCAACCAGTAGCTGGGTACGGTCAGTGATGTAAAAAGCACTCTTTTTTGTACTAAAGTAAAAGTATCAATACTGCAATGTAGAAATACTCTGTTACAAGTAAAAGTTCATTAGCCTGTTAAAAAAATCACTTTAGTAAAAGTACAAAAGTATTGGCATCGAAATGTACATAGAGTACCAAAAGTAAAAGTAGACTTACTCATTATGCAGAAATGTCCCATTTCAAGTTTTCAAAATGTATAGAAATCTATTGAAAATAGCAGATCTACAAGCTCACACCGCGTCGCATCATTGTGAGCTTGTAGATCGGCTATTTTCAAACAGTCTAAATATATAGAGACCTAAAGTGGTTAATGCTGTTTAGTAATAAGAAGCTAAATCAAAAAAGTAACTAGTAAGTAAAGTTTTCACATAATTTATTGGAGTAAAAGTACAATATTTCCCTCAGAGATGTAGTGGAGTAAAAGTAAAAGTATTGAAAATTGGATATACTCCACTAAAGTAAGAAATACCTAAAAATTGTACTTAAGTACGGTACTTGAGTAAAATTTACCTAGTTACTTTACAGCCTGTCCCAGTCTGTACAAACAGTTTGTACAATATGTCTTTGGATATTGCCTGCCTATCCTCTGCCACGGCCCTCTGTGTATTTGAACAAGCTGTCCTCTGCAAACTGAGAAGGAAAACAGTGTGCTTCAATCTATAGGCTTCTGCTTAAAGGACGACTTCACCACTTTTCAACATATCTTCCTATAATAGGTCCTCACTAATGCTCATGATAAAATGGTACCATTTTTTCCTAATCTGTCTGTGTCAGATACCCGTCTACCAGTGACATCATCGATGGGGAATCCAAGCTAATAGAAACTGCAGGCTTTGTATTCCTGGAAAGTTGCAATGCAAAAATAGATCCCATTGTTCTCACCTTAATAAAAATCGGAATAAAAAAATTGCAATCTTTTTGGGGAAAAAATCCTGCCTAACGATGATGTCACTGGTAGACGGGTTTCTGGACTGTCCACGGCCCTCCTATGAGAGACAGACCAAGTAGATTTTTTTTTAATCATTTTATCATGAGTATTAGTGAGGACCTATTATATGAAGATATGTTGAAAAGTGGTGAAGTCGTCCTTTAACATTGTATACAGAGAGAAAACAACAATCATAACTACTGCCGAAGTAAAACATATTTATGTGCTGAAGGAGAATGTGAGTCTCAGACAGTGGTGGAAAAAGTACTCAAATACTTAAGTAAAAGTACCAATACTGCAATATAGAAATACTCTGTTACAAGTAAAAGTCCAGAATTACAAATTTACTTGAGTAAAAAAAGTACATAGGTATTGGGATCAAAATGTGCTGAAAGTACCAAAAGTTGGGTGAACTATCCCTTTAATATATGGGTCTTCAACAGGGGGTCCTCAGAGTTACTACAGGGGGTCCGCCAAATCTTTGTGTTATGATTATTATTATTTTTTTACCTTAACCACTTGAACCCTAATAGCCCTTTTCTGAGGAGAACTTGAGCCAAAAATAGCCGATCTACAAGCTCACAATGCCTCGCGCTGCGAGGCGTTGTGAGCTTGTAGATCGGCTATTTTTGGCAAATAGGTGTAGAGGGAAAAAAAGAGCAGACCAAGAGAACAAAAAAAGTTTAATCTGAAACACCATTTTATACAATACAGAGGAGGGGGTCCCTGCTTTATCTCTCTCTCAGCTAGGGGGTCCTTGGCCTGAAAACGTTGCAGACCCCTGCTTTAATACACTGTGGCCCTTAGCCTGTCCCAGTCTGTACACAAACACTACAATAAGGAAACAGTTTGGGACTCTAACAGTCACGTGACCCTGAGCCATTCAAACACATGGCAAAGTGTTTCAGGTGTGTGATCAGGTCTAGCATACTGTAACTGCAACTATCATATGTATATGTGGGGCCCTTACTATGTATATTAAGCAAGGGATAATGCATGGGGAGGTAGTCATTATTGAAATTTGGTTAATCGCCCTGAAGGGCTTTAAATTTCAATAATGACTACCTCCCCATGCATTATCCCGCTTATTACACGGCTACTTAATACATACATAAATACATTTACCCAAAAGTAACAACAAAACGAAGTATTTCCTTGCTTACGGCAATGAAAGTATTCCATAAGTATTGGGCTGGGCGGACAAGTTCGCCTCGCAAAAACAAATGACGAAATGGAAAAAAACTCGCCCCACATTCTATTTACTGCCGATTTGCCTGTAATACCGCCGGATTTGCCCCAGGGCGACTATGTTTTGGGGCGAGCGTTTTGGTATTCCCCCGTTGTTGCGCCACGATAAACAAGGAAGTGTAGTGGATCAAATAGAATGACTTTTCGGTTATTGCATCGTCTATTTCTCACTTCAAATGTTTTCAAAAACATTCTTGAGAGCAACGTTTAGTTGTAAATGACATTGGTTGTTTGTTTACATGGCTGTCATGTTGGATAAAGCATAAAATCAAGCAGCGCAGGTTGATATGAGCAGGTGTTCTGAGTCTCTGATTACACAGTTTCCTCGTCGGTCTCACCGGTCATTATCATCGGTCATTATCCAGAAATAATGACCGATGACTGACCAATCAGAATCGAGCATTCAACCAAGCCGTGTAATAAGGGCCCTTAAGGTGCTAATGGCTCTCTCTCATGGCCCTCGAAGGCAACTCTCCTACCGGATCAAACCGGTCAGATTTGACATTACGGGTGACGTTACGTCACCCTTAAACACAGCCTGTGTCCTATTTATGCCCATGTATGGAGTTCCATGTTAGCCATTACCAAATATGGAGTCCAGGAGGCCGGTCTATGACATCAGTACTATAACATCATTTTAATGACCCCTAGGGGGTCCTCAGAGTTACTACAGGGGGTCCGCCAAATCTTTATGTGATATGATTTTTCTTTTTACCATAACCACTCGAAACCTAGCATCCCTTTTCTGAGGAGAACTTTAGCCAAAAATAGCAGATCTACAAGCCCACAACGCCTCTTGTAGATCGGCTAGAGGTATAGGTGTAGAGGGAAAAAAGAGCAGACCAAGTAAACAAAAAAAAGTATAATTTACTTGAGCACCTGCCCCTCAAAATGTCTGTGCACGCCACTGACTCTTTCTGCTGGGAGACATTGTCCCAGGGGACACATGACAGAGAACAGCCTGAGGTTCCCACTAAATATAGTACACACATGTGGTGTACTACATTAAACAGTAACTAACTAAACTACTTACTGTATGGGGTGACAATAACTCTACAGTATGTTCGTGCCATGATGTTTTGCCAGTTGTACTAGTTATATCATATGATGTATGTGTTTTGTCTTCAGTAAATTATTTTCAAAGGTATACTTTTTCCTCGCAGCAATATTGCACGCTATACAAGCTTGTATATCTGCTACTTTTGAATAGCCAAAGCATAAAACAATAGTTAATGTGATTTGACCGCGTCACTATAACAATTTTGGATGGAGCCAAAATCACAACTACTACTTTTTTTTATAAAAAGAGATACATTTATTTGCTCCCAACCAATATTACAAAATGAATTCACAGAGATAAATACAAGCTCAACCACAATAGTATGGAATGTAGAAAACAGCCATAGGATAAAAACAGCAAGGAAATCACAATCTTAAATTACATCCTTTCCACTTATTTTCCAGCACATTTTCAGGCATATCATTCTCTTCACATTTCATCGTGTAGTGCAATGGCCTATCAAACATTTTCATGTCAAGGACCCCCCAATTTAATATGTATTTGGCCGCGGACCCACCCCCCATCTGAAAACATCTCGTACCAGGGGACCCCCCCCCCCCCTTACAAGACTTGTTGTTGACGTGTTGTTAAAATGTTTCAAAAACTTTCCACCCTTTTTAAGATTCTTTTGACAGCATGTGGTTAAACTGGTTTTGATGCAATACCGCAGTGGTTCTCAAACTTTTTCATGTCAAGGACCCCCAAAATTGACACTTATTAGCCCGCAGACCCCCATTTGAAAAGATAAGCAAGGGATCCCCATAAGAGAAGATTTTTTTTTACAGCTCTAGCAGTGATTCTCAACCATTTTAATTTCAAGGACCCCCGGTTTGACATGCATTAGGCCTACGGACCCCCATTTAATGGCATTTCTATCTTTGGGACCCCAATTTGTATTGTAAAATCAATGTTATTGTAACTCTGAGAGTGTAACAAATGGAACCAAATGGACCAGAAGGGTCAATTTGGTTCCTAGCTATCTATCATTTAGCTGGGGACCCCCTGGAACTCCCTCAAGGACCCCTGGGGGTCCCCGGACCCCACTTTGAGAACCACAGGTGTATTTCTTTCCACACCACATGAGAGGACCGTACTGTAACTGTAAAGCCATGAGGACTGCTCCATGTTGCTCAACTATCTGACAGGAGCAGAGCTGAGCTATTCACTGAAAATATAGAGAAACTGACCTTTACAAACAAGTAGGTTAATCAAATAATCCAGAAGCATTTTTTATATAATGTATAAATACATATATATATATATATGTTTTAAATGTATTTCTTATATATCAACCAATCGACACGAACAGATTCTAATAGATTTTTTTTATAGTCGACTAAATGGATTATACTGATTAACCACTTACCGCTGTATAATATATATGTAGGCATGAAACGATTGATAAATTCATTAAAATCCATACAAACTGGTGATCATTTAAATGTACCGTATCGATGCAAACAGCAGGGGGCGTGTACAAAAAAGAGAGGAGAATACAGGATCTTTGTAAGAGAATTGATCAAAAAAATTTGTTTTCAGTCATTTTCTACTGTATTGATAAGAGGATGAGAGAAAACAGTATTGTAAAACTAAAAAAAGGGAAAAAAAAGAGAAGAAAATACTGGATTTGTGTCAGATAAATAATAATAAAGGGTTAGGGGTTTGTCTGTAAAATAAAATGGAGAACCTAAGTATCGTGATTCTGATCGTACCGTGAGTTGAGTGAATCGTCACATGCCTAATTATATATCATTTAAATACTGCGAAAATAGCCAATTTACAATTTCATTGTGAGCTTGTGGATCTGCTATTTTCACTAATGTATACATTTAGTTTTTTATATAATTCTTCATTAATCGTAATCAAGGCATACGTTTGGATTAATGGTGATATTGATTAGAAGTGGCCCAGCCCTAAGATCAGAGTAGCATTAAAGGACAACTTTGGTTTTTTACAACCAATGTTTATGTTTTAGATTGTAATTAAAGTAAATAAAAGATGAGTGTTAAAAAAATTAAATTTACTGCTTTCTATAGTTTTAGCAATTTTCACAATCTTTTTTACAGTGTTTTCACAGTGGGCGGGGGCATTCTGTCCAGTGGCTAAATATGTATTTTTTTAACACATTAACCCGGCGTTTTCTTTATTATTATTTACAGTAGCTCTTCTAGCCCCCAATAACTCACATCTGGCCATCTCAGACAGCCGGACCTTTTTTATTGTGTAAAAAAGGCATATTTAGCCACCGGACAGAATGCCCCCGCCCACTGTAAAAAATATTGCAAAAAATGCTAAAACTATAGAAAGCAGTAAATGAAAAAAAAATTACACTCATCATTTATTTACTTTAATTACAAGCTAAAATATAAACCTTGGTTGTAAAAAACCAAAGTTGTCCTTTAAGTAGCATCACATGTGTCTGTGAATAAGAAGGCATTAGAACTGTAGAGTTTGCATGTTCTCCCCGTGTTCCCTAGGGTATAGGTACATAGACAATTGGCACTGGGTGTAAACAATGGGTTACAAAATCGTGGGATAAAAAAAAAATAATAATCTATACTATTCTGGGCGTGGCACAACAGGCCAACATTTGGCAAAACTAGGAGAACATTTGGGAAAAAAAATGCAGATCTACACAGCTTGTAATGTAAGCCCCCCCCCCCACCCCACCCAAAAGTTAAGTTTCGGTTTAGAGGCGCACAGTCTCTCAAGCAAACTGGAACCATGTGAGGCATCACCGAGCGAGCTAAAGCGAGCGAGTTGCCGTGCCAAACGTTCCGACATTCGCTTGAGACTACTCAGCGCCGTCTGAGTTACAGAATGGTAAATCATGTTGTGGGTCTGATAAATGGCGGATAGGTCAGCATGTCGCCTACTTTTCCCATTCAATGGTCTGATAAAAGGTGATAATGTCCCATTCAATGGTCTGATAAAAGGTGATAATGTCCCATTCAATGGTCTGATAAAAGGTGATAATGTCCCATTCAATGCATTGATACAGTAGCACTGGAAGCCGGTGCCTGTAGCTAGTGTTGAGCTCTGTGCGCAACGCAGCGCACTGCCACTAGCAGCAGGCACACGCTGTAGTGTTGTTTATAGCAGGGGTCTTCAACGTTTTTAGCTGGGAGACATGAAGCAGGGAGGGACCCCCCCCACTGCAGGGACCCCCCACTGTACAAAATTGTGTTGCAGATCAAACTTTTTCATTGATTTCATAGACGGCTTCATTGACTTGTTGGACAGCACTACTGTCGTCCGTGTAAACTGTAAATTAATGTTTTGTTAATGTGTATTTTCATATATTTATCAACTTAAACCCTCAATGCTCAAGTAAACTTGCCCCTTTTTTCCCTCTACACCAAATCTCTTTGCCAAAAAATATCAGATCTACAACACCTTGCAGCGCGTTGAGCTTGTAGATCTGACGTTTTCTGCAAATGTCCCCACAGAATAGAGATGCTAGTGTTAAGGTGGTTAATGTGAAAAAAAGTTCCTAACACATAAAGATTTGTGTGTTAGGAACTGTTGAAGACCCCTGGTTTATAGTGTTATTTTAAATTCCTCATCAACAATAAATAAGACAAACATTAAACACACAAACCAAAATGGTCTAAAATAGCGTTTAGTTAACTTATGGCTGTGTGTCATCTTTGTGTTTTTTTCTATGATTTCTTAAATAACAGTATCAATGTGTAAGCCCCACAGTTAATCATGCCAGTGTGTTCATGTGTTTGTTGTCAAGTGAACGTCAAACTGTGTGTCTGTGCAGTGTGTGTGTGTGTGTGTGCGTGTGTGTGTGTGTGTGTGTGTGTGTGTGTGTGTGTGTGTGTGTGTGTGTGTGTGTGTGTGTGTGTGTGTGTGTGTGTGTGTGTGTGTGTGTGTGTGTGTGTGTGTGTGTGTGTGTGTGTGTGTGTGTGTGTCTGTGTGTCTGATCTCCTGACTTAATGCTCTGTAGTAGTCAGGACAACAGCGTTTGGCGTGTACGTAACGTAGGCTCCTGTAGACTGTAGTCTATTTTCAGGTGAAGAGATTTGGAGTAAAAGGGTAAAAAAAAGGAGGAGGCCCAGGTATAGACCCCATGGGGGACACCTTCGGTCAACAAAGTATAAAGTGTTCATGTGGTTAAACTGTGCAGTGAGTAACGACTATAGCTTCACCAACGCATTCTCACTCCCAAGCAAGGCAAACAGGTGCAGTTGGGCTAGGGACACATTTGACCAAAATGGCAAACGTTTGACGTCTCGGGGGAGGGGGACCCACTAACCTGGGAAGTCACATGTTGACTAGGGGGGGAGAGGGTTTATGATTCTGTCCCTATCAGCAGTTGTTCTCAACCTTTTCGGGCCGTGACCCCCCCAAAATAATCATACTTGAATTGAGGACCCCCGACTCTGACAAGCACTTGGAATGTTACATTTTGTTTGACTCTGTTCCACAGATAAATATTGTGAAAATAGCAGATCTACAAGCTCACAACGCCTCGCAATTCCGAGACAGACACACTCACACCTCCCCTCTGCAGTGCTCTATGTCTCATGTCTCTCCTAAAGCCCTTGAATATGATGGAATATGATAAAGGATTACTGTGATTATGGTAAGCTCACATTTCATATCACACACACCATACCTGTAACTTTAAAATTATATATTTTTTCAATGAATTGAAAATCAATAAACTGAATCGAGTACATTCTTAACGGCACTTAAAGGGATATTTCACTTTCAAAAAAACTTTGGATCATTTTATCATCTACTCAGGTTTTTGTCAGCCCCCCAGACAGTTTTTAAGTTGCTTGATTCAGTATTTAGATATTTGATATTCATTTTATCAGACACGCCCCCTTCCTATACAAACCCATTATAACTTCAAGTTACGGCCCTGTGTTTTTTCGATAACTTTTTTCATTTATTTATTTTGGAAAATGAAAAAAATGGAATACAATAAAATAATAAAATAAAATAAATGAAAAAAGTAATCGAAAAAACACGGCTCCCTCACGTATTAGGAGGGCAGGGTGAGTCACCAGAACCAAGGACGGGTGTTTTCGATGAATCTAACAAAAATTGAGTTTGAAGTTACAATGGGTTTGAATAGGAAGGGGGCGTGTCTGATAAAATGAATATCAAATATCTAAATACTGCATCAAGCAACTTAAAAACGGTCTGGGGGGGGTCACTAAAGCCTCAGTAGACGATAAAATGACCCAAAGGTTTTTTGAAAGTGAAATATCCCTTTAATCGATTAATTGTTAACATCCCTAGATGTCACAAACGTTTTCCGTTTTGGTCACATGTGGTCCCATGAAGTCACTACGGTAACGTTTTTAGTGAGTGAGAGAGAGAACACGTTGGTTTTTTCACGAAGCCCCTCGACTGTGGAAGTTCAGGAAGCAGTTGTGATGTCGTGAGATGCACAGGAACACGCAGCACTTGAGGCACATGACCCGAGACGTCCTCTCACAGCCCCCGAAACGGCAGCGGCCTCCCTCCTCCCCCTCGCCCAGCTGCTCGGGCCAGTGGCCCGAGCCGTCGTAGCGCGTGGCGGCGTCCGGCAGAGAGCCGGACCCCCGCGCCGGGGGGCCCACGGCGGGGCTCCGGTCCGACGACGTCTTCTGGTGGGCTTTCTGCGAAGGAGGAGGAGGAGGAGGTGGAGGGGGCCGGCGAGGGGGGACGGCGTCCTGGGCGTCCTGGGCCAGGTCGGTAGCGGTGCTGCTGCTCTTGGAGAGGATCAGGGTCTTGGACACGTCCAGCCTGAACGCCATGAAGCTCAGAGGACCGGAGCCGCCCTGATGCTCCTGCCTGGGGTTTTAGGGGTTAAGATGAGATAAGAGCCTTTAATGATCGAGACCGCCAGAGACGTTCGGTTCAGAATTCAAAGTTTACTTGAGTAAAAGTACAAAAGTATTGGCATCAAAATGTACTTAAAGTACCAAAAGTAAAAGTACTAAAATGTTTGAAAATAGCCTATGTATAAAATAGGACTAAAGTGGTTAATGTATGTTTCATAATATCATAACTTATATCTGAAAAGTAACTAAAGTTTTCAAATAATTGTAGTGGAGTAAAAGTACAATATTTGCTTCTGAGATGTAGTGGAGTAGAAATTGGAAATACTCAACTATAGTACAATTACCTCAACATTGTACTTCTGGTCATCTGAAATGTTTTAGTTTTAGTCGACTAAATCTACAGTTGATTTTGTCGACTAAAATGTCGTCCTAATGGCTGATTTTACACGTGGTTGCATGCTGAAAATAGCCCATCTACAAGCTCACAGCGACACGTTGTGAGCTTGTAGATCTGCTATTTTCAGAGCTCAACCAAAGACATAAAATGACTTGTCTGTTAGTTCTACTGGGTCTCTTCTCTACTCGTCCCTCACTAACATTTTAGTCTAGTTTTTATTTGTAAAAATAAATAAATTCTCAATTATATTTAGTCTTAGTTTTAGTCACCATAATTTAGTTTTTATTTGGTTTTCGTCAGTGAAAAAAGGTAGTCGGCAAAAAAATGACATCATAGTTTTAGTCAACGAAATCAACACTGGTTAACAGTGACATTGTCCCTTACACGACCAGCCTGACATTCCACTACTTCTCGGACTGGGGCCCATGACCCACCTCTCTCCCACTCACTTTGCCAGCCTAGGCACAGAAAATGCATTTTCGTTTCAGTTTCAGTTTCATTTCCAATTTTATCCAACCAGGACAGAGAACTCAAGAACAAGTGAAATTGGAAGTGATGACACTAAGAAATGAGCAGACACAATTGGAACTGGAACACTATAAAAATTAAGCTTAAAAATGGGTACTTTCTCCTGATTGGCTGAGATTTTGACACCTACCGAAAAATGTATTTTCTGTTTATTAAAGAGCTGGAGAGACGGGGAGACTCCTGTTACTGAACAAACACTCTATATCAATGATTACTATCACAATATAGTGCTTTAACCTTTTAACAAAATACTTTTTGTTTTAACCAACACATATCACTTACCCTACCTTTAACTAATTTCGCTGAGGACCCCCTGGTACTCCCTCAAGGACCACTGGTGGTCCCCCGGACCACTGGTTGAAAACCACTGGTCTAGTGATTAACGAGGCAAGCCACTGAGGCCGGTGCTGAGACGGGGGATTCGGCCACCGTTCACAACTCTTCTAATGTCGAGAGAGGAGGAGGCGGGGAGGAACCCTGCACGCACGCGTCCCTTACCTGTACTGAAGCCAGGCGTTGACCAGCGCCAGGTCCACGAGGTACCACAACACGGCCTGGGGCCAGCAGCAGGCGGGCGAGGTGGAGGCGGTGGTGACGGGGATGCGGTACAGGTTCTGCAGGTCTCTGTTGAGGCGGGCCCACCTCTGGGCCTTCTGGAAGCGCTGCAGGAGAGCGGCCATGCTGGGGTGTCCGTTCCCCGCCGTGGAGAGGATGAAGCCGCGCTGCGCTCGCCTCAGCATCAGCCTCCCGTCAGAGCTCACAAACTCGTCGCCGATGTGACCCTCCCTGGCCCCCCCGCCCACCCGGCCCGCACAGTGGACCCCCGACACCTAAAAGAAAAAGAAAAACAGGGTGAAGCAGCTTTCTGCGTTAACCCATTAAGACCTGGAACTGTGTCATTTTTAGATTTGAGCTAAAAAGCATTATTTTACACTTTGGGCTATTCAAAAATAGCAGATATACTAGCGCGCTATGAGCTTGTAGATCTGCTATTTTTTTTAAATCGTGAAAATGTGTGCAAATCTTTGAATATATATATTTTTAAAGCGAACATTTTTAACTCAAATATGTGCTTCTAGGGGTCCCTGGAACAAAATATTTTGATGGGGGTCCGTGGCCAAATACATATAATTTTGGGGGTCCTTGACATGAAAAAGATTGAGCACCACTGATATAGAAACATACGTTTTTCAGAAAACTGTTGAGATTTAGGAGACACGTAGAATCGGCTTCAGGTCTCAATGGGTTAAAAAAAAAACATTTAAACCGTGCCACGCTATGAGCTTGTAGATCTGCTATTTTTGAAAAACAAATCGTGAAAATGTGTGCAAACCTTTGAATATATACAGTATATACACTTTAAACTCAAATCTTTGCTTCTTCCCTGGAACAAAATATTTTGAGATGGGGGTCCGTGGACGAATACATTTTGGGTGGTCCTTGACATGAAAACAGTTTGAGAACCACTGATATATTATAGCAACATAAGTGAAAAAGAAGGAGAAAAAAAGTATTTAAAACAGGGGTCTTCAACAGGGGGTCCTCATAGTTACTACAGGGGGTCCGCCAAATCTTTGTGTTATGATTTTTTTTTTTTACCTTAACCACTTGAACCCTAATATCCCTTTTCTGAGGAGAACTCGAGCCAAAAATAGCAGATCTACAAGCTCACAAGAAGAGAGCCAAAGGTGGATGATGATGGTGTCAGACTGTTAGCCACACCATTGAAGGAGGAGGAGGAAATTGACTTTTTAGAAGGGATGACGGTCGAAATGTTTTTGGACGATGATGAGTTTTGGACTCTGTCTGGACCAACCTCGGATCGGGCCTAAATGTGAGGGCCGCGAAGCATCTCCTCACACAACTGCTGGACATGTGTTTCCAGAAGCCCCTTGGTTGTGTATACGTTTATAGCCAGGCTTTGGCGTTTTGGGTCTCTTGACCTGTATCCTGACCTGTATTTGTTAGATGTTAGATGTGAGGGCCGCAACATCTAGTTATTATTATTACTAATAATCTTACCAGCAGTCTCTCCAGCATGGCGGGGGTGATGTGTATTATTGTCTCCGCCAGGAGACATTGTTTTCACTTTTTGTGAGCCAAGCTAACATTGGTCAAGCCTCACGTGACACGTGACAATACGGTGAAATAGTGTGATCTGATTGGCTAGTGACGTATAGCGGCCTATAAATACATGTGTCACTTTGAAAGAGTCTTTGCCTCTTTCAAAGTGAGGTAAGACAGGAATAATCACGAAATGGCTGAGAAATGGCGGATACTGTAACAATTGGATAGGACACTTACACAGACAGGACAGATAGGACACTTACATAGGACACTTACATAGACAGGACGGATAGGACACTTATACAGACAGGACGGATAGGACACTTATACAGACAGGACGGACACTTATACAGACGGATAGGACACTTGTGTCATGTTACTATGACACAGTAACATGTTCTATTTTTTGTAAGAATTAGAACATAAGAAGTAGAACATTCCCAACATTCCCAAGTCTGCTGGCGGAGACTTGTGCTCCGAGGAGCACTTTTTCTAGTTATTATTATTGTCTCTCTTGAAAGAGTCTTTGCCTCTTTCAAAGTGAGGTAAGACAGGAATAATCACTAAATGGCTGAGAAATGGCGGATACTGTAACAATTGGATAGGACACTTACACAGACAGGACGGATAGGACACTTACATAGACAGGACGGATAGGACACTTATACAGACAAGACGGATAGGACACTTATACAGACAGGACGGATAGGACACTTATACAGACAGGACGGATAGGACACGGATAGGACACTTATACAGACAGGACGGATAGGACACTTATACAGACAGGACGGATAGGACAGTTATACAGACAGGACGGATAGGACACTTATACAGACAGGACGGATAGGACAGTTATACAGACGGATAGGACACTTGTGTCATGTTACTATGACACAGTAACATGTTGTATTTTTTGTAAGAATTAGAACATAAGAATTAGAACATTCCCAACATTCCCAACACAAGTCTGCTGGCGGAGACTTGTGCTCCGAGGAGCACTTTTTCTAGTTATTATTATTACCAGCAGTCTCTCCAGCATGGCGGGGGTGATGTGTATTATTGTCTCCACCAGGCCGAAGCCAAGCTAACATTGGTCAAGCTCCACGTGACACTATGTTGTCACCAATGCTTTTGATTGGCTAGAGGGACGCATGACGAAATAAAATCCTATAAATAAGTGTGTCACTTTGAAACATTGTTTACATGTTTCAAAGTGACATCAGTGCCATCAGCCAAGCTAACATTGGACATGTTAGCTTGGCTGATTGAACATGTTAGCCAAGCTAACATGTTCTAATCCTTAGATGTTCTAATCTAAGAATCAGAACATTTCTAGACTAGAAAATGTGCTCCTCAGAGCACAAGTCTCCGCCAGCAGACCCGTGCTATTTTAACCAAAGGAAATCACTTGCCCTATCTTTAACCATAGTTTTCTAGAAATGTTCTGATTCTTAGATTAGAACATCTAAGCCAAGCATTGGTCAAGCTTCGCGTGACATCACAATATGTAATATAAATAGGTAAGACAGGATTAATCAGGAACAGCACTTTCTTTTACCACCTCGCCTGGCGGAGACCTGTGCTCCGAGGAGCACATTTTCTAGTTATTATTATTGTCTCCGCCAGGAGAGTTTGTTTTCACTTTCCGTCAGCCAAGCAAACATTGGTCGAGCCTCACGTGACACTTGACAATACGGTGAAATAGTGTGATCTGATTGGCTAGTGACATATAACGGGCTATAAATACATGTGTCACTTTGAAAGAGTCTGTGCCTCTTTCAAAGTGAGGTAAGACAGGAATAATCACGAAATGCCTGAGAAATGGCGGATACTGTAACAATTGGATAGGACACTTACACAGACAGGACAGATAGGACACTTACATAGACAGGACGGATAGGACACTTATACAGACAGGACGGATAGGACACTTACACAGACAGGACGGATAGGACACTTACATAGACAGGACGGATAGGACACTTATACAGACAGGACAGATAGGACACTTACACAGACAGGACAGATAGGACACTTACACAGACAGGACGGATAGGACACTTACATAGACAGGACGGATAGGACACTTATACAGACAGGACGGATAGGACACTTATACAGACAGGACGGATAGGACACTTATACAGACAGGACGGATAGGACACTTATACAGACGGATAGGACACTTGTGTCATGTTACTGACACAGTAACATGTTCTATTTTTTGAACAGAGCCTTCATTCCCAACACAAGTCTGCTGGCGGAGACTTGTGCTCCGAGGAGCACTTTTTCTAGTTACGGGGCCAGAGCTCAGCTCTGGACCTGTTTTGTTATTGGCAGTATTCTGTCACTTCTGCCACTTTTCGCAGTTCTGGCTGAACCGTGCAGTCGCTTTTTACGAAACTCGGCCATATGGTAGATGGTCATGAAAAACGATCAAGAAATAATTCTCACAATCTTTCGTCCAAAGGTGGCGCTATAGCACTCAATTGAAAATGGCAACTTTGAACAGGTACAACTCATGCCCTGTTTGACCTAGAGCCATGAAACTTGGATACACATATGCGTCTCCTCATGCTGAACAACTTTCGCCCTCTGACTTTTGACCTCTGACCTTTAGATCTCCCACCATTTTGAATTATATGAAAAACAGTCATTGGCTCCTAACTTCTGCATTTTTTCACTTATGGAAAATCCGTTGGAAATTTTTGTAGGCAGAGGTCCAAAGTTCAAGTGTTAAACGTTTCGTGCAGATTGCTCAAAAATCCCAGGAGGAGATAGATTTTAACTATTACAGTTTTATGAAAATTATTCATCTGTGCCTAAAACATACATGCAGACTCACATTTCTTTGAAACTTTGTAGAAATGTACAGGGTCATTCCAAATATCACTGAAACCAATCTTACTCCAATTGGCCAAAAGGGGGCGCTATAGCAATTTTTTAAAAAGGCAGACTTTAAACAGGCATAAGTCATGCCTCGTTTGGCCGAAAGTCGTGAAACTTGCTTACACATGTGCCTTGACTCATGAGGAACACACGTATCGATTTGACCATTAAGCTCCGCCCTTAGATTTTCCGCAATTTTGAGCAGTTTGAAAAAGACTTGTTTTTGCCAGTTCTGGCTTAACCGTGCATACGCTTTTTACGAAACTCAGCCATATGGTTGATGCTCATGAAAAACTACCAAGAAATAATTCTCACACTCATTCGTCAAAGGGTGGCGCTATAGCACTCAATTGAAAGTGCCAACTTTGAACAGGTACAACTCATGCCCTGTTTGACCTACAACCATGAAACTTCGATACACACATGCGTCTCTTCATGCCCGACAACTTTCGTGGTCTGACTTTTGACCTCTGACCTTTAGATCGCCCACCATTTTGAATTATATGAAAAACAGCCATTGGCTCATAACTTCTGCATTTTTTCACTTATGGAAAATCCGCCGCTTTTGTTTTGTCGGCAAAGGTCCTAAGTTCATGTGTAAAATGTTTTGTGCAGATTACTCAAAAATCCCAGGAGGAAATAGATTTTAACTATTGCAGTTTTATGAAAATTATTCATCTGCCCCTAACACATACATGCAAGACTCACATTTCTTTGAAACGTCGCAGTAATGTAGAGAGTCATTCCAAATATCACTGAAACCAATCTCACTCCAATTGGCCAAAGGGGGGCGCTATAGCAATTTTTTGAAAATGCAAACTTTAAACAGGCAAAAGTCATGCCTCGTTTGGCCGAAAGTCGTGAAACTTGCTTACACTTGTGCCTTGACTCATGAGGAACACATCTATCGCTTTGACCAGTAAGCTCCGCCCTTAGATTGTCCGCAATTTTGATCAGTTTGAAAAACACTTAAACCCAGGATTTTTCAGCTATTTGCGTGAAACTGTATCATCTGTGTGATCTCCTTTTTCACAGTTACTTGTCTGTTGGGCCAATGGCGTCTCCCTTAAATGAATGCCTCACAATCTCAAGGTCGCCAGTTCAAGCCTCACTTGATGCAGACTTAAAATTGCAAACAACATGACTGTATCAATGAATACATGTGCAAATGGTAAAGATAACCTGAAATGCTTATTTGAGAGTACGTTTTTTCAACGTATGACATACTTCATTCTGAAAATAGCTGATCTACAATCTCACAACTTTTCATGGTTTGTGAGCTTGTAGATCGGCTACTTTCACTAGTTTTGGTTCTGAGGAGATGTAATTTCTTCATTGGTAAATGGTTTGTGAACGAGTGATCTTAGTGTTAGTGAAACAGGGGCTTGGTTCATGAAAGAAGGCAAGAGTTTATGATCTTCAACAGACAATATCAGCCTGGACAAAGCTATAGCACTATAGGTAGTGTTGCAGCCTATTAGTCTGAAGGTTGAGAGTTCGAATCCTGTTAATGGCAGTAGGTTGAGATGTCCAATCAAACAAACCATTATGTTTCCATCTCTCTCTCTCATCAATCTATTGTTTCCATGTCACTCTCTCTCTTCAATCTATTCCGTTTCCATGTCTCTCTCTCTCTCTATTCACTGGCCCCGTATTATCGCTGCTTGCAGCTATATTTATTATTATTATTATTATTATTATTATTATTATTATTATAATAATAATAACTAGAAAATGTGCTCCTCGGAGCACAAGTCTCCGCCAGCAAATATTGGAATTTATTCCAAGATTGGAACTTTGATGATAGTGTGTACGTCAGATGGCACATTGACGGCATTACTGTGGATTGCCTTGAACTTGTTGGCAACTTGTTGGCAAGCCAACAAGTTTCATGAAGGCAATACGTTGACTTACCAACCTTTCCTCTAACGGGTGCAAATCCTGCAGTTCTCAGGCTATGGCATCCAGTAATAAGTAATAAGTTGTTAGCCCATAAGTTGTTCTCGGGGTATGCCAGTGTGTCTACATAATGTATTGCTCCGCCGTTTCTCAGCCATTTCGTGATTATTCCTGTCTTACCTCACTTTGAAAGAGACACAGACTCTTTCAAAGTGACACATCTATTTATAGGCCGCTATACGTCATGCGTCTCACTAGCCAATCAGAGCACACTCTTTCAACGCATTGTCACGTGTCACGTGTCACGTGAGGCTTGACCAATGTTAGCTTGGCCGAGGGGGGGGGGGGGGGGGACGGAAAGTGAAAACATAGTCTCCTGGCAGAGACAATAATCCTTCTTACCAGCAGTCTCTCCAGCATGGCGGGGGTAGAGAGCTCCTGCCTGCAGAGGAACACCATGCAGCCTCTAGGAACCAGGTTCTCCACCGTGGCCTCCTTGTCCGTCAGGTCCACCTTCAGCTCCAGACCGTGGACCAGGCCCCCCGGGCCCACCAGCACGGTGCTGTGGAGACGCAGGCCGCCGTCGTACGCCTCCCCGGCGCTCAGCGGCACGCGGTATCCATCCACCCCGTAGTGCTGCTGAGCCTCCTCTCTCAGACGCCGGCACGCCGCCTGGAAGTGACCCAGCACCGCCTGCACCTTCCACAGGGGGGCGGGTTCCATGGAGGAGGAGGAGGAGGAGGAGGAGGAGGAGGAGTCATTGTTGGCCTGGTTCCTGTTGCTCCGCTCGTTTCTGTCGTCTCTGAGGGGGTTCAGACCAGTGTTGCCAGATTCTGTGAGAGAAACAAGCAACCAGGTCTAGGAAAACCAGCCCAAAAGAAGCGACTATGGACCACACATGAGCACTTTAACATGTACATGGATCAGCTATTTGAAAATAGCCGATCTACAAGCTCACAACGCGTCGCGATGCGACGCGTTGTGAGCTTGTAGATCTGCTATTTTCAAATATAAAATATTGAGGGGAAATTATAATAAGTAGATTTGGCAACCCCGGTTCAGACCCCCCCATCTCTGAGGGGGTTCAGACCCCCCATCTCTGAGGGGTAGTGATGAGCGGGTCGACCCGTAACCCGCGGGTCAACCCGCGGCGCGGGTGGGTCGAGTCAGAATTTCAGAGGCAATTATGCGGGCTGTGGGTGAGCGGGTCAGCCGCTCTCACACGCAAAAAAAAAAAAAAATGATCACATGCTCTTGTTTTGTCTTTATTCCTAATAAGAATAAGAATAATAACAATAAAACAGTTTGAATATACTTGGGGATTATTTTCTAACCATGATTTTACAGAATTAAAAAAAAATCGCGGGTCGCGGGGCGGGTTGAGCCATAGATTTATATATGGGTTCGCGGGGCAGGTTGAGGCGGGTTGGGTTCCGTGGCGGGGCGGGGCGGGCCGAGTCATGAAAAAACCCGACCCGCTCATCACTACTGAGGGGGTTCAGACCACGGACTAGGGATGAGATGATATGAAAATGACATGTCACGATTATGGTGGCAAAAATCATTGATATTAACAATATTATTGCTTGAAGCTTAAAATGGCACTTTTGTTAAAGGGATAGTTCACCCCGAAAATGACGTTTTTTCTATGGATTAGTCACCCCATGGAGACTGGAATTCATGAATATATATAGCTCACAACGCGTTGTGAGCTTGTAGATCGGCTATTTTTGGAAGTTGTACTGAATTTGCAGCTCAACAAGAAGCTAATTCATCCCAGTGTGTGATGGAGATCACAATATTCATTCACAATATTCACAAAAATCTCTGCAATTATGATAATTGTGTGTGTTTTTTAAAAACACGCTAAACGATAATAAGGATTATCGTCCCGTCCCTCACCATGGACGCTGCCGTTCCGGCGGCCCGTAGCGGCTGTGGTTGTGGTTGGCGCGGGGGCGCTGGGCGGGGGTTTGGACGCCAGCCTCAGCTTGTGAGACAGCTGGAGGAACCTGGAGAGAGGCATGGCGTCAGCGACCAGGGCCACCCTGGTGAAGTCCTGCCAGTAGAGCTTCAGGCTGGGGAACTGAAGAGGTGACAAATACACACCATATAAAGGCATAATAATAAGTTAAAAAATTCAATACGGGAATGCATCTGTGCTCATTTGATTTTGCCATTTTTGTCTCATCTGTTTAAGAAAGTAGGTAGCTGATATATTGCACTTTTACCTTAGCGCTAGGTATACTCTTGGTTGCTTGTTTTTGCAGGAAATGTACTTAAAACTTCTGGTGATTAGTAGTTTTCGTTCCCTACCTATGTTGAATACACTTATTGTAAGTCGCTTTGGATAAAAGCGTCTGCTAAATGACTGTAATGTAATGTAATGTAATGTAATGAAAATCTGTGATTTGTTTGGGCTATTCAAAAATAGCAGATCTACAAGCTCTGTAGATCTGCTATTTTTGTTTTGTTTAAAAAAAAAAAAAAATAGGATTTAGAAAACATTTTTAAGAATCGCCTCAGGTCTTAATGGGTTAACCCATTAAGACCTGGAACGCATCTGTGTCACTTTTTGATTTGAGCTAAAAAGCATTATTTTACACTTTGGCTCAAAAATATAGCCGTTGTCAGCTTGTAGATCTGCTATTTTTGGCTCAAGTTCTCCTCAGAAAAGGGATATTAGGGTTCAAGTGGTTAAGGTAAAAAAAAAAAAATCATAACACAAAGATTTGGCGGACCCCCTGTAGTAACTCTGAGGACCCCCTAGGGGTCCCGGACCCCCTGTTGAAGACCCCTGCTTTAAAACATTCTGAACAAAGAATCAGAATCAGGTTTATTGTCACATCACAGGTTTTACAGGGTAAATGATGATATAGAGCTGCGTGGATCGCGGTTTTTAGCCGCGGTTGCCGCAGTTAACCGCAGTTTGGGTGGATTTTGGGTCAATCAAATATAATTATTAATTAATATTGGATAAACCGCGGGTGAAATAATGTGGGAATTAAATTAATGATATCAATCTATAGGCCTATTATATAGCTTTTAAAAAGCACGAAATCTCGCTGTTTGTAGTATTTTAATATTACGTCATTTTACATCAGGCAGGCACAGTGTGAGGGAGAGCAAAAGAAAGAGTCACTTGTACCTGGTGTAATCCAGATGTAAACAAAACAATATCACTTCCTCCACCTCTAATATGTATTAGTTATTTTAGAACAGAAAAACAATATGAACTTGTACTTGTAGAGTAGTCAGACCCCACTAGTCAATATTATACTGTATGACTAAACTATGACATTCAACGGGTGAACACAAACCTTCAAGGTTCCCATGGCGACGTGGATGCCCACAAACTGGGCCACCTCCTTGGCCGTGGTGGGCTGACTGGGCAGCTTGGACAGTCTGTTTGTGCACTGGGCGATTTCTACCCACGTGTCCCGACCAAAATACCCGGAGAAATAGTCTATGGGCTCTCTGGAATGGGACTGGCCCTCCGATGTGGCCACGCTGGAAAAGGAAGAAATAATGAATTAGCAAAAGGAGAACAAATTAGGCCCCAAAGGAACTGTGATCTACAGAAGAGATCAACGCTGGAGCAACACGGACAGTTTAAGCCTTTTTTTATTGAGGTGCAAGCATACAGTGACTGACGTTTCAGTCTTTGGACCTTCCTCAGAGTTCCTTCATGACTCTGAGGAAGGTCGAAAGACCGAGACGTCCGCGTTGCTCCAGCGTTGATCTCTTCGTCATCTGTTGTCGAAGACAATCTGTGACGCATCGGACCGGCCGTCCGTTTAAGGCTGAGGCGCAACGGTAGAATCCCCTGTGTTCTCAAATTGTGATCTACATTTGGCCAAACGGTAAGGGCGACGGAAATGGCAGTGGGTGTGTTGGTTGCGTTGGATGCAGCTCAAAGGGAACTTTACTCAGGTATCTAGTTCGTCGCCGTCCGACCTTCCTAACCTGTGTTATTAAAAATGAAAATGGCCAAAACTCAAACGTGGAACATCAGTGAAAGTGGTCGTTTTCAAGATGTTTTGGCCATTATCTCTGGAACAGAAGGTCCAATCTGCTCAGTTCAAAGCTTGTTGGATGCGTGACTTTGGGGACATTAAGTATATAATGGGTTTTCGGGCCTAAAATTATGGTAATTGTTCGGGCCGGCCCAGTTAGGGCCCAGTTAGAGCCGGGCCTTCTATTCAAGCCTGTTGAGAACTGCAGTTGTAATGTCATGTACCTGTGTGAGTGGTCCTGTGTCTGCAGGGGGCTGGAGGAGGTGTTGGGGGGGCTGTGGCTGTGGTTGTTGTTGTAATAAGAGGCCATGGTCTGGGCCTCCTGGTCGGGCTGAGGGTCAGAGGTCAGCTCACACACCTCCTCACCGTCCTCCTCATCAGAGCTCTGCAGGAGGAAGTCCCTGAGCTGAGGAGCGCTCTGCACCTCCCCGTCCGCCTCCCCTATAAACCACCATATGAAGATATATATTACATTTAGTTAACACATTGAGTGCCATAAACAGTCCGGACCGTTTTTGACCCATTTCTTTTTTTATACGTGGGGCCCACGTGGGGCGCTCTAACAAAACTTTGGGATCATCCAGGGAGTCTCTGAGAAGGAGAGGCCGGGTGTGGATCCATGTCAAAAATACTTCCGGTCGTCCGCTCCAATGTTAACTCCTTGACTAAAAGCTTAATATCTCCTATTTCTTTTTAACGTGGTGGAAGTGAGACGTTTTCGATGGGCGATCACTCTGCAATGGAGGATCGCGTTACAAATATTATTGTTCCAGGCGTTAGTCAGGACCCTCCGCCGTCTCGCACGCACGCTTTGTTTATGCACTTCCGCGTCAGGGCTTCTACAGTACGAAACATATCATCAACGTAAGTAGATGGAAGATATGCAGGCACTGAACGTACAATATTTTAATAAACCTCTGGCACACAATGTGTTAAAGCACGGTTACCTCCAATCATCACACAAGCTGCCATCATCTGCTTTAGTCTGGCGAGCCAGACTGTTGTCTCCCACACAGTGTTGATTTTGACAGCAAATTTTGATTCAGTTTTAGTCATAGTCTTTTAAATAACATTCCATTTAGTTTTAGTCACATTTTAGTCATCTGAAATGTTTTTGTCTAGTCTAGTCTAGTTAAAAAGAAAAGCATTACATTTTTATTTGTTGACAAAATGGTCCATATATTTAGTCTTAGTTTTAGTCATCATAGCTTAGTTTTTTAGTGAACAAAGTTATAGTCGTCATAGTTTTAGTCAAAGCAAAGCAACTGAAGCTCTAAAAGATGATCCGGAGATAAAGCGGATGTGACGTCTCCTCCTCCACGCTTCCGTTTCGTCTTTACAGTTGTGCAAATCTGTCCTAATATAAATCAAAACAATGGAAGCATATACAGTAGAATTGAAATTCAAAAATAAAATGTACAGATATTTGTCTCCGCCAGGCCGAAGGCATGGTGGAGAGTATGTTTTCGTTCCCGTCACGCTGTCCCCCCCAGCCAAGCTAACATTGGTCAAGATTCACGTGACACGTGACAATATGTTGTCACCAATGCTTTTGATTGGCTAGCGAGACGCATGACGAAATAAAATCCTATAAATAGGTGTGTCACTTCAAAAAAACATTTGTGTTTTTGGAAGTGAGGTAACATTGGTCAAGCTAACGGGATCAAGCTAACATTGGTCAGACAGGAAGACAGGATTAATCAGGAACAGCACTGGCGGAGACCTGTGCTCCGAGGAGCACATTTTCTAGTTTAAAATATATTTTTGTGCACAGAAATGACAGCTTCCGTTCTCCGCTTTGGGGAGTGTAGTTCCAGACTCTACATAACATTCACAGATTATGGAATAGTTGTCTGGCTACGCGAGACGAAAAGAAAACACGGAAAACTGGTCAGAAATGAGTAAATATATACATATCGGTACATATGGTGGAGCTAGTATGACAAAGAATTTCTCCCACTTCATTCTACAACCTGTAAAGCTGTGCTGTGACGATAAAGACAGCTGTAGTTTACATGAAGGACCATCAGAACGTTACCTTCTTCCATGTTGTCATAATGGTTGGCACTTCCACCGTTCAGTCCAGACTCCTCATACTCTCCAACCTCTGGACTTCCATCATCTGTTGAGAACAGAAAAACCTTGTGATTCGCATTTTATTAGCATTTTTTTAGCATTTTTTTGTAATTATTTAGTAATCTCGTCTCTGCTTAAATGAATGTACTGGCTGGCTGTCTTTGTGTGGATTTGTCTGACCAGCTTTCTCTTGGAAATTTTTGCAATTTTACATTTTTGCGCTCTGAAAATAGCCTATCTACAAGCTCACAACGTGTCGCAGCGCGAGGCGTTGTGACCTTGTAGATCTGCTATTTTCAGAGCACAACACCCGAGCGCAACCAAACATAAAATGACTTGTCTTTTAGTTCTACTGAAATGAACGGAAATGACGAACAAATAAAATAAAAAGCTTAACCAATAACTTACAAATATCGTCATGGGTTGCCGAGTGGTGATCCGTGTGGCGCGTGGCGTTGCCGTCAGTGGGCGTGGCTTCCAGTAGGACCTCCCTCTCCTCCTCTTTGACCGAGTAGAAGATACACTGTCTGTTGGCGAGGTCTGTGAGGTCTGTGAGCTCTGCGTTCACAGCGGGGGTCCTGGAGGGTTCACTCTCTGCTTCTGGAAAAACAACAGGTTGAGGAATTCTGTATCAACCAATAACTGTTGAGGCACATTGTGGTATAAGATAGAAGTTTCATAACGTATATGAGGTCACGGGAGAACTTTAAAAGAGTAGTTCACCCAATAAATGACTTATTTTCTATTAATTACACCCCATGAAGCATTGAATTCATGATTCTTTTGTTTTTGTCGCATTCCTGAGCCAATAATTTGATGACCAGCTGAAAGATGCTAATGTATCCGGTAGGAGACTCAAAGTAGACTCTTTGTGTCTCCTACCAGAGCCGCCGCCGGTCATCAAATTATTGGCTTAGGATTGCGTCAAAAACAAAAAAAACGCGTGTGTAATTGATAGAAAATAAGTCATGTTTGTCGAGCTACTTCTTTAAACATTACATTTAAACATTCAGGTGGTCAAGTAGTTCTCTGAGAAGAACAGGGAGCAAGCACAGCCACGGTGTATGTACACATGTAAGAGATTAACTGCTTGTGTTACAGGACCAAGCTTCCTTCTTAGGATTCATATTAAGTTGTGCACCAGTGTCGTGGTGTGACATCCACACGCAACTAAGTACTATAAATCAGGCTTCACTGTATAGTGATGTACTGTGGGGTCTAAACCACTTTTACGGTGCATTGTAACAACGTTGGAATTGGAACAGACCAACTGACTGTAGGCAGTGCCACATAGGCTACTATACTTGCTGGGGAGAAATGTCTACTCATGTTCAAATGATGCGAAGGTAAACCTCTTCAGAGCATGCTGTACTCCCCTGTATAGCGCCCCCCTGTGGGTTAAGTTCTGGAAGGCGAACATGTATAAACTTCAGGTTACTAAAAGTGATTGCATGCATGCGTATACTATTGGAAAAAAAAAGAAGGTGGTGCAGTGCAAGTGATTTGTTCTGCTATTGATTTGTTACTTTTTATGCCCAAATGTGTGTGTCGACTGAATGCTATTATCATGCTGCTGTCTAACACTCAGCCTCAGTGTTACAAGATATCAGTCTACTTTGTGGAAACACTGGTTTGATTGTAATAGCTAATGTTTTTATATATTATTTAAAGCGAACATTTTTTTACTCCAATATTTGCTTCTTCTGGGGGGTCCCTGGAACAACATATTTTGTGATGGGGATCCGTGGCCAAATACATATCATTTTGGGGGGTCCTTGACATGAAAAAGTTGAAAAATGTATTTGGCCATGAACCGTTACAAATGTTCGCTTTAAAAAAATATATATATTCAAAGATTTGCACAAACATTTTCAAGATTTTCCCAAAATATCAGATATACAAGCTCATAGCATGGCACTCTGTGCCGCGCTATGAGCTTGTATATCTGATATTTTTGAATAGCCAAATAAATAAATAAATGACAGAGATGCGTTCCCGGATTTAATGGGTTAAAGGGATAGTTCACCCCAAAAAATGACCAGTGGACCGGTAGGCAGCGGTTCCGGTAGGAGATACAAAGGAGACTCTTGGTGTCTCCTACCGGAACCGCTGCAGGTCATCAAATTATTGTCTTAGGAATGAGACAAAAACTAAACAATATCCATGAATTAAAGTCTCCATGTGGTGACTAATCCATAGAAAAAAGTCATTTTGGGGGTGAACTATGCCTTTAAGTACATTCAAACATTCAGGTGGTCAAGTAGTTCTCTTTGTGGCCAAAATATTGTGTTCCAGGGACCCCCCAGAAGCCAAGATTTGAGTTACAAATGTTCACTTAAAAAAAAAAATATATATATATATATATTCAAAGATTTGCACAAATATTCACGATTTTTCAAAAATAGCAGATCTACAAGCTCATAGCACAGCACTCGGTGCCGCGCTATGAACTTGTAGATCTGCTATTTTTGAATAGCCCAAAGAAATATCAAAATGACAGAGATGCGTTCCCAGATTGAATGGTTAATTGATCCCTGAGTTTACACAAATAAAGTTGATTGATTAATTGATTGATTGATTGATTGATTCATTGAATGTGACTCTGATCTACCTGCAGTAGAGGGGAGTGGGCGGTCCATGTGCATGTCCTCTACTCTCCACTGGGTGTGCTGTCTCCCCGCAGCCTGCTGCGTGGCAGGAAGAGGAGGAGGAGGGTGGTGGTGGTTCTCCTGCTTCACCAGAACACTCCTCTGGGAGGAGCTGTGGTCATGTGACACGCCCTGCAGCTCCGTCTTCACCTTCATCACCTGGCCTTCTTCTTCTTCTTCCTCGTCCTCAGCGTCCGCGTCGTCCTGGGAACGACAACCGTCATTTAGGCTGCTTTTAAGACATATTCAAACTTTAACCTTTTTAACCCATTGAGACCTGGAACTGTGTCATTTTTAGATTTGAGCTAAAAAAGGCATTATTTTACACTTTGGGCTATTCAAAAATAGCAGATCTACAAGCTCGTAGCGCGGCACCGAGTGCCGCGCTACGAGCTTGTAGATCTGCTATTTTTGAAAAATCGTGAAAATGTGTGCAAATCTTTGAATATGAATACTTTTAAAGCGAACATTTTTAACTCAAATCTTTGCTTCTGGGGGGTCCCTGGAACAAGATATTTTGATGGGGGTCGGCGGCCAAATACATATACTTTTGGGGGTCCCTGACATGAAAAAGATTGAACACCACAGATATAGAAACATACGTTTTTCAGAAAACTGTTGAGACTTAGGAGACATGTAGAATCGGTCTTAATTGGTTAAACAAAGACACAGCCTGGACCGCTGGTGTAGCGGTGGTAAATGGTGCATTTATACAGCGCTTTTTATCCATAGCGCTTTACATAGATTGTGCATTACATTCACACACACACACACTCACACACCGATGGAGGAGGAAACCATGCGCCAACCTGCTCATCGGGAGCAATTTAGTCAAGGAATATTATCAGAATAATGTCATATCTGGGGAATAAATTCCTTACCAAGAAATGTCTTCACCAATGTGTTTGTAAAGGTGTCTAGTAACACATCTCACAAACACTGAAATGCGGTTTCCCTCGGGGAATCTTTCACAGCTACTGAAAGTTGGGGTACCCACCATAACCTTCTACATTTTATTCTTTTTTTAAGTAGCATGTGAGAGGTCAAACTAGGGTTTGTTTATGATTCTGAATCCATTGCAAGCATTTGTTTTGCACCAAAACCACTCCTTGGGCTGAAAACGGCCCAATCTCAATGGGCACAGCCGTGACTTTTTACACCAAAAAAAATCCTGGAAAAGGTTGGCTATGGCCGTTTTTAGCCCAAGGAGTGGTTTTGGTGAAAAACAAATGCTTGCAATGGATTCAGAATCATAAACAAACCCTAGTTTGACCCCTCACATGCTACTTAAAACACAATTACATTTAGATTTTTCCCCCCGCATAAGGTTATGGTGGGTAACCTAATTAGGGGTTCAATTAGGGTTTCAATGTCTTGCTCAAGGACACTTCAACACTAACTCTAGGGGAGCCCGGGATCGAACCGGGAACCTCGTGGTTCCCATCCGACCGCTCTACCGGCCACTCTACCCCTGAGCCACTGCCGCCAGACACCTAAGCTACAATGGTCCAGGCACCTAGGCAACAATGTAGCCTGACAGTGTGTCGCGAGTTAGAATCCCGATGCCGGCAGCCTTTGCTGCGTGTCACTCCCCATCTCTCTCCCCATTTCCTGTCATTCTACTGTCCTATCCATAATAAAAGGCATAAAAAGCCCAAAATAAATATTTAAAAAAATAAATACACAAGGTTGAAAGTAGTTAACACATCGGGTGCCAGCATTTTTTCATAACAACTTACAGTGGGTGCCATCATTCTCCCCATTGACTGCGCTTTGTTGTTTAAAGCTTTAGACTCCGCGACGAGCAATTCCACGTGAAAAAAAGCATCCATTCATGTAGTGCGATGACCCTGGCTACATCCTGGAACCATAACATTTCACTTGCAAGTTACAACGGGGACGGATCGCGCATGACCGGTTTTCCACACCGGAAAGGAAACAGATTCGGAGATATAGGCGTTTTAAAGAAGGAAATAAACAGGAAGCGGATGGGAGCCATGTTTTCCGGGTTAATCTATCTGGCCCTTCCTTCTCAGGATCACAATGGGTACTCCCAGAGCTGCTCCAGCCCCGCCCGTGTGGAGAAAAACGAAAAAAAACAAAAAGACTGAAAACACGGTCCAGACCGTGAGCGGCACCAAAGCGCTACTCTGTGAAAACACGGTTCAGACCGTGTTCGGCACCCGATGTGTTAAGAATGGGAACACAGGGACAGTCTACCTGTCCATGTGTTCCACAAAAAGCCGAATCACGGCCGATACATCATCCAGACAGACATATGGGTGTGGTTGTGTGATTCAGTAGCACAGTGTGGTGGTCAGTCAGTTCTTCATAAAAACCACTGTGGCTCACCTGCAGGTTCCTGTGTCTGGAGGTGAGGAACCTCTCTAGGATGATCCCAGGGGACTGGGACTGCTCAGCCTCCCTGTCCTCCTCCTCCTGCTCCTTCTCCTCCACACTGGTGGTCACCGACTCCAGCTCAAACACCACCCGCTCCTCTACAGGAGGAGGAGGAGGAGGAGGAAGAGGAGGAGGCACAGAGGAGGGCTTCAACGTGTCCAGAGCCGTGTTTCCGTCGGGCTGGACGGCGGGGCTGAGGCTGAGCTGCGGCCGTGCGCCGTGGGGCCGCCGGGCTGTTGTCTCCGGGTCGTCGGCGGCGCCGTCGGGCCTAGCAGCGGCCGCAGCGGTCGTCTTGCCCTCGTCCTTGGGTTGGGAACCACGGGCCTCCAGTGGATATTGCTGGTACACCACCTGACCACAGACCAACCATTAGACCATTGGTTCTCAAAGTGGGGTCCGGGGACCCCCAGGGGTACTTGAGGGGGTTCCAGGGGGTCCCCAGCTAAATGATGGATAGGCACCAAATGGACCCTTATGGGTCTGTAACTCTGAGAGTCTACAAATGGAACCAAACGGACCCGTTAGGGTCCGTTTGGTTCCATTTGTACACTCTCAAGAGTTAAATTAACATTGATTTGACCATATAAATTGGGGTCCCAGCGGTATAAATGCCATTAAATGGGGGTCCGTAGCCTAATGCATGTCAAACTGGGGGTCCTTGAAATTAAAATGGTTGAGAATCACTGCTAGAGCCGTAAAAAAATCTTCTCTTATGGGGGGTCCCTGGCATATCTTTTAAAATGGGGGTCCGCGGGCTAATAAGTGTCAATTTGGGGGTCCTTGACATGAAAAAGTTTGAGAACCACTGCATTAGACATCACAGGGCTTACAGGCAGTGGTGGAAAGTAACTAAGTACATTGGCTTAAGTACAGTTTTGAGGTGTTTGTACTTTATTTGAGTATTTCCAATTTCCAATACTTCTACTCCACTACATCTCAGAGGCAAATATTGTACTTTTACTCCACTACATTTATTTGAAAACTTTAGTAACTAGTTACTATTCAGATATAAATGATGATATTATGAAACATACATTAACCACTTCAGCCCTATTTTATACCAAGGCTATTTGAAAATAGCCGATTTACAAGCTCACAACGCGTCGCTTTGCGACGCGTTGTGAGCTTGTAGATCGGCTATTTTGATGCCAATACTTCTGTACTTTTACATTACATTACATTAATTTAGAATTCCGGACTTTTACTTGTAACAGAGTACTTCTACAGTGCAGTATTGATTCTTTTACTTAAGTAAAACATTTGAGTACTTTTTCCACCACTGCTTACAGGTGGTAAAGAAGTGGGTGAAATGATAGTTTTCATACGAGCTCCATCATTGGTAGGTTTTCAGGAAAGGGAAGAAGAACACAGCGGTGTTGATTTCGGCGACTAAAACTATGACGAGAAAATGTTCGTCGACTTCCTTTTTTCACTGAATATATTGACAATTTCGTTATTCAAAAGACTAAAACTACATCAAAATGTGCTGTTAAAATCAACACAGGAACACAGACAAGGATAGGTCAAATATTCAAAGGTTAGTGATATGAGTAGAGTGAATATATAAATATACACATAACCGGGAATCGAACCCAGGTCTCCCACATGGAAACATCTTAACCACTAGCCTAAAGGGAATTCCCCCTAGGCGGGGCGGGGGGTAGATATTAGGCTTTTGGTCATCAGACAGAGACTGTGAGACATTACTACACCTACATACTGTATACATATTGTTTTACTGTTGAGTGGAAACCTTGTATTAACTTTTTGTAAAAAAGAAAAAGTGTGTTTCCATTGGATCCAATGTAGTTATTATTTAGTCTTATTAGACGGCTTGGTTGAATGCTCGATTCTGATTGGTCAGTCATCGGTCATTATTTCTGGATAATGACCGATGAGCTCTATAACGGACGGCTGTGTAATCAGAGACTCAGAACACCTGCTCATATCAACCTGCGCTGCTTGGTTTTATGCTTTATCCAACATGACAGCCATGTAAACAAACAAACAATGTCATTTACAACGTTTAGTTGCTCTCAAGAATGTTTTTGAAAACATTTGAAGTGAGAAATAGACGATGCAATAACCGAAAAGTCATTCTATTTGATCCTCTACACTTCCTTGTTTATCGTGGCACAACAACGGGGGAATACCAAAACGCTCGTCCCAAAACACAGTCGCCCCGGGGCAAATCCGGCGGTATTACAGGCAAATCGGCAGTAAATAGAATGGGGGGGCGAGTGTGTTTTGGGGCGAGTTTTCCGGTTACCTTGTGGAATACTGTCATTTGTTTTCCGAGGTGAACTTGTCCGCCCAGCCCAATGCTTATTGCTGTAAGCAAGGAAATACTTAGTTTTGTTGTTACTTTTGGGTAAATGTATTTATGTATTTTTTAAGTAGCCATGTAATAAGAGGGATAATGCATGGGGAGGTGGTCATTATTGAAATTTGAAGCCCTTCAGGGTGATTATGCACCTTGGCTCCGCCTCGGTGCATAATCACCCTGTCTTCAAATTTCAATAAATGACCACCTCCCCATGCATTATCCCTTGCACAAAATCTTAATCCTTTTCATTGGATCAATATTTATAAAGCCCACACACACACACACACACACACACACACACATTTACCCGCTTTAAAATGTTTTCAAAAGCTCACAAAGCGTCACATTGTAGATCAGATATTTTCACTACTGTCTGCGTGAAACTCTAATGAAACACAGATACAATGTTTCTGTTCCAGACGGCAACAACATGCAACGGTGTCCATAAAAACATCAATCAATCAATCAATCAATCACCTGACATTCCGCTGACAGCTTCTCCTGCTCCGCTCCTCCTCTCACCGCGTCTCCATCGACGCTCCTCCTCCCCACGGCGTTCCTCCTCAGACGCCCCGCCCCCCCTCTCCTCCCCCTGGCCCCGCCCCTTCGCCCCGCCCCCCTCATGATGGCCTCCGCCCTCTGCTGCACCGTGGTCTCCTCCTCCTCCTCCTTCACCTCCTCGGGCTGACGCATGGAGCAGGAGGCCGTCTGCGAGGTGGAGTGCATCTCCGTCGCCTTCTCCTCTTCGCCGCGAGCCGAGGAGGAGGAGAGGGGGGAGGACGAGGAGGCCACGGGAGCGCCAGAGTTTCCGTGTTCCGGATCGCTCGGTCCTCCTTCGACGGACTCGTTCTTGGAACAGCCGCCGCCTTCGACCGCGGACGGGTCTTCTTCTTCTTCTCTGTCGTTCTGATCGCCCACCGTGACCAGGTCCACCTCCAGAAGCAAGTCCTCCTTGACGTCTTCGTCGGCGCCGCCGCCGCCTTGGACCTCGGGTGGTTCTGGGGGTGAGGGGGGCGGCGAGCGATCCTCGGCGCCGCTGTTCCGACGTTCTGTTTTGCCCTTTCCCTGTGGTGGATAAAATTCATATAACAGTCATTGAGGTATTGATTAATTGAACGTATTAGTAGATGCAACAATCATCTAGCCTGGTAAACCCTCCCTCCGGAAATCTCATTTCCATTTGATTTCAGGAGTGAGTCTGGCCTGATCCGCTTTTCTGCAATATTGTCTGTGGGCTGGAGTTGGGCGGGAGTAATACCGTTGACTGACAACCCCTTCAGCCAATGATCGTTTTTCCCCTTCAGCCGATTGCAGTGGATTTTTACCACCTCCAGACTATGTGACGCAAGGGGACTTTTGAGATCGTCATGCCCAAAATAGGTTGCCTTATTGGGATACATGCGTGTCACTGCCCGCCCCTCCCGGTTCTCTGAATTTATATTTTTAAATAGGCTCTGTCATGATTAATTGACCACATATATGAAGTTAAACAACTAAATTCTATACAAACGATAACTTAAAAGTAAATTCCGTGCCTCAAAAACGAAGTTTGTAAGATGTGACGGCACTCGCACAAAAAAACAATGGCTGCCGTTCGTCTTTTTTCGCTGCAGTCAGGCTGCACTCGGCTTCATTCGGGCTCACTCGAACTCGCCACCTGATTGGCCAACTGTCGCTGTCAATCACAGAACAATGAGTGACGACGCTGATAGGCTCGTCAGTTTGGCGTACAGAGCCAATATTGCAGAAAGGCGGATCAGGCCAGACTCACTCCTGAAATCAAATGGAAATGAGATTTCCGGAGGGAGGGTTTTACCAGGCTAACAATCATCACCTGTTCTTCCTTGTCAAACTCCTCTCCCTGACAAACTCCCTGACAAAGTATTTTGCAAACAGCCGACTCAGGCTAACCTATTTCAAACGTGCCGACTATGTGTGAGTCAGTTATAGAATAAAGCCCATGTAAGGAGTGACCATCTGTTGTTATACCTCATGTGTAGTTCTCCTGATTGTATAAATGTGTGTAAGAGATTGGTGTTGGGGAGTGATGGGGGAAGCTCTGGCAGGAAGACACTAGTCTCTCTCTGCTGTGATGAGATCTACAATAAAGCATGGAGTTTGGTTCCTGACAACTGAGTCCTGCATCTTCCTGATCTGTTTAACCCTTTAAGCCCTGAAGAAGCATCTGTGTCACTTTTTGATTTGAGCAAAAAAAAAGCATTATTTTACACTTTGGGCTATTCAAAAATAGCAGATCTACAAGCTCATAGCGCAGCACCGAGTGCCGCGCTATGAGCTTGTAGATCTGCTATTTTTGGAAAATGTGTGCAAATCTTTTAATATATATTGCTTTAAAGCGAAACATTTTAACTCAAATCTTTGCTTCTGGTGGTCCCTGGAATATATTTTTAGATGGGGGTCCGCGGCCAAATACATGTCATTTTGGGGGTCCTTGACATGGAAAAAAGAACCACTGATATTATGGCGATATAAGTTTTTTCAAAAAACAGTTGAATCCCCCAGAAGCAAATATTTGAGTTACAAATGTTTGCCTTTGTAACTCAAATCCCAAGATTTGCAAAAAAATAACGATTTAGCAGATATACAAGCAGATATACAAGATATACAAGCTCATAGCGCGGCACTCGGTGCCGCGCTATGAGCTTGTATATCTGCTATTTTTGAATAGCCAAAGTGTAAAATAATGCTTTTTTAGCTCAAATAAAAAAGTGACACAGATGCGTTCCAGGGCTTACAGGGTTAACTTACATAAAGTAACATGTAAAAGCTGCCATTATATTCCGACGCCAAAGCCCTGCGTGGTCGTGAGAGGGCTCACCGAGGTCAGACGTGGCGGAGGGGAGCGGCGGTCTGATCCCAGAGCCGTCCGGGTCCGATCCGGCTTCAAGAGACCCGGTGAGAGGGCTGGAGGAGGGGGAGGAGGGGTGAGACACCGCGGGGGGGGTCCCTGGGGGCCAGCCCGGGCCAGCGGGTGTCCGCCCCCCTCGGCGCCCGGGACCACGGGGAGAGACGGGGAGACGTTCAGGTCCGGGAAAGAGACGTTGCCGGCGGCCACGTCCCCCGTCTCAGCCTCCATGTCCCAGTCTGTGGCGGCGGCGTTCATCGCGCTGGCGCCACCATCTGGCAGGAGTCAGAAATGAACTTTATTAGTCACATGATCACAGGTTTATACAGGCGTAAAGTCACATGATCACAGGTTTATACAGGTGTAAAGAAGAAGTGGGTGAAATATTATTATTTTTTGCGCAAAGCTCCATTAGTCGCGGTTTTCAGGGAAAAAAAGAGGAGGGGGCGGACAGAGAGAGGGACAAAACATAGGTTTTTATTTTGACGTTTCTTTCCTGAGATTTTTACATTTATACATACATACTAGTCCATACCCGGGGATGTGCACAGTCAAAGTATTTGCAGACCTTTAGTTATGTATGGGCAAGGCCTGTGTTCGATGTCTGCTATAGCTGCAACAGTTCCCACACACACTCACGCGACCCGTCGCCACGGACCCACAGCGAACACACACACACACACACACACACACACAGTAATTCGCAACTACTACCACTACTTTTGCATTTGAAACTTTAAATGTCTCTAAATATTATAAACTCTCAGGACAGCCTAATACAAATATAGTTTATGAAAAGGCTACTATAGGCTACAGTGAAGTCGGACTGAATGACTGAAACGTTTTTTCTTTTTTTATTCTCTTGGTGATTATCTGGCACAGTAGTTGTGGATTATCAAACTGGACATTAATGTTTCCTTTATCCTCATCTTGCTCTAATGCACGCAACTGTTTCACCAGGTTTTATTTGTGTTGTTTCTCATAAGCGTGCATCCTGTCAACAACACAGTAGTCTGTGCCTTGACTTCAGTGCGCTGACTCTCTCCCCACGCACCCCCCGCCTCCTTGCGCTTCAACTACATGCAAAAAGGCCGTTGGCAATCGTGACAGGCCTAGGTGTATGTACAAAAAAAAAGGAAAAGCAGCCAACCTGTCAGGGTGGGGGCTGGGCATAGATGTATGTGTGAGGAGGAGGACACGCCCTCAAAGATGTTCCCGTTGGTGTAGGTGAGGCCGGGACTCTCCACCAGGTGCATGGAGGCCTTGTGTCCCTGCAGCGTGGACACCTCGCCGAACCTCTCTCCACAGTCTTTACACTGCAGAGCGGGGGGGGGGTGCCTGGAGGTGATGACCCCCTCCGTCTCCACGTTGGGGTTCTTGCGTTTCCGGGCGGTCTTGGGCTTGGCGGCGGCGAACGAGGCCTCGGCGACGACGGGCGGAGGAGCGGCGGCCACCGGGCGAGAGGCCAGCAGGGTCAGACGTTTCTGGTTCTTTTTGGGACGTCCTCCTTTTCCCTTTGTTCTGCCTGGAGCTGGTGATGGAAGAAGAGTTTTTAAAATAATGAATAATAATAATAATAAACTTTATTTGTACAGCACCTTTCATGAAATGCTCAAAAGGGCTTTACAGAGCAAGAATACAATTACAGTTACAACCAATTTAACAATAAAGCAAAAAAAGAAAAGCAAAAGCATAGAACACCATTGCAATAGGCAATACAGTGAGGACATGGGTAACAACACAGAGATTTAAAAATCAACCAAAGAATCAGCTAAAAGCAAGAGTGAAGAAGTAGGTCTTGTAGCTGTGCTTTAAAACTATCGACAGAGGCTGCCTGTCTTAGGTGTAATGGTGCTTTAAAGCTATCGACAGAGGCTGCCTGTCTTAGGTGTAATGGTGCTTTAAAACTATCGACAGAGGCTGCCTGTCTTAGGTGTAATGGGAGTTTATTCCACGCTGTCGGTCCGTAGAAGAAGAATGCTGCTTCACCGTGTTTTTTATATGTCATTGTAGGCACCTCGAGCAGGTCAGCACTTGAAGACCTGGGGGTCCGGTTTGGAACATATCTAGACAGGCAGTCATAGAGGTAGGAAGGTGCCAGACCATTGAGAGCTTTATAAACTAGTAAAAGAATTTTAAAATCAACCTAATCCTAAAAACAACCGGGAGCCAGTGTAGTGAAGCTAGAACTGGAGTGATATGTTCTCTTATCTTAAACATATTGTTGAAAAAAATATGTTCTCTTATCTTAGTTTTAGTTGAAACTCTGGCTGCCGCATTTTGAACAAGTTGTAATCTGTCAGTTGTGTTCTTTGGCAGGCCAGAGTAGAGTGCGTTGCAGTAATCAAACTTGTCAAACTTTTTTCGGCTATTTTCGAATAGACAAAGTATAAAATAGGGCTTAACTGGTTAACCCATTCAACCCGGTAACGCATTTGTGTCATTTTTAGATTTGAGCTATAACTATTATCTTATACTTTGCCATAGTCGTCTATTAGACCTCCGTCTAAAACAGGGCATAATTGGTCTAAAAGTGAACGTTTTTTAGACGTCTATTCTTAGCCTAGACGTTGATTAGCTGTTTTTTAAGCGTCTATATTTAGACCGTTTATATTGTAGACGTCATTTCAACGGCTATGATATAGACGGTCTATATATACAGTAGGTCTACGCTAGCCCTTAGACGTATTTTAGACGTCTAATAGCCCCAAAAATGCTCAGTGGGTATGTTTTGTAATAATAATAATAATATGAATATACGAAGTAACTTGAAACTAATGTTTTTAAGTACAGTAAATGTGTAAAGTAAAGATGTAGTGGAGTGGAAAAATGTACATATGTAGTAAAAGTGCCTCAAAATTGTACTTAAATACAGTACTTGAGTAAACATACTTAAGTTACCAACTCCACTGACCTGTAAGCCCATCTGGAGGTTGGTGCGTCTGTGCGTTTGTCTCCTGGGGGTCCGTCAGGGGGTCATGAAGAGGGGTGTCCGGCGGTGACGCGCACGCCGCCTTTGAAGGGTCTAACTTGTAAACCTTGAGGCAGGGCTGCTTGTGGCCTCTGAGGAGGAGCAGAGCGTCTTGTTTGATCTGCTGTTCTACGTTGGACGCCAGGCTCCTCTCCGTCTCCTTCTCCTTCTCCTCCTCGTTCTGCACTTTCCCCTTCGGACCCTTTTTTTTGGTCAGCTTTCCGTCTGTCGTTGTTTTCTTGGCCTGTGTTTTTTTCTGTTGCTTTTTAACCACCAAAGAGTCTGTGTCTTCTTCTTCTTCTTCAATTATTTGCTCCATCGTGCCGTCATTAGCCAAATCCTTTTGCACCGTTTTCTGTTGTTTTTTCTTCTTGACGACCGGAGTGTCTGCTGGGTTTTCTTCTCGACTCGGTTCGTCCGCCGTATCCTCATTAATAAACTCTTTTTGCATGTTTTTCTGTTGCTTTTTCTTTTTAACGGCGGGATATTCTGTGCTTTCCTGACTTATTATTTGGTCCATTTCACCCTCGGCTGTCAGATCTTTCTGCATGGCTTTCTTCTGTTGCTTTTTCTTTCTAACTAGCGGAGCGTCCATGCTTTGGTCTGGACTTATCGGCTCCATTTCGTCCTCGCCGATCAAATTGTTTTGCACAGCTTTCTGTTGCTTTTTTTTCTTCTTCACTACAGGAGCGTGTGTGCTTTCTTGTAGACTCATTTGTTCCGTTTTGTCCTCAACAATTACATCTTTTTGTCTTTTCAACGTCTTTGTTCTCGAATCCTCTTTGACGTGTTCTAGCTGTGAATCGAGCTTCGAGGCCTTTTTCGTTTTCCCTCCCTTCCTTTTCAAAGCAGCTTTTTTCTCCGACGGTTTAGGCGACGTTTCTACCAACAGCTCCTCCTCCTCCTCCTCCTCCACGGGCGACTGAAACGCCTGAGACGACTTCCTCCGTCCTTTGTTCCTCTTCTCCTTCTTTTTGGGGCCGAATTTAACGACCAGGACGGATTTCTTGGCCCTCTGCCGTTTGATTGGCTGCTCGCTGAGCCAATAGTAGTCGCTGTACATGGGTCCCGCCAGCTGGGTCTTCCTCTTACGCACCTTCACCAGCTCCTGAGCCGACATGACGTTCACGGGCGAGTCGGAGGAGGAGGAGGCGGCCTGTTGCTCCGCCCGCTTGGCCTCCGTCAGGGACGGCGGCGTCTGCGTCTCGTCTTTTTCGGCCTCTCTTACGGACGGTTTGTGCGCTTTCCGCTCCTGCCTTCCTCCACCGGGCGGTTCCACTTGGTTTATTTTGTGCGATTCTTCTTCTTCTTCTTCTTCTTCCTCTAGCGGAGCGCCCTCCTTCACAGAGTCCATGTGATCCATTCCCGCCGTCTGCATCTCAGAGCCTGCGTTGAGAGCAAGGAGAAGACATGGAAAAGAAACGGGTCAAAAGAAAAACATGAGATTTTTTATATTTATACATTTATAGTATAAAGAGTAGCAGGTATGTAGAGTGGTGGAAAAAGTACTCTAATCTTTTACTTAACTCATTCAGTGCTAATGAAATAAAACAATCATTGTGAACTGTGCCAGCAATTTTTCAATTTTCTTATACCCTTTTCAAGTAGTCACAGAATATTTATCTCCAGTATAATGGATCCCCTGATGGGTGCTGATCACTGAGGGTTGCACTGTGTGGTTTCACAAATGTCAACGAGGTCATTGGACCTTGTTGACATTAATTGTCTGCCTTTTGAAAATAACATAATAACATTGAAAAATACATAGTAAAAAAAAAAGTGCTCAGGAGCCGAGATACAGCCTTTTACAGTAATAAGTTAAACAAGAAGTGAATGGAGCAGCAAATCTTCAAATGATGATATCTTGGGTTCGTCAAACACGTCATTGGCACGTTGCGCCATTGCGGTAAAACATGTGAAACACGTCAATGGCACTCAATGAGTTAAAGTATCAATACTGCAATGTAGAAATACTCAAGTCACAAGTCAGAAATTCAGAATTAAAAAAAAGTAAAAGTACAAAAGTATTGGTATCAAAATGCACTTAAAGTACCAAAAGTAGAAAGTAGTCATTATGCAGAATGTCCCATTTCACAAGTTTTCAAAAAATATATATTTTGAAAATAGCAGATCTACAAGCTCACAATGTGTCGCATCGTGACGCATTGTGAGCTTGTAGATCGGCTATTTTCAAATGGCCTACACGTATATGGGGCTGAAGTGGTTAATGTATGTTTTGTAATAATAATCTAAATCTACAAAGTAACTAGTAACTTAAGAACCTGTGTTGAGAGTCAGCGTTTCAGGGTCGGTTTGGGATTCCACCGCGAGGTTCGGCATCAAAGCCTCTGCTTCAGGGTTAGTTTGGGATTCCCCCCCGGCGGGGAGGCTGGGCGTCTCCGCCGTCATGAACGCGCAGACAGAGAGGTCCTGCTGCTGCTCCAGATCCAACTGAGCCGTATGCATGAGAGACGGCGGCGGGACCGACAACCGGCCCTCCTCGGGACCACCGCCGCCCCCCATCCCGGCCTGGTGGTGGTGGTGGCTGCTGTCCTCCAGCTCGTCGGTGGGTATCAACGAGGAGGCGGGCTCGGGGCGGCTCCGTTCAAACTCCAGGGTGGGGGTCAGCACGGAGGTCAGCTCTAAGACGACCGTCTGCTGCTCCGGGTCGTGTTGTGTGAGGTCAGCGGCTTCGCTCTGACACTCGACCATGTGACCCACGGCTTCCTCCAGCGTACCCGAGCCTAGGGAGGCAAATGATCCATTAAAGGTAGGGTAAGTGATTTGCGTTGGTTAAAATAAGTGTTAAATAGCTCTATATTCTGATAGTACTCATTGCTATAGAGTGTTTGTTCAGTAAAAAGAGTCTCCTTGTCTCTCCAGCTCTTTAATAAACAGAAAATGCATTTTCGTTTCAGTTTCAGTTTCATTTCCAATTTTATCCAACCAGGACAGAGAACTCAATCAGGATACAGATTAAACAAGTGAAATTGGAAGTGATGACACTAAGAAATGAGCAGACACAATTTGAACTGGAATACTATAAAAAAAATTAAGCTTAAAAATGGGTACTTTCTCCTGATTGGCTGAGATTTTGACACCTACCGAAAAAAGTATTTTCTGTTTATTAAAGAGCTGGAGAGACGGGGAGACTCCTGTTACTGAACAAACACTCTATAGCAATGATTACTATCACAATATAGTGCTTTAACCTTTTAACAAAATACTTTTTGTTTTAACCAAAAAATATCACTTACCCTACCTTTAATTCATTAAAATGGTAAATGGTGCATTTATGTAGGGCTTTTATCCAAATTGCTTTACATAGATTGTGCCATTACATTAACCCATTCACACACACATTCATACACCGATGGTGGAGGAAACCATGCAAGGCACCAACCTGCTCATCAGGAGCAATTAGGGGTTCAGTGTCTTGCTCAAGGACCCTTCCACACTAACTCTAGGGGAGCCCCCCAGCCCGGGATCGAACTGGGAACCATGCGGTTTCCAGTTCACTCTACCCGGCCACTCTACCCCTGAGACACTACCGCCCCAAGTTACCGCCCCCAATTAACACATCGGGTGCCAGAACTTTATTAAAACAGATTACGTTCGGTGCCATAAATCTTATCGTTGCGCTGCGCTGTTTAAAGCTCTAGACTCCACGACGAGCAATCCATGTAAACAATGCATGCATGCGTGCACGGTGCACGATGGTCCTGGCTAACGCCTGGAACGATAACATCTCTCACGCGAGCCACAATGGGGAAGGGACCGCACATCGAAAATTACTCGTTTTCCCCACCGGAAAAAGTTTCGGAGCTACAGAGGTTTTTATCAAGGAGATAGAACGGAAGCGGATGGGGAGCCATGTTTTTTGGCACGGTGATCCATCTGTCCCTTCCTTCCAGAGCTGCGCTAGCCCCTCCCGTGTGGAAAAAACGAAAAAAACAAAAAGATTCAATAACACGTTTTACCGTGTTTGGCACCAATGCGCTACTCTTCGAAAACACTGTTTTAACCGTGTTTGGCACCCGATGTGTTAATTGATAATTGATAACCTTATCGATCAATTAACCGATTAATTGATAAGCGGGTTTTTTTAGGACCAAAAGAAAAATTCTTGTCCGAAACCGAAAATGGCTGCAGAAAGAAACATAATTGCCTTGATGTATATAGCATTAAGGAGCCTCAAAGAGCATCAGCTGGACACAGACACACACACCTCCCCTCTGCAGTGCTCTATCTGTGGAGTCCGTCTCATTTCTCTCCAAAAGCCCTTGAATATAATGGAATATGATTATGGATTACTGTGATTATGGTAAGATCATATTTGATCACATACACCATCCATACCTGTAACTGTCACTAGCCCCAAAAAAAAAGAAAAAAATATGTTCATACTGTTTCAAAGTAAAAAAAAAGTGCTTAGGAAGCGAGATACAGCCTTTTTCAGTTCTAAGTTAAACAAGGAGTGGATGGAGCTGCAAATCTTCAGATAATGATATCTTGAGTTCTGAACATTTTTTTTCCAAAAAAATGCACACTGTTCATCGATTATAGATTCATTGTTAACATCCCTACCCGAGCCAGAGGCGTCCGGCTGCTGCTCCAGAAGCCGAAGCATCAACTCGCCGGCGCTCTGGTGGCGGCGTTCTTCGGGGACGAGCGTTAACCCGTTAATGTCCACCAGCGGCGGCGGCGCGGGCGGCTCCGAGGCGTGCGTGAACACGGGGTTGATCAGCTGTCCGTCCGGCGTGATGGGCTCCAGGATGATGGTGTGCTCCAACGACGAGTCGCACGGTCCCACTGCTACGGACGGATCGGTCACCTGGGGCGACGGGGGTGGAAAAAGTACTCAAATGTTTTACTTGAGTAAAAGTATCGATGCTGCAATGTAGAAATACTCTGTTGCAAGTAAAAGTTCCGGAATTCAAAATTTACTTGAGTTAAAGTTAAGTACAAAGGTAATTGGTATACAAATGTATGCTGTGTGCTATTTTCAAATAGCCTAGGTATAACATAGGGCTAAAGTGGTTAATGTATGTTTTATAATGTAATAATTTATAACTGCAAAGTAACTAGTAACTAAAGTTTTCAAATAATTGTAGTGGAGTAAAAGTACAACATTTGTCTCTGAGATGTACATTACATTACATTACAGTCATTTAGCAGACGCTTTTTTCCAAAGCCACTTACAATAAGTGCATTCAACATAGTTAGGGAACTAAACTACTAATCACCAGAAGTCTGAAGTGCATTTTCTTCTAAAACAAACAACTAAGAGTATACCTAGCGCTAAGGTAAAAGAACAATATATCAGCTAACTACTTTCTTAAACAGATGAGACAAATACGGAAATCAAATGAACATGAGATAAAACAAATAAGTGTATCGAATAAACAAGATCAAATAAGACAAGAGCTCGTACAACTAATTGACAACAAGTAGGCAAGGCTAAGAGAAAGGGTAGTGTTTCCTGAAGAGGTGGGTTTTCAGCCTGCGGCGAAAGAAGGGCAAGATGGGACATCAGTGGGGAGTTCATTCCACCACTGTGGGGCCAGAACAGAAAAAAGTCGTGACCGTGTGGATCGGCCAGAAGGACCACTGAGCGACGAGGCAACCAGTCACCCCCGAGGTGGCAGACTGAAGTGGTCGGGCTAGGGGTGTAAGGCTTGACCATAGCCTGGAGGTAAGAAGGAGCTGTTCCTTTCACTGCCCTATAGGCTAGCATCAGGGTTTTAAACTGGATGCGAGCCGCTACGCTACGGGGAGCCAGTGTAGAGAACGAAGAAGGATAGTTGTGTGGGAGTAGAAGTAAAAGTATTGAAAATTGGAAATACTCCAGTAAAGTCAAAGTACCTCAAAATTGTACTTAAGTACAGTACTAGAGTAAATGCACTTTTACTTTTACTTTCCACCACTGACCTGGGGCGACGGGGTGACGCTTACATTCACAGACTCTCCTCCCTGGGCGAGCGGCGCTTCTTCTTCGTCCGGCGCGTTGGTCGTCATCGGAGCCTGCGGCGCCACCTGTCCCAGAACCACCACCTGGTTGACTCTGTGCACGTTGGCCATGGACTCGATCAGCTTGCAGATCAGCTCCGTGTCCATGTTGGAGTCCACCTTCTGCAGCGGGCCCAGGGACTCCATCTGCAGCAGGGACGGCTGGCAGATGGAGATGGGCGTGATGGTCGGGACGCCCTGCGTCTTCCCGGCCTGGAGGCTGTCGTTCTCGGCGGCCGGCGGCAGCACGCTGTGCTTGGTCTTCATGTGACGACCTCGTCCCTTGGGGGTCCTGAAGACCGCCTTGCACGAAGAACACGGGTATTTTATAGCTATAGGGATAAAGAAGACACGTAGAACACATGTATTTTATAGCTATAGGGATAAAGAAGACACGTAGAACACATGTATTTTATAGCTATAGGGATAAAGAAGAAGAAGAGAATGTGGTTTTTGGTGACGATGTCATTTCACAAAATGTTCTTTTTGCTTTGCAGTATGTTCGAGTATGTGTAATCACGGCACAAATAGGTTTAACCACATGAACCCCACGACCCTCCCTATACTGGGCATGTCATAATACAGTAGGTGAACATTCGGCGAAAACAGCTTGTAAACCAGAAGCAGGACTTCTGGTTAACAAACTACTTTGAAGTTCTCCTGAGTAGGGGGGATGCTCATAGGTACTCTGAGTACTCAGCGTACTCAGAGTAAGAGTACTCAGAGTACGCTGAGTAGAGGATGCTCATAGGTCCTCCACCAGAGGGAGTTCCTTTGACCCCCCGCGCCCAAGTTCAAGTCGCTTAACCCATTAAAACCGGGGACACATCTGTGTAACCACTTAAACCATTAGTTTATACTTTGGCCATTAAAAAATGGCTCTACCAACAGCCCTGAAAGGGTTAACCTCGCCATTAAAGTTTAAGGCCGTCCTAAAAGCATGGCTCCACCTACAGTCACATTGGGCTGACCTCCGACCCCAGGTCAGGACATTTGTACAATCCCCCAGAAGCAAAGCTTTGAGTTGAAAGATTTTTCAAAAAAATAGCCCAACGAGATCTAAAAATGACACAGATTCTTTCCTAGTCACAACATTGGGATCCCCCTGTATTTGTCAAAATACTTCCAAAACATAAATGAAGTCCACGATCATAACACCAGAGGCAGCTCCACTGATCATGTTCAACCCAGATTTGGCACAAACAAGGGAATGAAACCTTTCTCATGCTATTCATCAAAAATGTGGAATGCCGTACCCAAAGGAGTACAGGAGTGTAAAACCCTACTCACTTTCAAAACTGCCCTAAAAAAATCACCTTCAGGAGGCTGCAATTCCAAACTGGCCCCTGTCAAAGGCCTGAATTATTTCTGGCCAATGCGATTTTTTTTTTTTACTTTTTCAAAGTAAAAAAAATCACACCCTGTGTGAAGGAAGCGGGCGCCTTTGATGAGCCCCGTGCTCAAACATACACGGGTGTTGTCATCAAGATTTGTTTATAGCCCAGCCAATAAGAATACAGCGGACACACGGACAGATAGACAGTCAGATAGAGAGCGGCTGGCGCCGCTAAAAAAGTGCTTTGGAAGCGAGATACAGCCTTTTTCAGTTATAAGTTAGATAATGATATCCCCCCCAAAACATTTTTTTTTTGTGGGGGGGGGGGGGGGGGGGGGGTCACGATCACGTGGACAATTAATCGTCTTGCAAATAATTGTGATTAAGGATTTAAACCCATTAAAGGTTCTATGACATTCATTTTCACTTTTTTAATTTTCTATGTTTTTGGGGGGTTTATGACCTCACTTTCTTTTTTCTTTTTTTTTACAATTTGTTTTCAAAAACACGTGAAACACATGATTGGCACTCAATGAGTTAACCTACCCCCCCCCCCTCCCCTCCTCCTAAAACTGTCTATTGTACATATTTCTTCTGTCATCATGATGTGAGTGCACAGGGATCTCATTTTAAATAAGCCTTTGTGCTTTTATGTGCGATCCAGTTTAGAGGACCTTGTATTGTTAATTGTACTTCCATGTCTTTCTAAATAAAGTATTCAATCAATTAATCAGTCTAAATGTGTTAATAATGAAGTATAAGAGGTCAGTATATAGGGTTAATAATGAAGTATAAGCGGTCAGTATATAGGGTTAATAATGAAGTATAAGCGGTCAGTATATAGGGTTAATAATGAAGTATAAGCGGTCAGTATATAGGGTTAATAATGAAGTATAGGAGGTCAGTATATAGGGTTAATAATGAAGTATAAGAGGTCAGTATATAGGGTTAATAATGAAGTATAAGAGGTCAGTATATAGGGTTAATAATGAAGTATAAGAGGTCAGTATATAGGGTTAATAATGAAGTATAAGAGGTCAGCATATAGGGTTAATAATGAAGTATAAGAGGTCAGTATATAGGGTTAATAATGAAGTATAAGCGGTCAGTATATAGGGTTAATAATGAAGTATAAGAGGTCAGTATATAGGGTTAATAATGAAGTATAAGAGGTCAGTATATAGGGTTAATAATGAAGTATAAGAGGTCAGTATATAGGGTTAATAATGAAGTATAAGCGGTCAGTATATAGGGTTAATAATGAAGTATAAGAGGTCAGTGAGTCAAACCTTTGCTCTTGGGTTGTTGTTGTTGTTGTTGTTGTGTCTCAGGTTCCTGGGGTTCCTCAGAGGAGTGAGACAGCTGGTGTCTCTGCAGAGCCTTGGTCTGGGCGAAGCGGGCGCCACACTCGCGGCACACGTAGGGCGTCTCTCCGGTGTGCGTGCGGCGGTGGTACTTCAGCAGCGTCAGCGTCTTGCAGGGCTTGCCGCAGTCGGTGCAGGCGTAGCCGTCCTCGCCGAAATGCAGCTTCTTGTGGAGGGTGAGCTCTGATGACTTCTTGTAGGTCTGTGAGGAGCAGGGATGGAGGGAGAGGGGGGGTCACGATGATGAGACTGTTAGTGGACAATTAATCGTCTTGCAAATAATTGTGATTAATGATTTAACCCATTAAAGGGATAGTTCACCCAAACACAAAATGATTAGTCACCCCATGGAGACTTGAATTCATAGATTTTTTTTTGTTTTTGTCTCATTCCTAAGACAATAATTTGATGACCGGTGGACCGGTAGGCAGCGGTTCCGGTAGGAGACACAAAAGGAGACTCTTTGTGTCTCCTACCGGAACCACTGCTGAAAAATCTTGTTGTGTGAGAACTACTGATATAGAAGACATTTGTAGAATCCCCCAGAAGAAAAGATTTGAGTTAAAAAAATTGCTTTAAAAAAAACATATATATATAGAAAGATTTGTACAAATTTGCACAAAGACTTTTCATCTACAAGCATCTACAAGCTTGTATCGGTGCCGCGTTATGAGCTTGTAGATCTGCTATTTTTTTTTAAAGCCTAAGAAATCTATAAATGACACAGATGCGTTCCCGGTATTATTATTTTTTAATTGACCTTTATGTATTCAGGGTAGTCCGTTGAGAGCAAGCTCTCTTTTGCGAGGACGCCCTGAGTACAACACAGATACAGTATATACAATAGAAAGCAATAAACAGTGCAGTAAGAAATAGTATAGAAGAACATTAAAGACAATAATAATAATAATAATAATAATAATGATAATAATAATAATAGTGCGTGGGGGGAGTGAAAAATAAAATAAAAATAAAAATCGGACCATATCATGTCATGTAATACCAAAAAGAATCGGACCATATCATGTAATAATAATTGTGACAACATGACATGCTGTACCTGTGAGCAGATGTGTGACAGTCATACACACTGTACCTGTGAGCAGATGTGTGACAGTCATACATTACTGTACCTGTGAGCAGATGTGTGACAGTCATACACACTGTACCTGTGAGCAGATGGGACACTTGAAGGGCTTCTTCTCCACGTGGGCCTTCTGGTGGACCATGAGCTCGGTGGAGTTGGTGAAGTGGCGGTCGCACACGTAGCAGGCGAACAGCGCGTTCCTCAGGATGCACTGCTCGTACTGCGCCGGGTGGTTCAGCTTCAGGTGGCGCTCCATGCTCTTACTGTCACTGAAGATGATGTGACACTCCAGACACTGCAGGGACATCTGGGACGCTGTGGGGACACAAAGAAAGGAGGGACAATATGAAACCACAGGCAGCATCCCTATTCTGGGCATGTCATAAGCGGCGAATATTTGGCAAAACTATTGTCACTTTACAAACTCTTCTCTGAAAATAGCCGGTTTACAAGCTCAGAATGCAACGCAACGTGTTGTGAGTGTGTAGATCAACTATTTTTGACGAAGAGGTTTGGTGTAGATGGAAAAAAGGAGGGGGCCAAGTATAGATCCCAGGGATACCCCGGTCAACGAAGTATATCGGGCTCATAAAAAAGGGGTGAAACGATTGGATTGACAGAAATACAATTTAGGATGCTCAAAACTTGTTGCAACGCGACAAGGTTTTACAAGTTGTAGATCAGCTATTTTTGAAAGCATTTGACAATTCTTTAAAGTATAAAATAAGTCTTAAGTGATTAAAACCAGAGAAAAACAACACTTATGCCATCATGATATCACAATATTATCCAACATCCTGTAAAATGACCAACAAGCTAAGACAGACAACTCACAGGAGAGAGGCATGACCACAGGCTTGGACATGTCCATCTTCAGGGGATCAAGAGGCCTTTTGCCTGGAAAGTATCTTCTGGGCAAAGGTCCTCCTACTTTCTCCAGCTTCTTCTCGGGACCTCCTGCTTTCTCCTGCTTCTTCAGGCCTCCAGCGGGGGGGCCGGGAGAGGGCTTTGAACCCGGACCAGAGGCACTAGATTTAGGGTCAGTGTCCATCATCGTCTCAGTCCTCGGATGCTCCATTGTTTGTGCTGCTGTCTCACTGGACACTGATGGAGCACCTCCTGGCACTTCCGTCTCACCTCCTGCTTGTGCAGCTGTCTCGCCTCGTGACGCACCCGGTGTCTCACCTCCTAATGCACCCGTCTTACCTCCTGCTTGTGCATCTGTCTCACCTTCTGGTTCCAGAGTAACTGTCTCACCCTGCAGTGGCAATATTAATGTTTCACTAACAGTCTCTGCAGATGTTCCTACACACTCCTGTTGTGTTAGTAATAGTGATGTTTCAGTACTAGTATCTCCAGATGTTCCTACACACTCCTGATGTGTTAGTAATGGTGATGTTTCAGTGCTAGTCTCTCCTGATGTTCCTACACACTCCTGATGTGTTAGCAATAGTGATGTTTCACCACTAGTCTCTCCTGATGTTCCTACACACTCCTGTTGTGTTAGTAATAGTGATGTTTCAGTACTAGTATCTCCAGATGTTCCTACAGACTCCTGGTGTGATATCAAAGTGATCAGGGTGTCACTGGTGAACAGAGGCTGTGAGCCCAGCATCAACACACCCTCAAAGTTAGTAGGACTTCCAGTGACAGGAGTAATGGGCTCATATTCCACTACTTGTGACATCATTAATGTCTGGGTGGTCTCTGTGCTTTGGTCTCCTCCGTCCATGGTGTCCAGTAGTTGCTGTGTTGTTGTGGGGTCAGTGATCTCCAGAGGCGGCGGTCCTTCGGGGTCCAGCTCGGCCGGTTCGAGTCCCGTTGTCTCCATTGTCTCCATCGTCCTGGTGAGAAGGTGGACGGTTCTGCACCCGGCTGACCACCTCCTCCTCAGCGGGATGAAGGACCTCTATGGGATGAAGACCCTGTAAAGAGTGACGCAGTGACACACGTCTTTACACACAGGACTACATGTTTCCTTGCAGCTACAGTCCATACGTTTTATATCCGCTAGCCCTTCAACGTTTTCAGGCCAAGGACGCCCTAGCTGAGAGAGAGATGAAGCAGGGACCCCCTCCTCTATATTGTATAAAATTGTGTTTCAGATTTTTAAAAAAAAGTTCTCTTGGTCTGCTCTTTTTTCCCTCTACGCCTCTTTGCCAAAAATAGCCGATCTACAAGCTCACAACGCCTCGCAGCGCGAGGCGTTGTGAGCTTGTAGATCTGCTATTTTTGGCTCAAGTTCTCCTCAGAAAAGGGATATTAGGGTTCAAGTGGTTAAGGTAAAAAAAAAAATCAGAACACAAAGATTTGGCGGACCCCCTGTAGTAACTCTGAGGACCCCCGGTTGAAGACCCCTGCGCTAACCATCAATTAGTCTCACTAATTATGTCTCACAACCTCCAACCACAGCACATGTAATAGTTATGCTGTATTGACATGTACAGATTATTGATGATTACTGTCTCTATGCATTTGATGTACCTTGTGTTTTCCTTGCTTACTGTAAATCTCTCTGGATTAAGGGTGTCTGCTAAATGCCTACATTGTAAATTGTAACATACTCTACCATACAGATTGTATAAGTTATATTGTATCAACATACTCTACCATACAGATTGTATAAGTTATATTGTATTAACATACTCTACCATACAGATTGTATAAGTTATATTGTATCAACATACTCTACCATATAGATTGTATACATTGTGTTGTATTAACATACTCTACCATACAGATTGTATAAGTTCTATTGTATTAACATACTCTACCATACATATTGTATAAGTTATATTGTATTAACATACTCTACCATACAGATTGTATAAATTATATTAACATACAGATTAAAGGTAGGGTAAGTGATTTACTTTGGTTAAAATAAGTGTTAAATAGCTCTATATTGTGATAGTACTCATTAATATAGAGTGTTTGTTCAGTAAGGAGTCTTCATGTCTCTCCAGCTCTTTATTAAACCGAAAATGCATTTTCAGAGCTATCTCCTGATTGGCTTAAATGTTGTCACCTACCTGAAATGTACTATATTCTGTTTACTAAAGAGCTGGAGACCCCTGTGACCCAACAAACGCTGTGTAGCAATGATTACTATCAGAATATATAGTATTTAAACCTTTTAACAAAACAAAACAAAAAAAATCACTTACCCTACCTTTAACTAATTATAGTTAGATAATGTATCTATCTATCTATAATGATCCCCCCCCCCCCCCCCCCCCCCCCAGTAGCTATGTTAGTCAACCCTCTAAATTTCCTATTAACATAAAAGCCAGTAGAATAAAGTATTAATATGGTTTTAGGTCATGCATATGTAGTTTTAAATATCTCTGTCCTCCATGCAGGCTCTATGAAGCAGGCTGACATGAGTCGACAGATGGAGCCCTGAGAGAGAGAGAATGAATGAATGGCCTTTATAACATTAGTATTACAAAAGGCAAGGAGGGCTGTGATGCCTGCTCTATCACAGCTCTATAATATATCCTTTATCTCACTTCATTTGCTCCTCAAAGGGAGTCATTATGTTCATAATCCATAACCACGATGTGGGCTAATTAGTGTTAGACTGATAACTTATAATAACCAACACACTGACCACACAATGACCATAACATAACATAAACATCACCACTATAATAATAGCCTGTTAGCCCGACACACGTTCACTCATTACATGCATGATCTGAGCCTAAGTGGGGCATCGGAATCGCCCCGGCATGGATCACACACTCATGTATGTGTGAGTGTATGTATGAATGCAGTAATAAGGCACAGAGATGATGGAGGTATAACCTACCTACAGTAGATGCAGTGAGTCTGGATCAGATCATCTGAGCGTCGCCTCTCCTGCTGCACAAAGCACCAAGCTGGCTGCAGCTGCAGACCCCGTGACGTCATCGCATGCCGCCAGCCGCGGTGCAACATGGGACTTGTAGTTCTTTGCCTCTCCTCCCCCAGCCATGGTTCACACATGACGCTCGTCAGTCACGAGCGTCATGGCGGAACTTCAACTTGGTTTTGGCACTTTCTTTCTCCATTTACAACCCGTACATCTACATAAACGTTCACATTTCATATATAAAGTACCAAACCTATGGCTACGGATGTTACAAGTCGAAACGGGTGGGTTTAAGTATCCGTATCTTCCGTAGTGTTCAATAAAAACATTTGAATCCGATCGATGGCCATTTTCTCGTAGAGTTATAATGTATCAGTGTAATACGCCTCCCAACCGATAGGGTTGCGTAGTTGAAAGCATATGGAGACTATTTGGAGAAAATGGCCATCGATCGGATTAAAATGCTTTTTATTGAACAATACGGAAGATACGGGTACTTAGACCCACCCGATTCAACTTGTAACATCCATGGTCGTGGGGTCAGCACTTCATATTGTAAATGTGAACGTTTATGTAGATGTACGGGTTGTAAATGGAGAAAGTAACAAAACCAGGTTGAAGTTCCGCCATGACTGTCATGATATGACAGTCATGACGGAACTTCAATTGACGGGACAGTAATGTTTCAGGGCTACTCCGTTTTTCAGACACTTGTGACCCCCAATAGAATTATGAAAATGTATACCCTAACTCTTTTAGGCTAAAAGAGCATAATTCTATTCTTTAAATGGCATTTTGATGTACCACATTCACCAATATTTCTGGGGGAAAAAGTGGTTATTTTTCTTATTGTGAAAATAGTGTTTGTTAAGTAACACGGGTCTAAAGAGCTCTTTACTAAACAGAAAATAGTCGGTATTTTCAGGTTGGGATAACAATGTCACCCAATCAGGAGAGAGAACTCATACATAAATAATATACAGGATAAACAAGTCAACTTGGAAGTGATGAAACAAAATAAGGAATTGGAGGTTGCTAAAATGGGTCCTCTCTCCAGATTGGACGAAACTGGTATCCCGACCTGAAAATGTATTTTCTGGTTAAAATGCTGGAGAAACAGCTAGACCACTGTCACTGTTGCTGAACAAACACTCTGTAGGCGATATGATTACTATCAGGATATAGTTTTAACTTTATAACAGAAAACTATGTTTTAACCAAAACATATCACTTATAAAATATCACATCAAGCATACATTATTTTTCACCCCAAATATCCCCAAATAGTCTTCCCTCCAAACAGTGCCCACTGCCCACTATCCATGTCATAGTGCCAAGATGTTACCATGGGAAACCTCCCAGTTACTGTATGTCAGTGGTTGTCAAACCTTTTCATGTCAAGGACCCCCAAAATGATATCTATTTGGCTGCGGATTTTTCAAAAATAGCAGATCTACAAGCTCATAGCACGGCACACTATGAGCTTGTATATCTTCTATTTTGTAATAGCCAAAGTATAAAATATGGTTAAAGTGGTTAAGATGATTGTGACACTATATTAACTCATTTTGCTGGGGAGTGGGGACCCCTTGGTACCCCCCCCCCCCCCTTTGTTTAGGGCCCCCAAAACCCTTGCCAAGATACTACAAATAATAACAGGGCAACACACTCACACATGCATCAAAGACACACACCGCAATGATTCATACACATCAATTTCAATTTAATTTTTAAGCACTTTTGTCCAATTGTTCCTTCATTGCAAAATCTACAACCTATACAGTATGCTTCAAGGTGCAGAGCACGGTTAGCTTGGAAACAATGATGTGCGTACATTTAAATAGTACTTAACAGTGTCTTTATTCTATTTTTTTTGTACTAAGCCAATACAACACAGCTAACAGCTAGCCCACGTGAACATAACGTCCAAAATCTAAAACTGATGCAGTTAATGCTTTGCACAAAATGGCGACGTTAATATTTTTGAAAAGTAAATTACGTACACAAAGACCGTAAATCAACAAACGCCATGGTTCAGTGGTAAGTCATTTCCCCAACGGAAACCCAACGGTGTTATAAGCAATATATGCAGCAACGATCTACATAACAGGCCAATATCGGTGCAATCAATAATCTCACAAAACATGTCAGGTTCACGTTGATTAAATTGTACAAATTGATTCGTTTCCCCACTCCTTGTTATGTACAACAGAACTTCATTCAAACCTCAGCGACTCAGGGGGAGTTTGTACCATAATGAAAAATTAAGAGGCTTTTCAATCACAACTTATGTTGCGTTTTGAATATATGGGCATAGGTGGGGTTGGGCAAAAATATATAGATATTATATGGACATCATGATATGAGAATAGACATTGTCTGGGATTCAGGGTTAATACTGTGATGGGGTCTACTGTAAGTGTAGTCTTTTCCTGGTTTTAATCACTTAAGCTGTATTTTAATACTTTCAGAAATGTTCAAAAGAATAACAAAAATTGTGAAAATAGCCGATCTCCAAGCTCACAACACACCACATCGTGACGCTTTTGTGAGCTTGTAGCACCCATTTAGACATGGAACACCTCTGTGTAGTTGTTGCTATATACACAGTCTATAGTAACATATTTTGTCTTTAAAGAAAAACATGTTTAACCCATTAAGACCTGAGGCCGATTCTACAAAATGTCAAAACTGTTTTTTTGAGAAAAAAAAACTTCTGTTACTATGTCAGTGGTTCTCAAACTTTTTCATGACAAGGACCCCCAAAATGTAGGTATTTGGGCCACGGACCCCTATCTCAAAATATGTTGTTCCAGGGACCCCCCAGAAGCAAAGATTTGACTTACAAATGTTCGCTTTCAAAATATATATATATATATTCAAAGATTTGCACTAATTTTCTTGAATTTTCAAAAATAGCCAAAGTGTGAAATAATGCGTTTTAGCTCAAATCTAAAAGCTGACACAAATGCGTTCCAGGTCTTAATGGGTTAATACAAATATATGAAGTTTTTCAGAAAACAGGTTAGGATTCAGAAGGCCTCAGGTCTAAATGGGTTAAAAGTATTTTGGAAAGAAAAAAAAAGAACACAGTGATACTTGATTTTGTCCATGTCGCCCAGTCCAAGACATAAATTATAAAATAAAACTTATGTTTGATATGTGTGAAAATGTAACAACCAACTATTTAAATAGACGAGTCATCCGATGCTTTACTGGTTTTGCTCTCTGGGGGTTTTCAAATCAACAACATTGAGCCACTTGAATATAGTTTACGAACTGACTCAAACTGGGACAAATGTAACGTAACTAATGTGAGGAGACGATAGTCACTGTTATGTGCAGTCTCACGTAGCTGGACGATCAGAGATCTAAATCAGTGGTTTTCAACCTTTTTCATGCCAAGGACCCCTAAATTGATAAACATTTGGCCGCGGACCCCCCCATTGGAAAATGTTGTCCCAGGTACCCCCCCCCCCCCCCCCCCCAGAAACAAAATTTCAGTTAAAAATGTTCGCTTCAAAAAAATATATATATTCAAGGCTGTGCACACATTTTCAAGATTTTTCAAAAATAGCCGATCTACAAGCTCATAGCGCGGCACTCGGTGCCGCGCTATGAGCTTGTATATCTGCTATTTTTGAATAGCCCAAAGCTAAGTGGATGAAATGATTGTGACGCCATGTTAACACATTTTGCTGGGGACTCCCCTGGTACCCCATCAAGGACCACTGGTGGTCCCCGGACCACTGGTTGACGACCACTGATCTAAATGCAATGAATGGACTAAAACTGTGTGGAAACGATAAGGAAATGTGGGGAAAATAACAGCATTGCGGAACCAATGCGAAACACTTGAGGGTGGTCGTTCAGATTATGACGGTATATATCAGGACTGTGGGTGAAGGTTCGTTAGTGAATTTCTCCGCCGTCTAAAGCCTTTCAATAACTCAGATTTCCTCAGACGTGATCAGTAGTCAGAGACCTCTTATCGTCCGGCTACACCTGACTACAGTATGCGCAAGAAAAGGCAACTTTCTTTCCATGCCCGTTGGATTGTTCCAACAGAGATGAATTCTCGTGAAACGATACACTCTTTATACACATGATGATAGAACATTATTCTAGCAATGAGTCCAGTGTGAAGAAAAACCTGAGAATAAGAAAACTAGATGAGCACTTTATACAGCATTTCTGTTAAGAGAGAAGAACATATTCAGAGCAAAAATGGTTTGATTAGTCTTAAGGTCCATATATATATATATGTTTTCTTTTAGCTTAATACTGAGGTAGTAAGACTACCGCATAATCTCTCCACAATCTACTGTACCACGTCTGCAGTCGTGTTCAGTCAGTCTAGTCTAACATCAGGGACGTGCACAGATAGACTCTAGGTGGTGCTAGAGCAGCTGCCCTTTGCCCTCTTGACCAGAAGTGCCCTTTTGAAAGTTTACAGCAGGGGTCTTCAACAGGGGGTCCGGGACCCCTAGGGGGTCGTCAGAGATACTACAGGGGGTCCGCCAAATCTTTATGTGATATGATTTTTCTTTTTACCATAACCACTCGAAACCTAGCGTCCCTTTTCTGAGGAGAACTTTAGCCAAAAATAGCAGATCTACAAGCCCACAACGCCTCGCGCTGCGAGGCGTTGTGGGCTTGTAGATCTGCTATTTTTGGCAAAGAGGTATAGGTGTAGAGGGAAAAAAGAGCAGACCAAGTAAAAAGTAAAAAAAAGTATAATTTACTTGAGCACCTGCCCCTCAAAATGTCTGTGCACGCCACTGCTAGTCTAACATGATCCGCGAGCGTGCTCCATGTAGTGCCGGTGCAACTCTGTCTCTAGACCGAAAGACGCTCCACATTCATGACAGGTAAGGCCGCCGTCGCCGCCGGCGGCGTGTCCGGACGCCGTGACGCCGGCGGGCTGCCCTCTGAACTCGCCCACACATTTCTGGTGGTGAACGATTAGGTCCTGGATGTCGCCGAAGGTCCTGGGGCAGTACGGGCAGGTGTACGTGTCGCCGTCGCCGTCGCTGTCGTCACCGGTGCCGTGCTGAGCTTCGTGTTTGGCCAATGCGGTCGGCGACAGGAAAGACTTCCCACAGTGCTGGCATTTGTGGCTGGTCGCCTGCGGCGGCCGCCCGGCCAACGAGCCCAGCTTGGGCGACACCGGGCGTGGGTCGTCCTTCGAGGGGACGACGCTCGGGGACTTGGGAGGCCGGGAGGCGGCGAGCCCGTAGAGCCGGTAACGGAGCTCTATGGGCAGGCGGCGGCGGACCTCGTCGTGCCACACCAGGTGCTGCTGCAGCTGCGCCTCGGTCCAGTAGCCGTGGCAGCACAGGGCGCAGCAGTACGGCCGGCTCCGTCCCTGGGCCTTGTGCGCCGCCAGCTGCTCCTCCGTCTGGAAGGCTTTGCCACACTTGCCGCACTTAAAGAGGTATTTGACCGAATGCTCCGACGGCGGACGGCTGGGCGACACGAGCACCTCATGCGTCGCCGCCGCCGCCGCCGCCGTCTCAGGGAGCTGAATCTCTCGCGGCGGCGGCTCCTGCTTTACCGCCGGCAGCTCCTGCTGCTGCTGCTGCTTCGGACTCTTTGGCCCCTGCTTGTGAGCGGGCCCCCGCTTCGGAGTCACCTCCTGTTTTGGGGTCGGCTCCCGGTACGGTGTCGGCTCCTGGTCGGGCTCCTGCTTAAGCTGGAGGCAGGCCTTCTTGTGGTTGTAGAGGGCCCCGGGCGAGCTGTATTTCTTGCCGCAGCGCGGGCAGGGGAAGGCCCCCCAGGTCTTGGCGTTGATCCTCCTCTTTCTTCGTTTGCGTTTGCTCACTGGTGTGACGGCGTCGTCCGTGACGACGGTAACACCTTGGGTCTGTTTGACGTCGTCGTGGCCGCTCGTGGCCACGTTGTCTCTGGTAGCTACGGTAGATTTGGACTTGTTCTTTGAGCCCGTGGAATGAGCCTGCCACTTGTGGGCACGCAAGCCTCTGAGCTTTGCAAACGTCATGAGACACAGAGGACACTGGACTCTGCCTTGTACAATGGACGGGGCGGCTTCAGAGGTGGCATCGGTGGCATCGGGCTGTTCTGGGGCCCGGTCGGCTGAGGTGACCCGCGACGGTTCTCTGGGAGGATGATCCGTAGATTTCAAAGTGCCGCAGTGCTCGCTCTCGTAATGCACGGCTAGCGACGAGCCGCGTGAAAAGGTTTTGTTACATTCCGGACACGGCAGTTTTGTGCCGCCGCCGCCGCCGCCGCCCTCCTCCTCCGCGCTCTTGTCCGCCTTGTCCGGCTGCGCCTCGGCAGCTTTGGTTTGACCCGGGGGCGGGGCGCAGAAGATCTGGTGACGCCGGAGAACGCACAGGTAGAAAAAGCCCTTGCCACAGTTCTGACACTGATAGGGTACTTCGCTCGCCGTCGGGTTCGAGTCGTATTTCCATTCGCCGCCTTTTACCAGAGAAACTGCAAATTTCTTGTCCGTGTGCCAGCGCTTGTGAGTGCCGAGGGCAGAGTTGGTGGCGAATCGTCTCCCACATTCTGAGCACAAGAAAGACCCTACGGTTTGGTCTCCTTGCTTCGATTTCTGGAACACCGCGGACAGAGCCAGTTTAGATTTGGCCTTGGAGTTGTGACCTTGGCGATGGATCCTCTTGTGGAAGTTCAGCGCTCCCGACACCGAGAAGCTCCTCGGACACTCTTTGCACTTGTATTTCAATCTCGCCGAGCTCGCGTTCTCCGCGTCGTCCGACGTCTGTTGCTCCGTTTTAACGTCGGTGACCATATTTTCAGCCACCGTCGTACCGCTAGCGGCTTGAGCGTCCGGCTCTCTTTTGACGCACAGTTTCTGATGCGCCCGTAAGGAGGACTTCCTGTTGAAATGTGCGAGGCACGTCGGGCACTGCAGCTCCTCCAGGGTGACGGCGGACCTGGGGGAAGACGGGGAATAGCTGGTCTCGTAACCGTGACTCCTCATGTGGAACTGCAGGGCCTTGGCCCGGGAGAACAGCTTGCCGCAGTCGGGGCAGCTGTACGTGTTCTTTTGCACCTGCTCCACCTGATGCTGGAAGGACTTGATGGGGGGCGGCAGCACCCGGGTTCTGTGCACCGTCTGGTGCCGGAGCATGCTGGAGAAGAGGCGGAAAGAGCGGCCGCACAGTTCACATTTGTGATCTCCGTCCTCGTGCTTGCGCATGTGCGACTTCATGATGCCCTTGTGCCGGAACTTCCTGCCGCACACGGGACACGCGACCTTGCGCCCCGCGGCGTGAGAAGAGCGCGAGTGTCCGTTGACGGCGCTCACACCATTGCTTTGCCTCAGGTCGGCACACTGGTTTGGACTTTGCTTGTGGTGGGAGTAAGCCCCCAGGGACCAGAAGCCCTTCCCACACTGTTCACAGTGAAAAATCTTTGGGCCGAGAAGAGTCTTCGTTGGATTGAACTCTTTCTTAATCGCCGAGCCGCCGTCCTCGCCCGTGTTGTTGTTGTTTTTCCCGGGGCAGTGTTTCTGGTGGTTATGCAAGCCGGTTGCGCGAGAGAAAGAGGTCACGCAGTCCGGGCACGGGAACGCTTTCCTTTTAGCATGATGCTGCATCTGGTGAGAGATCCACGCGGACACGCTGGAGAAGTCCTTCCCACAGTCGTCACACTTCAGGTCCTTCTCCTGCCCGGCGGCTTCTTTGAGATACTTGTGCCTTTGGATGTGATTGCAGTGCGTGACGCGATTATAGGTCTCGTGGCCACACGCGTCGCACGTGTAAATCCTTTTGGGTTTCCCCGGGTCGCGGCGAGACAGCTTGTTCTTCAGGACGCCGTGCCACAGTCTGTGAACGCGCAGCGACGAAGGACTGGAGAACCACCGGGGACACTCTGGACAGTGGAACCTGTCCGGATGAGCGGCTTTACGCTCGGCTTTTGTCGCGTCCGATTCCGGCCTTTCCCCCCGGTCGTCGTCCGCCTCAAAGTCAATTTGTACAATGTTCAGGTCCACTCCTCCCGGCTTCGAAGCGAACGTGCTGACAGAGACTGCGTTCTCCTGGTCGGATTCGCACAGCAGCTCCAGATCAGGGTTCAGGTCTTGCGCGTCCTCCTCCTCCTCTTCGGATTCGCTCGCGCTGATCACCTCCACGTGAAAATCCGCCGTCTCGTAACCCTCCTCGTCCTCCTCCTCGTCGTCTTCCACCCCTTCGACGTCGACAATTTCGCAGGAGTCTTGTGACACACTTGTGACGGTGTACGAGGCGTCCCGCGAGTCGCGTACGAGTTCCGACACGTGCGGCGTCTCCTCCTTGTCGCACTGCGAGGGCTTCTCCTGAGCCACGGGACGGGCCGGAAGAGGAGGCTCCTTGTCGTCGCCTTTGAAGACGTCGGTGTGATGGAGCTGATGGGACTGAAACGCCGAAGCCCTGGAAAACTTCAGCCCGCAGTCCTGACATTCAAAGGCCTTCTTCTGCAGCTGGCACACCTGGTTGAGGAACGACTTGGCCGCCGTTTCCTCGCTGTGGGCCAAGCGCTGGTGCTTGTAGTAGAAGGTCAGAGTCATGAAGACCTTTCCACATTCCTCGCACGGGAACTTTGTCCCGACGTCTGCGGAGCGGTTGGCGTGCCAGCGCTGATGGTTGATGAGGGCGATGTGACCGCCGAAGGTCTTGTTGCACTCGGCGCACTGGAAGGCTTTCTTTGGTGGCGTTGCTTTGGGCTGTTCCGGGGTGCACTGGACGTTGCGGCTAAAGCGCTGGTGCGTTTTCAGGCGGGACAGGGCGGCGAACGATTTTCCACAAGTGCACGTAAAAGAGTTACCAGTGGGTGCGCCGCCCGTCTGATTTTTACTGTTCTCGTTTGCCCCGTCAGTGTGAACCGCACGACCCGTACCCTTGTCCCCTACGGGACCTTCAGTAGGAACAGTGTCTCCTACACTCTTGGCCCCTACAGGCTGTTTGGTGAGAACATCGTTCCCTACGGGGAGCCCCTCTGTGTGGACGGTGTCTCCTGCACCCTTGTCCTCTACGGGCCCTTCAGTGAGATCGGCGTGTCCTGCACCCTTGTCCCCTGCCGCGGGCCCCTCAATGTAAACAGTCTCTCCTGCACTCGTGTCTCCCGAGGGCCCTTCTGTGTGGACATTGTCTCCTACAGACTCTTCGGTGTGAGCGGCGTCTCTCGCACCCTTGTTGTATCTCCCCTTGATGAGCTTCCCCTCGTGACACCGGCGGTGGGCGTCCAGGGCCGAGGCTCGGGAGTAACTCCGTCCGCACGTCTCGCACTGGAAGGACTTCTTCTTCAGCTGCTCCAGCTCCAGCACCAGCGACTTGGAGGCCTGCCGGTGAACCCTCTGGTGGTTCAGCAGGTATCCCAGCTGGCCGTACATCTTGCCGCAGTCTGGACATTCGTAGGTGCATTTCTTCATCTTCCTGATGCGTGCCTGACCGGCCACGGGCACGTTGAGGTCACTTGATTCGGGAGGACCGCGGTCTTCTGGACCGTCCGGTTGCTGGGGGTCTAGGTTGTCTGGTTGGTGGGGGTCTCGTTGGTGGTGTGGTTGGTGGGGGTCTCGTTGGTGAACTGCGGGGTGGTCTTCTCGGGCGGGCTGGCGGCGATTCTCGGCGAAGGCCGACTCGTCTCTGGAGGCGTCTCCGCCGTCCTGGGACGGGCGGACGGGCCCCTCCCCTGGGGGAATAGAAAGGAGGTCAGAGTTACTCCTGTTGCAAATAACAACACGACCGACCAGCAGTGGTGGAACAAGTGCTTAAGATATTTTACTTAAAGGGGAATTTTGGACTAAGGTTTTCTTGCCTTTTCTATGATGATATGATATCTTAGGATGAATGGTACAGTAGAAACATTTCATAACTCCATACCGGGTCCGCCACAGCTTAAAACGTGGCAAACCCCCCCCCCCCCCCCCCCAAAAAATAGAAGAGATTGAAATCTCGAGATTTCAATCTCTTCTAGCGAGACTTCTGTTTTTTTCTTTTTTTTACAGTGTTCTGTCACTATGAACGTCAAATCTCACAAAAAAACAACCCAAAAAGCTATTAAAATACGCATCTAGCGCAAGGCCTATTGGCACACATTTTAAGCTGTGGCGGACCCGGGATGGAGTTATGACATGTTTCTACTGTAACATTCATCCTAAGATATCATAACGTTATAGAAAAGGCAAGAAAGCCTTAGTCAAAAATTCCCCTTTAAGTAAAAGTAGCAATACCACAATATAAAAATACTCTGTTACAACTAAAAAGGCCTGCGTTCAGAATGTTACTTGAGTAAAAGTACAAAAGTATTTGGCATCAAAATATACTTAAAGTACCAGAAGTAAAAGTACTAAAATGTTTGAAAATAGCAGATCTACAAGCTCACAACGCGAGCTTGTAGATCTGCTATTTTCAAATAGCCTAGGTATAAAATTGTTTTATAATATCATAATTTATATCGGCAAAGTAACTAGTAACTAAAGTTTTCAAATAATTATAGTGGAGTAAAAGTACAATATTTGCCTCTGAGATGTAGTGGAGTAGAAGTAAAAAGTATTGAAAATTGAAAATACTCCAGTAAAGTAAAACAAATACCTAAAAATTACAGTACTTGAGTAAATGTACTTTACACCACTACTGACCAGACACAAATTAATGTCTATTTTTCATATATTCTCATAATTATGTTTGGGATGCCACACAGTCATTTTACTGAGGAGGTACTGCTATTTCTCTCTCTCTCATCAAGAAAAGACAAAGATGTTTTATATGGTATTCAACCAAATCCTCTCTAGACCAGGTGTTATAACAGGAGTGATGATGCAACTTTGATGATGGAGGGGGCCACTATATTTCCACACTTCACTCCAGAGGGACACATTGGCAGACACCTCTTATCTCTGTGTTTTCACTTTTTTCGTAAATGAACGCCATACTTCGCCATTCTATGTCACACAAAAGTAGCCAAAATAGCCGAACTACAAGCTCAAAGCTGCACCAAGTGCCGCGCTATGAGCTTGTAGATCTGTCATTTTTGAAAAATCGAGAAATATTTTTGCAAATCTTTGAATCAATTGATATTGAATATAACATTGTTAACTCAAATCTTTGCTTCTGGGGGGGGGGGGGGTCCACTGGAACAAAACATTTAGAGATGGGGGTCCGTGGCCAAATACATAATCTAAAAATGTTTTCTAAATCATAACAGTGTGTTTTGCTATATCAGTGGTGCTCCAACTTTTCCATGTCAGGGACCCCCAAAATGATACGTATTTGGCTGCGTACCCCCATCTCAAGATATGTTGTTCCAGGGACCCCCCCAGAAGCAAAGATTTGAGTTACAAATGTTCGCTTCAAAAATATACACTATATATTCAAAGATTTGCATGAATTTTCCACAATTTCTTCAAAAAATCACACCCTGTGTGAAGGCAGCGGCGCCTTTGATACATTTTGTCATCAATATGTGTTTATAATGTGTTTATAGCCAAGTGTCACGTGAAGCTTGACCAATCACTTTGTTGACGTGTCTGACCAATCAGAACGTTGACGGTGAACACGGACAAAGTCAGGTATAGAGCAGGATCCGCTCTATACCTAAAGGTATAGACCTAAAGGTATAGAGCGGCTAGCACCGCTAAAAATAGCAGCTCATAGCACAAGCTCATAGCACAAGCTCATAGCGCGGCACCGAGTGCCGCGCTATGAGCTTATATATCTGCTATTTTTGAATAGCCCAAAGACATCTAAAATGATGATGCGTTCGCGGGTTGAATGTGGTCGAGCAGGTCAGGCCAGGATGACAACCTTCCAGCATGATGCTGATTATGAGACAATATAAATACAAGGAACAAAGAAGTGCTTACTGCAGTATTTTACAACCTTTATTATGCCAGGGCACACCTTACAAAATATCTACCCTCATGTACACCAGATATAATAATAAAGGAACCTTGAACATTACAAAATGTCTTTGGTCTAGGCCAGGGTTTCTCTTCTCTTAACTTTTTTCGCGGACCCCCATTTCAAAAGATATGCCAGGGACCCCCCATAAGAGAAGATTTATCACTGCTAGCTACCAGTGATTCTGAACCATTTTAATTTCAAGAGGACCCCCAGTTTGACATGCATTATTAGGCTACGGACCCCCATTTAATGGCATTTATATCTCTGGGACCCCAATTTATATTGTAAAATCTATGTTAATTTAACTCTGAGAGCATTTGGTTCCATTTGTACACTCTCAGAGTTACAGACCTGTAAGGGTCCATTTGGTTCCTAACTATCCTTCTTTTAGCTGGGGAACCCCTGGAACTCCCTCAAGGACCCCTGGGGGTCCCCGGACCCCACTTTGAGAACGAATGGCCTAGGCTACAAATATATAAACTTGGGTCAGTGCAATGAATGGAGGAGGAGTCTGATTTCTGGGTTTTAGACAAAGCAAAGACATGATGAATATAGTCATGTGAAATAAGAAGTAAACATGAAGATGAAGAGGTTTAGAACAGGGGTCTTCAACAGGGGGTCCGGGACCCCTAGGGGGTCCTCAGAATTACTACAGGGGGTCCGCCAAATCTTTGTGTGATATGATTTTTTATTTTTATTTACCTTAACCACTTGAACCCTAGTATCCCTTTTCTGAGGAGAACTTGAGCCAAAAATAGCAGATCTACAAGCTCACAACGCCTCGCAGCGCGAGGCGTTGTGAGCTTGTAGATCGGCAATTTTTGGCAAAGAGGCGTAGAGGGGAAAAAAGAGCAGACCAAGAGAACTTTTTTTTAAAATCTGAAACACAATTTTATACAATATAGAGGAGGGGGTCCCTGCTTCATCTCTCTCTCTCAGCTAGGGGGTCCTTGGCCTGAAAACGTTGAAGACCCCTGGTTTAGAAAATCCATACGTGTATATGTCTGTTTGTTTTAAAAAAAAAGGAAGCAATTCATGTATATGAACAGAAATGTTATAATCGTACCCTGTGCTTCACAATAAAAAAGATTTGAAACTAGTAAATCCATACGTGAAATATGGACGCCTGTCATCTAGTTACCCACTCGGGTATTCCATTTACGTATTAGGCTTATTTTTGTAGGTACAGTAAGTAGGGAGGATGTGGTAGCTACCAGATGGAAATGGGCATTACATAGTGAAACACCTTTATATTTTATGGCGGACTGCCCCCTGGTGGTGATTCACCGCTAGTATTCACCCCCATGGCTGGAACACCAACAACAACGGATGCATCTCTGTCATTTTAGATGTCTTTGGGCTATTCAAAAATAGCAGATCTACAAGCTCATAGCGCGGCACAGAGTGCCGCGCTATGAGCTTGTAGATCTGCTATTTTTGAAAAAATCGTGAAAATGTGTGCAAATCTTTGAAAATATATATTTTTTTTTTCAAAGCAAACATTTGTCAGATATGTTGTTCCTGGGACCCGCCTGAAGCAAAGATTCAAGTTAAAAATGTTGTTTCAAAAATTATATATTTTCAAAGATTTGCAAAAATGTTCACGATTTTTCAAACATAGCCAAAGTATAAAATAATGGTTATTAGCTCAAATCTAAAATGACACAGAATGCATTCCCTGATTGAATGGTTAAGTTGGGAACCACTGCTTTAGTGTGATCTCTCAGGAAGAACTGTGGATGCATGTGAGATTATTAATGCGTTCGTTACAACAATAGGGGTGAATGCTACTAGTTCTGAAAATGAGAGATTTCTGTTTTTAACTTATAACGGTGGTGGAATGAACAATGTTGGACAATGTTTTAGTTTAATAAAGTGTTTAAAAGGGGGAAAATGATAAAGCACGTTAATTTTCATTTTTTGTTTGTTTTTATTTCATTTCCTTGTTCTCTCATGTTGTTTTGTTTTTCTCCTCCATTTTATTTTGATGAATCATGGTGATGTAGCCATTAGACAGAGCAGCTATCATTTGATGACTTTTAATTATAGATTAAAGTAGGGGCAGAGGTATAAATAAGATCTATCTTCTTCCTGCTCCTTTTCATTTATGGAATATGTCAAAAGTGAAAAAGAAAAGTTAAAGGTAGGGTAAGTGATATTTTTTGGTTAAAACAAAAAGTATTTTGTTAAAAGGTTAAAATACTATATTCTGATAGTAATCATTGCTATAGAGTGTTTGTTCAGTAACAGGAGTCTCCCTGTCTCTCCAGCTCTTTAATAAACAGAAAATACATTTTTCGGTAGGTGTCAAAATCTCAGCCAATCAGGAGAAAGTACCCATTTTTAAGCTTCATTTTTATAGTGTTCCAGTTCCAATTTTGCCTGCTCATTTCTTAGTGTCATCACTTCCAATTTCACTTGTTTAATCTGTATCCTGATTGAGTTCTCTGTCCTGGTTGGATAAAATTGGAAAAATTGGACAAGGAGACTCCTTTTACTGAACAAACACTCTATAGCAGTGGTTTTCAACCTTTTTTGCGTCAAGGACCCCCAAATTGACACACATTAGCCCAGGGACCCCATTTGAAAAGATATGCCAGGGACCCCCAATAAGAGACGATTTTTACGGCTCTAGCAGTGATTCTCAACCATTTTAATGTCAAGGACCCCCAGTTTAACATGCATTAGGCTACGGACCCCCATTTCTACCCGCATTTCTATCTCTGGGACCCCAATTTATATTATAACATCAATGTTAATGTAACTCTGAGAGTGTACAAATGGAACCAAATAGACCCGTACAGACCCATAAGGGTCCATTTGGTTCCCATCTATCATTTAGCTGGGGACCCCCTGGAACTCCCTCAAGGACCACTGGTGGTCCCCGGACCACTGGTTGAGAACCACTGCTCTATAGCAATGAGTACTATCAGAATATAGAGCTATTTAACACTTATTTTAACCAAAGAAAATCACTTACCATACCTTTAATTAATGTAATCATGTAAAACCAAGAAAGAAAGAAAGAAAGAAAGAAAGAAAGAAAGAAAGAAAGAAAGAAAGAAACATTCCTCATATCCACTGCTGGGTAAGAAGACTGTACTGTCTGTTATTCTGTTGTTGTCCTTGGTCTTATCTGACCTTGAGAGCGTTATAGTCCAGTGACCACAGCACGGTGTGCAGGCTGATAACTTATTGTTTAGAGAACAGTTTGGTCTGAGGACGTTCCTCACTTCTCTTCTCTATCAACCAGCCTGTGTTCTCACCCCCGTTTTCACCAGTGGTGCAAAGTAACTAAGTACATTTACTTAAGCACTGTACTTAAGTACAAATTTAAAATGCGCTTTTACTTTACTGGAGTATTTCCAATGTTCAATACTTTTACTTCTACTCCACTACATCTCAGACGCAAATGTTGTACTTTTACTCCACTACAATTATTTGAAAACTTTAGTTACTTTGTAGATTTTAGTTATTATTACACAACACACATTAACCACATGAGCCCTATATACATGTTGGGGATTCTAATGTCTTCTAAATGCTAATGTTTCTTTTTTAAACATATGCTGCTATAATATCACTGGTTCTCAAACTTTTCCATGTCAAAGACCACTCAAAATGATATGTATTTATCCACAGACCCCCATCTCAAAATAGTGTTCCAAGGACCCCCAGAAGCACAGATTTGAGTTCAAAATGTTCGCTTTAGAAAATAAATATTAAAAATGCAAAAAAAAAATAGCAGATCTACAAGCTCATAGCGCGGCACTCTGTGCCGCCCTATGAGCTTGTAGATCTGCTATTTTTGAAAAATCTTGAAAATGTGTGCAAATCTTTGAATACATATATTTTTTAAAGCGAACATTAGTAACTAAAATCTTTGGCTTCTGGGGGGGTCCCTGGAACAAAGCCTTTTGAGATGGGGGTCCGCGGCCAAATACATATCTAAAAATGTTTTCTAAATCCTAACAGTATGTTGCTTACATCCCAGTAGCTATACCCCCCGGACTGACCGTGGACGTAAGTTGTTGCGAGACCCCGAACCAGGCTACAACCCTGATAATGATACGTCCCAGACCCCCAATATGATATACATTTGGCTGTGCGGACCCCCCCCCCCCCCCTCCCCACATCTCAAAATATGTTGTTCTAGGGACCCCCTGATGCACAGGTCGAAGTCATTTTTTTTTTTTTTAAACATATATATACATTCAGATTTGAATATTTGCGCAAATATTCCACAATAAAAATAAAAAAAATGCAAATCTACAAGCTCATTTGAGTAGATTGTAGATTTGCTATTTTTTTTATAGCCAAATAAATCTTAAAATGACACAGATGCGTTCCCAGATTGAATGGGTTAATGAGGAATTGTCCTTTGTATGTTATGTTTAATAGTCCATAAACTTCTTACATTTCTGTTCATGTTAGCCATGATATGTGTGAATGGGTGTCATATGTGTGAACTCACATACGCCCCCTGCTGGACCCTAGATGTTATGACATTATTTTTCTGATCATATTGGCCGTCTTGTCTTCGGCAATAAATGAGCGTCATAATGTCAAGGACCCCCAGATTGACATGCATTTGGCTCTGGACCCCCATTTGAACACACTGTGTGCCTTAAGGGCCGCCATAAGAGAAGATAATGTGTTCAAATCTTTCCAAATATTCCACATTTTTCCGAAATGTTTCTAAAATTGCAGATCTACAAGCTCACACCGAGACGGAGACGCGCTTGTAGGTCGACTAAAATAGGGTAACTGTTTCTCATTTTGCTGGGGACCCCCCTGGAACCCCATCAAGGACCCCTGGGGGTCCCTGGACTGCACTTTGAGAATCAGTGGTGCATTCTGTTATGTCATGTGACCAACACAACACATCTGCTGCAATAAATGCATATTTATGCCTGTGTGCTGACATTACATTTATCAGCAGCAGTTATCAATACAATTGAGTATGTTGTCACTTATTATTAATATTTGTAGATCTCTAATTATAATGCTAAGTCACATTTTGCTACCCTAGAAGCAGTGGTGGAAAGTAATTAAGTACATGTACTTAAGTACAATTTTGAGGTATTTGTACTTTACTTGAGTATTTCCAATTTTCAATACTTTTACTTCTACTCCACTACATCTCAGAGGCGAATATTGTACTTTTACTCCACTACAATTATATGAAAGCTTTAGTTACTAGTTACTTTTCAGATATAAATTAATATATTATGAAACATACATTAACCACTTTAGCCCTAGCAGATCTACAAGCTCACAACGCGTCGCATCGCGACGCGTTGTAGATCTGCTATGTAGATCTGCTATTTTCAAATATTTAGTACTTTTTTACTTTTGTTACTTTAAGTACATTTTGATGCCAATACTTTTGTACTTTTACTCAAGTAAATTGTTAATTCTGGACTTTTACTTGTAACAGAGTATTTTTATATTGCAGTATTGGTACTTTTACTTAAGTAAAGAATTTTAGTACTTTTTCCACCACTGGATATAATAAGAATAAAATATACCAAAGTGAAATATTTAACTCTTAACTCTCACACCAAAAGATCATGCAACTCGGAAAGATTTATATTTTATTTTTCAAAAAGACAAATGTCTGACTCTGAATGCATTTAATGTGCATTTAACTTCACTAGACATGATAAAAACAACAGCCATGCTGACAGGCCAAGCATGGATGTCATTTAAAGTGTTTGTCCCAATTAACATTTATGACTAATTGAATTGTCACTCACAAGTTAAGAAAGTATATTTTTCCACATTGTTCCAAAACAACACGAACCAAGATGAAGCGTTTTAAATTGTAATCTGTAACGTAACAATAGTAATCTGGTAACGTTACAGTTACAGTGGGTGGATAGAGATAAAAAAAAAAAACCTTTATATGTTTTCCGCAGTACCTGTAGAAAACCCCTGGTATCCATTCCACTTCTAACCAGTGACATCCGGTCTAGAGCCCGCCTACTCCCCCAACCGTATCCGGTCAGTTCAACACGCACACACGAGAGCACGCAACACCGACCACTTCCGTATCCGGCTGAAAGCCCTCTTGACCGGATGTGCACGCTAGGAGAAGCTAACCGACCCCACAGCCTCCTCAACAGAAGGAAGTAGGAGCACATTGCTGCTTTTATTAAAACAATAAATGCGTGTTTTTATGCTACATGGCATCAATGTCTGCTTATTAACGGCCCATACGCACCGTCACCGGGGTTATGTCCGTCTCCTCCGTCCTCCATAGCGACCACGGAGTCTTCGTCCATCGTGTCTTTGGCGTTACTTTGACATAAAGTAAAAAACAGCACTATAACCCCCGACGTGCTACATTTACTCTAAATGAACGTTACTTTAGCCACGTCGGCTAGGCTGACCGTGTCGTAGCTCAGGTTGGCTGTATATGGGCTACAGTCAGGGCGTCATTGTTAGTCATGGAAGTGATGAAAAGCCTTCCAATGTTATTGTCTTCTCCACATAAACAACAACGTTGTTTGTTGGCTATAAGAGCTAACCACTGCTAGCATGGTCACACTCACTCACACACACACATACATGTATGTGGGCGGTGCGTGTGCGCCTGCGCTGTCTAACACTGGGGGTCCTAGTCGCTTTGCGGTTTGTGTATCCGGTCTAGAGCGGATACGGAAACGACCCGTGTGCGTGCCATGTGTTGTGTACGTGGAAATTACCGGATGCAGTAGGCGGGCTCTAGATCGAACACGAGCACCGAGTAGTGAATAGGAACCGGAGTGACTGTTCGTCACCGGATGTCGCTTGCCCAAAACAACCCAACAGATCTACAAGTTCAGCTTGTAGTAGGCTAGATCTGAGGTTGTAGATCTGTTATGTTGTTTTGGAGTCCAGCTTAAATAAACGAAACCCTGCAACTGCGTGTTTAATCCACACAAATATGCACTTTCAAGGTGTGAAATGTTATAATTTTTTACTTAAATATGCACTTGATTTTATTTGTCTCTTTTCTAAATATAACATTGGTTACTTACATGCAAATTAAACCAACTACATCTTTTTTATTCTAATGCAACTTTATTATTGTTATATTATCTGCTTCCTCCTCACAACCTTGATTCCATCTGTCATGTGCACAGTGTAGCAGCAATAACAGGCAGTTATGGGAAAAGTAAAAGTAGTATCAATACAAATACTCCATCACAAGTAAAAGTCCAGTATTCCAAATTTACTTGAGTAAAAGTGCAAAAGTATTGGTATCAAAATGTACTTATGAAGTACCAAAAGTAGGAATGCAGAATGTCACACGTTTTCAAATGTATAAAATGTATTGGAAATCCTTTGAAAATAGCAGATCTACAAGCTCACAATGCGTCGCTTTGCGACGCATTGTGAGCTTGTAGATCTGCTATTTTCAAATGGCCTAAATGTATGGCTTAAGTTGTTAATGTATGTTTTGTAATGATAATCAAAATCTACAAAGTAACTAAAGTTGTCAAATAATTGTAGTGGAGTAAAAGTACAATATTTTTCTCTGAGATGTAGTGGAGTAGAAGTAAAAGTAGTACAAATTGGAAAGTAAAGTAAAAGTACCTTAAAATTGTACTTAAGTACAGTACTTGAGTAAATGTACTTAGCTACTTTACACCACTGATAAATAACAGGCACAACTGAATACATGTTCAAGTTTAGTTTTCTAGAGCCAAATCATCAGAGGTCCAGAGGTAGACCATGCCTTTCCACCTGCAATCTTTTGCTATCCTCTTCCGGGAATACCATATTACTAAGTATTCAGACAATTTACTAAGTATTCTACAACTTCCAAATACTAAAACTGCACAAAACATGATTAAGTAGCACTTCTATCCCAGGTTATATGTACAATTTATAATGTCCAATAATAAAAGTGAATATCCAAATATATATATACACACAAATGCAGATGCAAATATGGAGTCTGTTGACAAAGACAAACATAGTTAAATCTATGCCAAGTAATGAGCAACACGTACTGTCCAATAATCAAACGGCAGCTTTTTAATGAATCAAACATCTGGACATCTTGGAGAAACCCTTTCCATGCTAAACCAATGGACAGAGGTAGTAGGACACATCTGGATGTTAGGACACCACCTAGGGACACTTCTTTAAGCAAATTCCTTGTTTTTTCTCCCAATATATAACAGTACAAAATATATATATATATCCATTTATATATTAGGGCTACTAACTCTAGCCAAATGCCTAACAACATCCATAGGAATTCCACAATTAAATTATTTTTAGCAAAGAAGGAAAAGGACATCTTGGCAGGATTGCACAGAAAAACAGTCTAAACGATTATGTTAGAAATCAGACAACACACAGACAACGACTTTCATTTAAAAGGTTGAGGTGATTGACACGTTTTGAAACGTGTGCAGTCTGCAGTCTGCTCCAAAGAGTAATTCATTTAATACCAGTACTAGTGCTTTAAGCCAGTGGTCCGGGGACCACCAGTGGTCCTTGAGGGTGTTCCAGGTGGTCCCCAGCTAAATGATGGAGAGTTGGTAACCAAATGGACCCTTATAGATCTTTAACTCTTGAGAGTGTAAAATGAAACCAAATGGACCCTTATAGATCTTTAACTCTTGAGAGCGTAAAATGAAACCAAATGGACCCTTATAGATCTTTAACTCTTGAGAGCGTAAAATGAAACCAAATGGACCCTTATAGATCTTTAACTATTGAGAGTGTAACATGAAACCAAATGGACCCTTATAGATCTTTAACTCTTGAGAGTGTAAAATGAAACCAAATGGACCCTTATAGATCTTTAACTCTTGAGAGCGTAAAATGAAACCAAATGGACCCTTATAGATCTTTAACTCTTGAGAGCGTAAAATGAAACCAAATGGACCCTTATAGATCTTTAACTCTTGAGAGCGTAAAATGAAACCAAATGGACCCTTATAGATCTTTAACTCTTGAGAGCGTAAAATGAAACCAAATGGACCCTTATAGATCTTTAACTCTTGAGAGTGTAAAATGAAACCAAATGGACCCTTATAGATCTTTAACTCTTGAGAGTGTAAAATGAAACCAAATGGACCCTTATAGATCTTTAACTCTTGAGAGTGTAAAATGAAACCAAATGGACCCTTATAGATCTTTAACTCTTGAGAGCGTAAAATGAAACCAAATGGACCCTTACGGGTCCATTTGGTTTCATTTTACGCTCTCAAGAGTTAAATTATTGTTAAACATTTGCATTTCTTAATGAAAGAATTGTTATTATGATCAACGATGGCCTGTTATCTCTCCTATTGGTACCAACATCAATACAGTACGGAATTGTGGACAAAATCTTATCCAACGATTACAAAATATTCTAAGTTTTGGGTCTGAGAGGCTAAAAGTCATCAAAACGGTGGTTCCGCGGCTCAAATGCTAAATAAATAATGGACCTTGACATGAAAAGGGTTGAAAAACCACTGCTTTAAGCCACAACCCCTTGACATGGGTCACTGTAAGAGTTGGCACCTCAACGTAAAATTGGCAAACTTGGGAGATATTTTACAAAATGTAAAAAAAATAATTATAAAGAATTTGTAAAATGGTCTGAAGTAATGTAAAGTATACATGATTTGAACACGAGTGACTATTTGACATTTAAGGCCCAAATATTTCTACAATTTCTACAAATAGCTACAAAACCTGTATCTGGCCAGTCATTATGGTCGTAAACAAGAAGTGGAGGGGAAATGATGTACAAATCATCCCTGGGGTCTTCAACCCCCGTATTTCCAGGGATCTTTCAAAAATAGCAGATCTACAAGGCGCCATGAGCTTGTATATCTGCTATTTTTGAATAGCCAAAAGTATAAAATATGGTTAAAATGATTGTGACGCTATATTAACTAATTTTGCTGGGGACCCCCCCTTCCAAGGACCCCTGGGGGTCCCCAGACCCCACTTTGAGAACCAATGGTTTATAACCCACAGAACATGATACTCTGGCCTCCTATGGGCACAAATTACAACATGAGGATTCCGTTTGAAATCTGCAAAGTCTGCATAAACCTCGTTAGCAGGGACACAATCAGGTCATTCATTTAATTTGCACTAATGGCGCAACGATAGATGGTTTATTATTAGAGAGTAATGACAAAACTTCAAATAAATAAAAAGTTTAATTTATTACAAAATCCATTCTTTGACAAGCGTGTCTGTGCTACGACAAATGGCCCCGACATTTTGAAATGCAGAAAACTCTACGAGGAGGACATGGAGTCGTAGACACACATACTTTGGCAGGGACTACATTTACAACAATGATCAAAAAAATAATGATCAAATTGGAATTAGGGTTGTGTCAATTTGACTAAATATCATCTGGGATTTGGGATATCGTAATATTGTGATATGGCATAATGTGTTGTCCTGGTTTTAATCACTTTAGCCTCATTTTATCATTTCAGTGCACTGAGACCTAGTATAGGCTATTCTTTTTGCCATTTTTTAAAATGTTTGAACATTTTAAAGCAGGTGTCTTCAACGTTTTCAGGCCAAGGACCCCCTAGCTGAGAGAGAGATGAAGCAGGGACCCCCCTCCTCTATATTGTATAAAATTGTGTTTCAGATTAAACTTTTGTTGTTCTCTTGGTCTGCTCTTTTTTTCCCTCTACGCCTCTTTGCCAAAAATAGCACAACGCCTCGCAGCGCGAGGCGTTGTGAGCTTGTAGATCTGCTATTTTTGGCTCAAGTTCTCCTCAGAAAAGGGATATTAGGGTTCAAGTGGTTATGGTAAGAAAACAAGAAAAAAATCAGAACACAAAGATTTGGCGGACCCCCTGTAGTAACTCTGAGGACCCCCTAGGGGTCCCGGACCCCCTGTTGAAGACCCCCGTTTTACAGACATTTTGAATTATCAAACGATTGACAATGCAGTATTTGGTGGTAAAGAAAATTGTGACATTTGATTTAATTGGATTGGTATGGCCCAGCCCTAATCCATTCTCCTTCTCACGCTGGTCGTTTAGCTGTAGTGTGAACAACAACATGCCTCTCCTTGACAACACATTGCAACACATCACACAGACTTTAGACCGTTTGGGGACCGTTTGGGTCACATGGTTGAGTCTCAGTTTTAAACCCAGCCAGTGGTTCACAACCTTTTCTGGATCTGGGCAAGGAAGCTTATTTAAGGAAAGGCCGCCGACCTCATTTTCTCTACCCAGCAGTTCCATTAATTTCGGCCAGCCTCGCATCACCAGTCTTTCCACCTCGGAGGAAAGCCTGGTCTGCGTTACTAAAGACCCATATGATCCGGTCTAGGAAAAAAAAGAAAGAAAAAAGAATCCTCTTTCCGGGTTGTCGCGATCCGGTTTTGCGGTGCCGCTTTGTTTTGGTTCCCCAATCCCTATTTAAATGGGAAAGAATTTCCCCGTGTGATAATATGGATAATACAGACGCTAAATAGTCTCCGGAAAGTACACTCACATTTATATTTAAAAAAATATTAATATATAAAAAAAAATGTATTAGGTTTTATTAGGATTTTATTAGGACGGACCTATTTTGGGGTGAGACGTCTTTCCGGTTTGTCGCGATCCGGTCGCTCCCGACCGGATCATATAGACCAATTAATTGTTTACTAACATTGAGACTGGATGCGCAGGTGATTGTTTCACGCAATCAATTTCCAACCTGTTGTTTCGGGGTGCGCTGGTTTCAGCACACCCCAACCCCCTCTTGTGTGTTGGCTAGTGTGGCACGTCCTGGTGAGACCTGATAGAATGGGTTTCATTTAGCGCATACTGGTTGCACGCATACTGGTTCTTATCAGTGTGACGTCGTCTGTTAAGGGGTCTATACCCGAAAAGGAATGCTGCCCAGGCTAATTTCGGCAGATTCGTCACACTGGGTGACACTGACTGGAAGTTGGGTGAAATAACCTCGTAGTCTATGAGAGCCGTCTGGACAGCTTATGAACAAACATCATTTCTGAACCATTGAGACCTTTATAAAATACTCGGCTCAGGAAAATAAAAGACATACTGTATCACACATTGTTTTCTGCTGTGTTGCTTTGCGATGTGTACACTGTATAATGTTATAGAGGTATCTAAAGAGCACAAAGTACGTTTCTGAACGTACCAAGTATCACAAGGTCCACCATTTCCTGTCTGGCAACCAAATCTCGCGATACCGCCGAGACAGAAACGAGACCTGCTGCTGTTTTGTCGCCTCAACAAAATGATGTAACGTGCACATCGAAAAGCAAATGATTAGAAAACAACCTGTGAAACAGTATGTCTTCTTTTATATTCCTGAACCCATTATATGACAACGGTCGCAAACGTTCATAAATAGTGTTAGAGCCGTGTCCAGTCGGCTCCATCCACTGCCACGTATTTCGTTGAGCTTCCGGCGCGAGGTTTGCCACCCATGAGCGTCATGACGCATCCCCGGCGTCCCCTTCCTTAGCCCTTTAAGACCTGGGGCGCGTCTGTGTCGCATTTTTAGATTTGAGCTAAAAAGCATTATTTTACACTTTGGCTATTTTTGAAAAATCGTTATTTTTTTTGCAAATCTTGAGATTTGAGTTACAAAAGCGAACATTTTCATATACGTTGAAAAAAACGTATGTCGCCATAATATCAGTGGTTCTTTTTTCCATGTCAAGGACCCCCAAAATGACATGTATTTGGCCGCGGACCCCCATCTAAAAATATATGTTCCAGGGACCCCCGGAAGCAAAGATTCGAGTTAAAAAAATCTCGCTTTAAAACAATTTATATTCAAAGATTTGCACACATTTTCACGATATTTCTAAAATAGCAGATCTACAAGCTCATAGCGCGGCACTCGGTGCCGCGCTATGAGCTATTTTTGAATAGCCCAAAGTGTAAAATAATGACATGTATTTGGCCGCGGACCCCCATCTAAAAATATATGTTCCAGGGACCCCCGGAAGCAAAGATTCGAGTTAAAAAAATCTCGCTTTAAAACAATTTATATTCAAAGATTTGCACACATTTTCACGATATTTCTAAAATAGCAGATCTACAAGCTCATAGCGCGGCACTCGGTGCCGCGCTATGAGCTATTTTTGAATAGCCCAAAGTGTAAAATAATGCTTTTTATCTCAAATCTAAAAAATGACACAGATGTTTCTTCAGGTCTTAATGGGTTAAATAGGCTTCCTTGGATCAGGGCCCACTTGAAAATCTGGAAAGGTGTTCACAGCCCACCCATATTGACCACTTAACCACCTGTTAAGTGGTCAGTATGGGTGGGCCGCATGCATTTTCAGAGCGTGATTATTTTCATGATCAATCAGATGTGTTTTCCGGGCTTGGATCAATGGAACTAACGTAATATACTTTAAGTTCCTACTTACAATGAAAAGATTTGAAAGAAAAATACCATGATTTATTCATTTGTTAATAATATTATATTGTCATTAAAATCTTTAGTGTTTTGCCAATCATTTGGGGTTCACTTCCACATCCTCACGGAATCACTGGTCCAACCCACAGGTTCTCAACCCTTTCAGGTCGCGACCCCCCAAAAGAATCATATTTGAACCGGGGACCCCCCAAAAATAATCATATTTGAACCGGGGACCCCCCAAAATAATCATATTTGAACCGGGGACCCCCCAAAATAATCATGTTTGAACCGGGGACCCCCCAAAATAATCATGTTTGAACCGGGGACCCCCCAAAATAATCATGTTTGAACCGGGGGCCACTTAAAATAATCATATTTGAACCAGGGACCACCCAAAATAATCATATATGAACCGAGGACCCCCCAAAATAATCATATTTGAACCGGGGACCCCCCAAAATAATCATATTTGAACCGGGGACCCCCCAAAATAATCATATTTGAACCGGGGACCCCCCAAAATAATCATATTTGAACTGGGGACCCCCCACCCTGACAAGCACATGGAATTGTAGGAGTTGAGAGGCGTTACATTTTGTTTGACTTCGATAAATAGTGAAAATATACAAACACATTTTTTGCCTCTTTCTTCTATTATTTGACAATTTGGCCAAACGTTTGACCACTTTTTGTAGTATACTCTGTTGATTACTTTTGATGCAGTAATGGTCTTTTTTCATTTCTTTCTTTCACTTTACGGTCATCTGGGGACCCCCCCCAAAATAACGTGCCCCCCCCACCCCACCAAAAAAACATCAGACCCACAGGTTGAGAACCACTGGTCTAACCTTTAGCACAAACTAGGCCTAGAAGAATACCAAGACAGCAGACATGCAGACTGGGAAGGCACATAACACACACACACACACACACACACACACACACACACACACACACACACACACACACACACACACACACACACACACACACACACACACACACACACACACACACACACACACACACACACACACACACACACACACACACACACACACACACACATCTACTGTACATGAAGAGAAACAAGATGACGGTGAAAGCAGAACTATAAAAGTACTGATAATATTGTCTAAAACTAAATCTTCATTGGCAACGACCGAGAGATGCAGCGGAGATCTGAACCCGTTTGTTCTGCCACCCGTCCTGATGATGAGGTTCGGTTGAATGTTTGGATGAAGTTGAAAAAGGATCCCTGGCTAATAGGCCAGATATGCTTTAATTACATTAAGACCTGGAACTGTGTCATTTTTTTTATTTGAGCTAAAAAGCCTTATTTTACACTTTATTAGCTATTAAAAAATAGCAGATATACAAGCTCATAGCGCGGCTATTTTTTGAAAAATCTTGAAAATGTGTGCAAATCTTTGAATAGAGCGAACATTTTTAACTCAAATCTTTGCTTCTGGGGGGGTCCCTGGAACAAAATAATTTGATGGGGGTCTGCTGCGGCCAAATACATATACTTTTGGGGGTCCTTGACGTGAAAAAGATTGAGCACCACTGATATAGAAACATACTGTACGTTTTTTCAGAAAACTGTTGAGATTTAGGAGACATGTAGAATCGGCTTCAGGTCTCAATGGGTTAATACATTATAATCGTCCTCTATGACTAAAATGTAAAATTCACTCAATAGGGGCAATGCCCGTCGCAAGTTGATGATGTCATCGCAAGTTGATGATGTCATAGGTCTAGCCCTATGGAATTTATGGAATGCGAATATATAAACTAACGTGATACTTCCTACGGTTAACACATTACCCGCCTTGATATTAAACATTGTTTTTTTATCCCCTTGTCAGCGTAATTACCTTAAATAGACGATTGTTGAAACGCCGTGGAAGCCACGTCGTGTACAAAAAAAAAGTCCCTGTGGGTAGGCGGAGGGATCCGTGTTTCCACCGGAACAATAACATTCCAACCACGAGCAGCCATTTTGGGGCTGTGGCCCGTTGAAAACGGGTGTTTTCAATGCAAAACAAAATAAACTCAGTTAGGAGTGTTTTTTCTAAAAAAATCCCAAAGTTGGGCTGGACGGATGTCTGTTCTTTTGGAACGACGTCACATCCGACTACTTCTTCTCTCAGTGACGAGGGATCAATCCAAAGCCGTGTTAGAGCACCCCTTGTGGAATTTTCAAAAAATATATAATTTGATAATAGAACGCAGATCTGCGTCTTTGGCGGGTAGTGTGTTAATATGAGCATCAAATCAATATTCTAAATGTTTTTTTTTGACACATACATTCCATAGGGCTAGACACACACATGGACCAATTACATCATCAACTTGCGACGAGCATTGCCCATGTTGAGTGAAAGATGAACCGTTTCTAAAATAAACAATTCAAGGTGTTCTTAATTCAAGTTTTTAAAAAGTTGTAGAGGACGATTATAATGTATTAACCCATTAAGACCTGGAACTGTGTCATTTTTAGATTTGAGCTAAAAAGCATTATTTTACACTTTGGGCTATTCAAAAATAGCAGATATACAAGCTCATAGCGCGGCACCGAGTGCCGCGCTATGAGCTTGTAGATCTGCTATTTTTGAAAAATCGTGAAAATGTGTTCAAATCTTTGAACATACATATTTTTTAAAGCGAACATTTTTAACTCAAATCTTTGCTTCAGGGGGTCCCTGGAACAAAATATTTTGATGGGGGTCCGCGGCCAAATACATATAATCTTGGGGGTCCTTGACATGAAAAAGATTGAGCACCACTGATATAGAAACATACGTTTTTCAGAATACTGTTGGGATTTAGGAGACATGTAGAATCGGCTTCAGGTCTCAATGGGTTAAGGCATATTTAGCCAGGGGGTCCTCCTAACACACGGAGGCAGGAGGGGCAACTCACCAGACTAGGACACATGCATATATATAATAACACACACACCTTATTCCAAACAACAAAGAAACACCCTGTACACAGTCTAGTATGAAGCCCAGAGATGCTTTTAATGACTACCAAGACAATTCAACTAACTGTGTTTTTTTGTTTTTTTGCATCACTAAACAAGCCTCGCTCATTTATCAAACCTACGTTCTTACACGCTAGATAAAAGGAAGGCTTACATGAAAACCAGGCCGTATTGGAAAGAACTTCTAAAAACAAACTAAGCAAAATATTTTTTTTTTTGTATGTGTGTGTGTGTGTCTCTTGTGTTTAACCATTTAAGACCGGGAAGGCATCTGTGTGTCATTTTAAGATTTCTTTGGGCTATTCAAAAATAGCAGATATACAAGCTCATAGCGCCATGAACTTGTAGATCTGCTATTTTTTTTTTGAAAAATCGTGGAAAATGTGTGCAAAATTTTGAATATATATATTTTTTTAAAGCGAACATTCTTAACTCCGTTACAACTTCTGGGGGGTTCCTGGAACAAAATATTTTGAGATGGGGGGTCCACGGGCAAATACATAATATATCATTTTGGGTGGTCCTTGAAATGAAAAAGTTTGAGAACCACTGATTATAAAAACATACGTTGTTTTAAAAAAAAAAACTGGATTCAGGGCACGGCCACACTGCACTTTTATTTTACCTCTGGGGCAGAATCTGCCAAAGCTTTGTCAATGCAAATGCTTGGATATTTTCCAAGAATCCACGCATTTGCATTGACAAAGCATTTGGCAGATTCCACCCCAGAGGTAAAATAAAAGTGCGGTGGGGCCAAATGTCCTTAGAAGACATTTGTAGAATCCCCAGAAGCAAAGATTTGAGTTACAAATATATCGTAAAAAAAAATCACGATTTTCCCCAAAAATAGCAGATCTACGAGCTTGTATATCTGCTATTTTTGAATAGCCCCACAAATAAAAAAATACAAAAATGACACACAAATGCGTTCCCGATCTTAATGCGGGTTAAAAAACGCTCAAATCTTCCCCTGTGCGTGTTGCATGTAGTGCACCTGTAGATCTAGCTCGCTGGGCAGAGAGCCCCCGCATATCATGCACTGAAGCAGCCGCTCGGGGGCGAAAGGCAGCCGGCCGCCTCCCCCTCCCCCTCCCGCCGCCGCCGCTGCTGCCGCTTTGTGAGCGTCTGTCCGCGCCGCCGTCGCCGCCGCGGCGGCCACCGCCAGCTGCTGAGGTAGGGACAGGGTCTGGTGGTGGGGGGGCATGTGGAGTCTGTCACCACCCAGGACCGCCTGCGGTGTGAAAAAGATATTTGGGTGTTGTTGCTGCGGGGGGAGGAGTCGGGGGAGAGCGCCCACCGCCACAGAGTGAAGAGGGTGGGGGTGGGAGGAGCCAGGCAAAGCCAGAGGGGGGAGCGGGGCGAGCGAGGGGGAGAAAAAGGGAGACGGCTGATTGATGATAATCTGAGTGCCCGTTACCATGGGTTGTTGTTGGCGCTGCTGCTGCTGCAGCTCCCCTACGACGGCGGCGGCCGTCCCCCCCCCCGGCGGCGGCCTGATGAGCGGTCCTCCGCTGAGCAGGCCCGGATGTTGGGGAGGAGGCCGCGTCTGGAAGCCCCACACCGTCGTCCCGATGGCGCCGGCGGCGCCGCTGCCGGGCGGGGGGAGGAAGCGCGGCGGCTCGTACTGTATGGAGAAGGAGGGGACCGGCTGCGCGCTGACCCAGCCGGCCGGAGCGGCAGCACCGACCCCGCCGACCACGCTGCCCATGGAGCTTAGAGTCTTTGGAATGGAATGGAAGTCCCACGGGACGCCGGCGGCGGCGACCAGCGCCGGAGGAGGAGGAGCGGCGGGGGCCGAACCCGACACGCCGCCGCCGCTTTGGTCTGCCTGCGCCGAGGTGGATGCCACCACGGCCGCGTCCGGAGGAGGAGCCCTCTGTTTGTGCGGCTCGAACCCGCCGCCGTTCCAGGGCTTTTCTGACTGGCTCTCTGGCTTTTTACTCGATTCGCCGCCAAGACTACCGTCGTCCTTTTTAGAGGAGGAGGACGACTCGCTGGCGGGCTTCGGCGCCGCGGCGGCGGCGGCGCTCGACCAGGTGGGCAGGTGAAGCTCTTGGCCGAGCATGTTGGGCGTTGAGCCTTGTGAGGCGGGCACCATGTGGGCGGGTGGCGGGGGTCTTAGGCTCCAGAGCGCCGCCGCCCCTCCGTCCAGGTAGGACAGGGACACGGGGAAGTCGTGTGGCAGGGAGGTGGGCATGGAGGAGCCGGGCATGGAGGAGCCGGGCACGGTGGAGCTGGTGGACGCCGGCGCTGCCGGCGTGGGAACGTCACTCTGGTGCTTGTTGGGCTGCCGGTGCTGCTCTGCGTCGCTCAGCGCTGGAGGGCTGGGTCTGTTTGGCACACCTGTAGGGTTGTCACCATCATAGACATGTTAGTTAACACTTAGTTCATACAATCCTGTTGTGTTCTCTTTAGTGTGTGTGTTAGTTTGTGTGTGTGTTTGTGTCAGGCCCGGCGCCAGGATGAAATGACTACGGGTGCAGTTGAAAATTGTGAGGGTGCACACCAGTGGAAGCGCGCGTGCCTGCGTCCCGAACCGTGCACCCGAAGATTTGCGGTTATTAGGTGGATTTTGGCCGTTTTTCGCCGTTTTTTTGTTACTTTATTTCGGTTTCAGGCTTAGGGTTAGGTTAGGCTTATGTTATGTAATTCTTATTTTTGCCTGATTTTACCAATTTTTGGGGCGGTGTAGCCGCCCCCTATAAGTGAGTTTTGGACACCGACCAAAAGATTTGTGTACCCCCTAACCCTTCCATTGTTAATGCAAATCGATACTTTTGCAAAGTCAGCCAATCACATTACAGCTAGTGTCATCACCACTAACTGTAATGTGATTGGCTGACTTTGCAAATTCAGGACTGTGATTGGCTAGCGAAACACATGACATATGTGCAGCCCTATGAATAGCAGTATGGACTTTAAAAAAAGTAATTTATCCTTTTTAACACATTGCCTGCCAGAGTTTTTTCAGATTTTTAGCTGTTGCCTGCCAGGGTTTTGCCATGTTTTTGGTACCTGTTCGCGTAGCCACAGATTTTTTTCCTCCAGTATGATTGATCCCCAGATGGTTTCTAATCACAGATGAGATTCAGGTGTGGTTTCACAAATGTCAACGAGGTCATTTTGACCTCGTTGACATGTTTGGTTGATGTTTCAATATAGCTCAAAAGCAGTAGTTTTAAACCAAAAAACAAAGTGAATTGTTTGTCCGTTTGAATTTTAACATTGAAGTGAATGGAGCAGCAAATCTTCGAACATTTTTAGCTCCTAATCTGTTCATAATTCGACAAGGGTTGAAATTATAAAAAAATGCAAAAAAAAAAAATTTTTTTTCCCTTTTTTCCAAAGACGTATATATACGTCTTTGGCAGACAACAGCTGATAATTAAAAGACGTATATATACGTCTTTGGCAGCTAATGTGTTAAAGTGAGTCATGTTGTGATGACCACACACCGCCCACTTCACACTGGGTGTGATTTTTTATCAAAAAATGAATTATAAAAAAATAAAAATTCCAAATAAATATATTTTTTTAAACAAACTGAGGGGGCACAATTTGAAACTGAGGGTGCCAGGCCCCCTCAGGCACCCCCGTGGTGCCGGGCCCAGTGTGTGTGTGTGTGTGTGTGTGTGAGTGTGTGTGTGTTAGTTCCCACACACCTGCTGTGTTGTCTTTAGTGTGTGTGGGCTCCAGGCTGTCAGAATGAGAGAGCCAGTCCGCTCTCCTCTGGTGCGGGCCTGGCTCCGGCTGATGCACCGCTGCTGATGCTGCTGCCGTGGTGGTGTGGCTCTGTGGGGTCTGTGGGGTCTGTGGGCTCTGTGGGGTCTGTGGGGTCTGTTGGGTCTGTTGGGTCTGTTGTGTCTGTTGTTGTGACGGCTGAGGCGCCGGCATCACCTCCCCGCCGTCCACCTTCCACTGGACCGGCGTCAGGGGGCGACCCCCCCCCTCCTCCTCCATCTGCCCGGGGGGGGGCACGGGGGGCGGGAACACGGGGGGCGGTGCTGCCGCCGCCCGGTGGTTCTGCCACTCATGGTCTCTCATTGAAGGAAGCTGAAACGGAGGAGGAGGAGGAGGAGCCTGCAGCAGATGCTGAGGGATGGCCACGCCTCCGGAGCCTTCACCCGCCGACCTGGACCATTCGGTAGAGGGATGTGTCACCGTTACAAATCGTTAAGTCGGCGATTAATTGTCACTCAAGTAATTGATGATTAACGATTTAATCAAAGATTGCACAGGGCAGATATGACAAACAACTTAGGCCATTAACTCTCTCAGTGCCAATGAAATAAAAAGATATGTTCATACTGTGCAATTTTTTAAAAGTAAAACTAAATAATAATAATAAGTTAAACAAGAAGTGAATGGAGCAGCAAATCTTCGGATCACGATATCTTGGGTTCTGAAAATTGTTTTCCAGAACTCGGGATAACTCGTTCTTGGCACTGAGAGAGTTAAGACCTGGGACGCATCTGTGTCACTTTTTGATTTGAGCTAAAAAAAGCATTGTTTTACACTTTGGCTATTCAAAAATAGCAGATCTACCTCGCTATAAAATCGAGAAAATGTGTAAAAATTAATATATTTATATTCTTTTAAAGCGAACACACAAATCTTTGCTTCTGGTGGGGGTCCCTGGAACAAAATCTTTTGAGATGGGGGTCGGTGGCCAAATACATATAATTTTCGGGGTCCTTGACATGAAAAGGTTTGAGAACCACTGATATAGAAACATATGTTTTTCAGAAAACTGTTAGGATTTAGAAGACTCAGGTCTTTAACTTAAAGCTTAAAAATGATGTATCTCAGCTCCTGAGTACTTTTTTTTTTTCAATGAAAAATCTCTGGCAGTGGGCAAACGCGGCCAGCAATAAGTCTGGCAGTGGATGAGTTAATGGGTTAAATATAAAAAGAAATTATAGACATATTTAATAATTTTATACACGTTAAAAAAAAATGCAGAAATAGCTGTTTCAGCTTTTTTTTTCATATTTGAAAAAAAAAAATCCAACATGGAAACGATTATCACGATCATACAAAAATAATTGTGATTATAGACGATTATGCAGTAATTAGACTCTCCAGAAAAATGCAACTATGCGATCGCAAAATTTACAGCATAATCAGCAAAATGGCGCATAATTATGCGGGGGTAACGTTTTTTCAAAAAGGCTGCATCGCATCGCATAATATGCGCATCGCAACACATAATATCTGCATCGCATAATATCTGCATCGCATAATATGCGCATTGCATCGCATAATATCTGCATCGCATAATATGCGCATTGCATCGCATAATATCTGCATTGCATAATATGCGCATTGCATCGCATAATATGCGCATTGCATCGCATAATATCTGCATCGCATAATATGCGCATTGCATCGCATAATATCTGCATCGCATAATATGCGCATTGCATCGCATAATATCTGCATCGCATAATATGCGCATCGCATCGCATAATATGTGCATCGCATATTTCCGCATATTTCGCAACTTTTCACATATTGCTGCATGTTTCACAACTTTCCGCATATTTCGCAACTTCCCGCAATTTCACCGCATAAAATTGCAAAAAAAAAAACGCATATTTCATCGCAAAATCAAGGATTTTAGCCCGCATAATCAAGAGTTTTAGCCCGCATAATCAAGAGTTTTAGCCCGCATAATCAAGAGTTTTAGCCCGCATAATCAAGAGTTTTAGCCCGCATAATCAAGGATTTTTGCCCGCGTTTTTCTGGAGGGTTTAAGTAATTGTGACAGGCCTACCATTCGGACTGCGGCCTGCCGGGCCTCCTGCCCCCCGGGGGGCTGCCGCCTCTCCGGAGGCCGGACGAAAAGGAGGAGGAGGAGGAGCCGCCGCCGTACGGGCCGCCGCCGCTGCCGCCGTAGCCCTGCCGCTTGCGCGTGTGGATCTTCTGGTGCACGAGGAGGCTGGTGAACCAGGAGAAGGACTTGTGGCACTCCTCGCAGCGGTGCGGCCTCTCGCCCGTGTGCGTGTTCATGTGGTCGCGGAGCAGGTAGGCCAGAGCAAAGCTCTTGTCACAGAGGTGACACTTGTGCGGCTTCTCGCCCGTGTGCGACAGCATGTGCTGCCGGAGCTGCTCCTCGTCGCTGTACATAACGTTACATTACGGTCATTTAGCAGACGCTTTTATCCAAAGTGACTTACTGTAAGTGCATTCAACATAGGTAGGGAACGAAACTACTAATCACCAGGAGCCAGTTGCACCACCTCACACTTAACCGCATTGAGACCTGAAGCCGATTCTACATGTCTCCTAAATCTCAACAGTTTTCTGAAAAACGTATGTTTCTATATCAGTGGTTCTCAATCTTTTTCATGTGAAGGACCCCCAAAATGATACGTATTTGGCCGCGGACCCCCATCAAAATATTTTGTTCCAGCGTCTCCGGATTGCATGGGTTAAGCTATAACTAGGCTAAGTTTGAAGTTAGTGTGAGGTGGTGCACCTGGGTCCAGAAGTCTGAAGTGCATTCTCTTCTGAAACAAGCAACTAAGAGTATACCTAAGCGATAAGTGCAATATATCAGCTACCTCCTTTCTTAATACATTTAGACCTGAGGCCTCTAAATCCTGACCTAAGTCCTGAAGTTTTCTGAAAAAACTTCAAATATTGATTCAAAATGTACAAAATAAATGATGTTGCTATATACTGTACATAGCAACAAGAACCCCAAAAGGGGTTCCCTGTCCTGAAAGGTATAGTTACAAAAAGGGGTTCCCACCCAAAAGGGGTTAAACAGATGAGACAAATAGGAAAATCACATGAGCAAAAAACAAATAAGTGTATCGAATAAACAAGATCCAATAAAACAATACAACAAAGAGCTCGTACAACTAGTTAACAACAAGTAGGCAAGGCGAAGAGGAAGGCTAGCGTTTCCCGAAGAAGAGGAGGAGGCGGGTGTTCTCACCTGTAGCCTTTGCGGCAGCTGGTGCAGCGGTGGGGTTTCTCCTGGTGCAGCTTCTGGTGCGTCCGCATGTTCTGCAGGAAGGCAAAGTCCTTGCCGCAGTCGGGACACTTGTAGGGCTTCTTGCCCGTGTGGATGATGAGGTGCTGCTGCAGGTAGCTGCTGAAGCGGAAGCTCTTGCCGCACTCTCTGCAGCGGTAGGGCTTGTCCTTGGAGTGGATGCGCATGTGCAGCTCCAGGACGGAGCGGTGGCGGAACGTCTTGGCGCACTCGGGACACTTGTAGGTCTTGCTGCTGGCGGCGTCGGGCCTCCACTTGCCCTTCACGTTGCCGCCGATGCTGAGGTTGACGACCTTGTGCGTGGTCCCCGGCTTGCCCCTCACCGGCCTCATCTGCTTCAGGTAGTGCGCGGACGAGTTGTGGGCCCGCAGCAGATGCCCGAACAACATGGGCTCGTCTCGGAAGGTGCTGGGACAGTGCGGACAGGTGTGCCCTTCCTCCCAGTTCAGACCCCGCTTGCCCTCGCTCTCGACGGGCGGCGCCGTCTCTTTGCCCAGCACCGCGTTGTCCAGGGTCTCGAACTCGGCCTCGTGGATCTGCATGTGACCCCTGAGGTCGGCGGGGGAATGGCAGACCTGAGGACATAGGGGGCAGTTGTACGCACGTCTCGGCGCCGCCGCCGCCGCCCCCGACACGCCCCGGTTGGCGTTCTCCTTCCCCGGTCCTCCTCTGTACGACGTCTCGTGGGAGACGGACGCGGGAGCCTGCTGCTTCCTGGAGAGGGGCAGGACGGCGCCGTGCAGCCGGTGCTGGCGGCAGTGCGCCTTCATGTTCTGGGCAAAGGCGAAGGTCCTGCCGCAGTCGGGGCAGCGGAAGGGCTTCTGGCCCGTGTGCAGGTACTGGTGCTGCTGCAGGAGGCTGCCGTACTTGAAGGACTTGCCGCAGGTGGCGCACCGGTGGGAGCGCACGTTCTCCCAGTGCCGGCGCCGGTGGTCCTCCATGACGGAGTAGTACTTGAACGCCATGCCGCAGTCGGGGCACTCGTAGGGCTTGAGGACGGCGTGGCAGCGCTGGTGGTGGCGCAGGGCCACGCTGTCCGAGAAGGCCTGGTGGCACTCCTGGCACGTGAACACGCTCTCCAGCGAGTGGCTCTGCATGTGCCGCGTCGCCGAGTTCTTGAAGCCAAACTCCTGGCGGCACAGCGGGCAGCGGTACGGCTTCTCCGAGGCGGCGCCGCCGGCGGAGGAGGAGCCGCAGCCGTGGGACCGCATCTTCTCCACGGTGGAGAAGAACTTCTCACACGTGGCGCACTTGAACGACAAAGTCCTCACCTCTCGGGTGGTCGGACTCGGCGCCTCCTTGCTGCTGGGGGGAGGAGACAGGAGGAGGTGCTGCTGCTGCTGTTGCTCCTCCTTCTCCTCCTCGCGGTGCTCGCTGCGGTGCTTGACCAGGCCGCTGCGGTGCTGGAAGCTCTGGCCGCACTCCTTACAGGTGAGCGGGTCCACCAGCTCGTCCTGGTGCGCGTCGTGCGAGTAGCGGTGGAGGTTGTACATCTCCCGCCGGGAGAACTTCATCCCACACTCCTTGCACTGGAGACTCCTTCTCCTTCGCTTCACGGGGGATTCTTCTTCTTCTTCTTCTTCTTCTGCCACCGGCTCCTCCTCCTCCTCCTCCTCCTCGGCGGCGGCCGCTTCCATCTCCTCCACTGCCGTCCCGTCGGCCGCCTCGCGTTCCGGGGGGCCGCGAACCGCGGCGTCTTTAGCCCCGCCGGTGCTTTCCTCTGCGTGGGCGGGCGGGGTTTCTTTGCCGTCGATCGCGTCAGCTTCAGCGCCCGGCTCACTGACGGCGTCGTTGTCTCTGACCTTGTTTAGGCCTTTCTCCACAGCGGGGGCCGGGGGGGGTTCGGGGGTTTCTTTAGCGGCGGCGTCGACTCCCTCGCCGTTCCGTTCTTCTTCAGCCACGCCTTTAACTGCACCTGTTCAACCACCACACGAACAATCAACAATCACGTTTTATATGTCACTACTTAAAGACTTCTTTCAAAGGGGAGCCATATGTTTTAACATTATGAGAATATCTTAGGACTGCTAGCATTATTACAGTGGTGGAAAGTAACTAAGTACATTTACTTAAGTACTGTACTTAAGTACAATTTTGAGGCATTTGTACTTTACTTGAGTATTTCCAATTTCCAATACTTTTACTTCTACTCCACTACATCTCAGAGGCAAATATTGTACTTTTACTCCACTGCATTTACTTGAAAACTTTAGTTACTAGTTACTTTTCAGATATAAATTATGATATAATGAAACCTACATTATTTAACCACTTTAAACCTATTTTATACATAGGGCTATTTGAAAATAGCCGATCTGCAAGCTCACAACGCGTCGCATCATGTGAGCTTGTAGATCTGCTATTTTCAAATATTTAGTACTTTTACTTTTGGTACTTTAAGTACATTTTGATGCCAATACTTTTGTACTTTTACTCAAGTACATTTTTAATTCTGGACTTTTACTTGTAACAGAGTCTTTTAATATTGCAGCATTGGTACTTTTACATAAGTAAAGAATTTGAGTACTTTTCCCACCACTGCCAGGCTGCATATAGTGTAATACTGAACCGTACCTTTGGACCAGAACAAAGTCACATACAAATGCATCGCATTACAACAATTTGATTTATAACTACAGTGCTGTATCACTAGTGTTGTGTTGGCAGTGTAGCCAAATGCTAATCAATCACTCATCTGTGTTTTCAACAAAACAAAAACAATTCTGCCTTTTTTTTCCACATGCATGCACTGTTCTGCTATCATATTTACGGTCTAATAAATTGTCTTTTGCTCAGATGGCAGTGACTGAATGAATGAATGACTGAATTTGGTGTTTAACCCATTGAGGCCTGGAACTGTGTCATTTTTAGATTTGAGCTAAAAAGCATTATTTTCCACTTTGGGCTATTCAAAAATAGCAGATCTACAAGCTCGTGGCGCGGCACCGAGTGCCGCGCTACGAGCTTGTAGATCTGCTATTTTTTTTTTATCGTGAAAATGTGTGCAAATCTTTGAATATATATATTTTTAAAGCGAACATTTTTAACTCAAATCGTTGCTTCTGGGGGGTCCCTGGAACAAAATATTTTGATGGGGGTCCGCAGCCAAATACATATAATTGTGGGGGTCCTTCACATGAAAAAGATTGAGCACCACTGATATAGAAACATACGTTTTTCAGAAAACTGTTAGGATTTAGGAGACATGTAGAATCGGCTTCAGGTCTCAATGGGTTAAAAAGAAAGAGCACATCAGCCTTTTTTCCATGGCAAAATATCACCAGGAATAAAAACACAATAGAAGCCGTAAGGCTTATTGTGGTCAATCAAACAATCACAACATAAACTACATAACACAAGGAACAAGCAGTTGGCAATCCTTACAAATAAAAGTATACAGTGAAACAGGCCATTCTGCTCCAGGTTCATTTCAAAACACACAGACAGACACTTCTTCCAATGCATGAGTTTAAAAATGTTTATGCATAATCATGCATTTTTTTGTCAATAAAACCATGAATCAACGCATCGAGCACCACACCTTTCTCTGCATCAGAGGGGGGGTTGTGTTTGTGGGTGGGGTCTGTATCTTCATCAGATATGTCTTCAATCAGCGAGTCCATCTGTGGAGGTTCAGGTTTGACCACATCACTGCTACAGTCTGGGAGAGGGAAGAGAAGAAACGTGGATTTAAAAAAAGGTGTTGCAAGTGATTTTTTTTTTGGGGTTGTTTTTGTTAAAAAAGGTTTAATCTATCGAGTGTTTGTTTGTTCACTAACTTAAGACCTGGAGAAGCATCTGTGTCATTTTTAGATTTGAGCTAAAAAAAAGCATTATTTTACACTTTGGGCTATTCAAAAATAGCAGATCTACAAGCTCGTGGCGCGGCACCGAGTGCCGCGCCACGAGCTTGCAGATCTGCTATTTTTGAAAAATCTTGAAAATGTGTGCAAATCTTTGAATATATTTTATGTTTTTAAAGCGAACATTTGTTACTCAAATCTTTGCTTCTGGTGGGGGGGTCCCTGGAACAACATATGTTGAGATGGGGGTCCGCGACCAAATACATATCATTTTGGGGGTCCTTGACACATGAAAACGTTTGGGAACCACTGACATAGAAACATACGTTTTTTTCAAAAAACAGTTAGGATTTAGAAGACATTTTTATAGAATTGGCTTCAAGTTTTAATGGGTTAACCACGTTAATACTCATTGAAAACACACACACCCCTGTTTCTGGTGACTGATGTCATTTTGGGGGTCCTTGACATGAAAAGGTTTGAAAACACCACTGATATTACAACAACAAAAAGGTTTTTCAGAATCCTGTTAGGATTTAGCAGATATTTGTTGATCTGTTCCTGGAATGAATGGCTTCAGAAAAAAAGCCTCATAATTCTGCGTTCACACTGGGAGACACAAAAGACACACAGCGTATCTGTAGCTTTGTATTGTTGTAGCTGCCAGTGTGAACATTTAATTTACACCACCTTTAAATCAGTGGTTCTCAACCTTTTCAGGCCGTGACCCCCCCAAAATAATCATAGTTGAACTGGGGACCCCCCAAAATAATCACAGTTGAACTGGGGACCCCCCAACATAATCATATTTGAACTGGGGACCCCCCAAAATAATCACAGTTGAACTGGGGACCCCCCAAAATAATCATATTTGAACTGGGGACCCCCCAAAATAATCATATTTGAATTGGGGACCCCCCAAAATAATCATATTTGAACTGGGGACTCCCCAAAATAATCATATTTGAACTGGGGACTCCCCAAAATAATCATATTTGAACTGGGGACCCCCCACCCTGACAAGCACTTGGAATGTAGGAGTTGAGCCGTTACATTTAGTTTGACTCGGTTCTACAGATAAATATCATGAAAATAGCTGATCTACAAGCTCGCGTTGCCTCTTTCTTATATTATTTGACAATTTGGCCAATGTTTGTATAGTATAGTTTGTTGACAACTTTAGATACTGTAAAAGTCTTTTTCTTTTCTTTCGAGATATTAAAAAAGGACCTTAAATTGTCACCTCACTGTCATCTGGGGAGGGACCCCCCCAAAAATCATGTGGGACTGGGGACCACCCTCAGGGTCCCGACCCACAGGTTGAGAACCACTGCTTTAAAATGGTAAAAGGAGCCTTTAGTTTATAAAGCATTTTTACACTCTTTAACCTCATAACCTAACAGACAGACTGTGTTCATCACGTGGTCCAACTGAACAGCACTGCTCTGGTCACGTGACGTGAGCAACATCAAAGCAGCTTGGCCTACATTATGTAAACAAACGGCACACATGCACACTCGCGCGCACGCACACACACACACACACACACACACACACACACACACACACACACACACACAGTGTTAGTGTCTCTTGACTCAAAGAGAGAGTAGTCATAGTACAAATTGAAACACATGCTCCATGTGGCTCCATTTGTACACTTTCACAGTTGAAACACACACACACACGCGCACGCACACACACACACACACACACACACACACACACACACACACACACACACACACACACACACACACACACACAGTGTGTGTCAAACAGCATTACATTAGCATTAGCTTCGATGCTAACGTCAGGCACCTGCAGCAATCACTAGTCTATCCAACAACGTTAGCAGACAGACAGACAGACAGACAGACAGACAGACAGACCCGTATCCATAGCGGCTTCCTCCTCCTCCTCGGATCCGGAGCACCCAGCTCCCGGGGAGGAGCAGGAGGAGGAGGAGGTGGACCCCCCGGCCCGGGGAGCCCCGGGGGTCCGCAGTGAGGCCTGGTGGTCCTCACGTTTCTCCTCCAGTGGATCACACTGGGCAGTACGTACAGCCTCCTCCTCCTCCTGCTCCTCCTCCTCCACCGGGCTGCTCCGTGGCTCCAGGCCGGCGGAGGGGCTCCCTGCCCCGGGCTGCCGGGGCAGGGAGCCCGGCGGAGGGCTGCTGGACGCACCGGTCCCTCTGCGTTCTGCTGGAGCCTCTGGTTCTGCTTCTGGTTCTGGTTCTAAGCTCATGATGTCGCGGTTCTCCGGCTCTGCCGCTCCTCCCGGTGGGTCTTCCTCCCCCGGCGGTGGGTCTTCCTCCGGGGGAGGAGAGGACCGTGGCCACCCTACAGCAGCAGCGGCCATGTTTAGAGAGCAGAGCCTCCTCCTCCGTCTGGAGATATTTGTGTTTGTTCCTAGCATGAGCGGGGCGAGACGAGGCTTCTGATTGGCTAAGCCATGGTTCACATGGTACTTTCTCTTACAGCCCGTACATCTACGTAAACGTTCAGATTACAAATATAAAGTGCTGGCCCCACGGCCACGGATGTTACAAGTTGAAACGGGTGGGTCTAAGTATCCGTATCTTACGTATTGTTCAATAAAAAAGCATTTTAATCCGATTGGCGGCCATTTTCTCATAGAGTTATAATGTATCAGAGTGCAATACACCGCCCAACCGATAGGGTCGCGTAGTTGAACGCATATGGAGAAAATTCAAAGAAAATGGCCACCGATCGGATTAAAATGCATTTTTATTGAACAATACGGAAGATACGGGTACTTAGACCCACCCGATTCAACTTGCTACTTCTGTGACCGTGGGGTCAGCACTTTATATTGTAAATGTGAACGTTTATGTAGATCTACGGGTTGTAAATGGAGAAAGTGCCAAAACCAGGTTTAAGTTCCGCCATGACTGTCATGATATGACAGTAATGTTTCAGGGCTATGATTGGCTGAGAAGGGGGTAGGGAGCGCTCGGCTGTGTTCACTCGGACCGCGCGGGGCGGTGTTGACATGTCGGAGGTTGAGACACTAGGGGAGGTTGACGAGGATCTACTATTCTGTCCCTATCGGGTCATCAGAACTCGGACGGCGCTGAGTCGGCTCTAGTGAGTGGCAGCGGTGGCCTAGTGGTTAGAGGGGCGGCCTTGATACCGGAAGGTCCCTAGTTCGATTCCCCAATTCATCACATCAATCATGAATCACCGCTGAATAGCCCTTGAGCAAGGCTTCCATGCAGGGTCCGGCTGGAAACAAGCTTTGTGCTTAGTCCGACACCCTGGGTAAACAACAAACTTTGCTTTGCTTTGCTTGTGGACTTCGCAGCGCTCGGCACGGCGACTCGCTCGCCTAAGCTCGCTCGGCGGTGCCTCTCATGGCTCAATAAGTCCCATTCAGGCCTCCGTCGGGTTGTCCTAAAACAAAACAAGCGCCCCCTCGCCCCGCTCATCCTAGGAATACAAATGTAGCGTCTGTCTGTTGGACCACAGCTCACTGGAGGAGACACACTTTTACATACACACTCACACATGTGGGTTAGGGTTAGAGACATTGTTTCCAAACAAATGAACAATGTAGCAAAATAGTATGAGGTCTACTACATGTAGACAGACAGACAGACAGACAGACAGACAGACAGACAGACAGACAGACAGACAGACAGACAGACTATCTCTCCATCTATGCACCTTGCTAACTGCCAACTGTAACAGGAAGACATCACACCCAAAGAGAGCTTGAAAACATGACTGATAATGAAAAACTATATATAAGTAATTCTAACAGCAAAAGCAAAATACAAATTATTATTGCTTTGTTGTATTTTTGCTCAGCTAGTTTGATTGTAAAGTTACAATGTGACACAGCTGTTTACACACATGTGTTCATTCTATTTTAATTGTACATTTATTAGTTTTGATTGTTCTTTTATTTCACACTTGCTTTGGCAATATAAATGTATGTTTTCCATGTCAATAGAGCCCCTTTGAACACAATAATGGAAGAGAATAGACGAACAAAGAAATAAAGAAAGAAGAGAAACACATTCATGCTCACTAAATAAAGATTTAGATTCTGGTGACTTTCCTCTGGTCTGGTACATTATAATCTGAGTTCCCAGAAGTTTTCGCCAGCTCAGGTACATTATTATTATTAATATAGGCCATTTTTTTCACCTATAAAATAATTACATGTAATACATACAATAATTACTCAACATAGGGAGTCCAGGTTGAAAGTGACTAATGATGGTTTATGGTTTAAAACCATAGATTGAGTTTGACGCACATGTGACAGGTAACTGACTGTGTGGTTACTGGGAAGTATCGCGAGAGAAATCAATCACAGCGCGTTCCTTCTGGTCGATGGGATCGAGACCTCGCCAAGACGATGTCCATAGAGGCCACAAGGTGGCGTCAAATGCCAATCTAGCAGAATAACCGCAAAGAACTGTATTAATGTTTTTTAATTATCTTAAATTATTAACATTTTATCAGCAGGCAGGCACTCAATGCAAGGAAAATGTGTGGTGTACATACATGATCTTTTCACTCTATAAAGCTATTCGGTGGGAAAAGTGTAATATTGCAGCTAAAAGAAGAGTAGGCTGTGCTTTTGCAGAGATAGATAGTATCTCTGTCACTGATGTATTAGTCGTCATCATGGTGGACATTTATTAACCACTTAAAACCCAGCATCTGTATTGTGGGGAAAGCTTTCGCAGGGAAATAGCAGATCGAGAAGCTCACAACGTGTTTATAACCAAGTATTTGGTGATCTATACCAGTGGTTCTCAAACTTTTTCATGTCAAGGACCCCCAAATTGACACTTATTAGCCCGCGGACCCCCATTTGAAAAGATATGCCAGGACATCCATAATAAGAGAAGATTTTTACAGTAATTCTCAACCATTTTAATTTCAAGGACCCCCAGTTTGACATGCATTAGGTTACGGACCCCCATTTAATGGCATTACTATCTCTGGGACCCCAATTTATATTGTAAAATCTATGTTAATTTAACTCTGATAGTGTACAAATGGAACCAAGTTCCATTTGTACACTCTCAGAGTTACAGACCCATAAGGGTCCATTTGGTTCCTAACTATCCATCATTTAGCTGGGGACCGCCTGGAACTCCCTCAAGGACCCCTGGGGGTCCCCGGACCCCACTTTGAGAACCAAGGATCTATACTATCTGTCTAATACATCATCTTAAATTGCTGGTTTAATGATTATTTATAGTCTGTCATTTATCTTCTTTTGTTAACATGTATAATGTAAGATGTCAGACTTCTACACCATTTGTTTTGTTTTACGTTTTTTGGTAATAAAAGCAGTATTCATATAGATCACCTCATGAGAATCACGTGTAATTTATAGGAGACTTTATTAAAGTTTGGTTGTTGATACATTTCAGCAGAACAGACGCCATCTACAAAATATAAATTGTGCAAAATGATACGCAGATCGGATTTAATTTGTGGTTTTCCTTGCAACACCCTATATGTACACAAACATACTGCATGCAGGATTATTATACATAGCCCTACTTATTCATGTATATCCTCTTATCAACTCCACCAGCAACAGAACATGTTAAAAGGTAGTTAGTTATAAGTGATATGTTTGGGTTAAAACAAAAAGTATTTTGTTAAAAAGTTAAAAGCTCTGTATTCTGATAGTATAGCAGTGTTTGTTCAGTAACAGGGGTCCCTCTCCCTTAGCTCTGGTCCATAGCTTTAGAACGCTATGGACCAGAGCTAGGAGAACCCTTAGGACAAGGGGTCTTCAACGTTTTCAGGCCAAGGACCCCCTAGCTGAGAGAGAGATGAAGCAGGGACCGCCTCCTCTATATTGTATGAAAATTGTGTTTCAGATTAAACTTTTTTGTTCACTTGCTCTGCTCTTTTTTCCCTCTACACCTCTTTGCCAAAAAAAGCAGATCTACAAGCTCACAACGCCTCGCAGCGCCTCTGCTATTTTTGGCAAAAGTTCTCCTCAGAAAAGGGATATTAGGTTTCAAGTGGTTAAGGTAAAAAAATAAAATAATCATAACACAAAGATTTGGCGGACCCCCTGTAGTACCTCTGAGGACCCGCTAGGGGTCCCGGACCCCCTGTTGAAGACCCCTGCCTTAGGAGAACCCATTTATCAGCTTCAATTTGATTGTGTTCCCAGTTCCAGTTCCCAGTCTGCTCACTTATTTTGATGCATCCTGTTTTTTAAGCGCTGGAGAGACAGGCAGACCCCTGTTACTGAACAAACACTCTATAGCAATGATTACTATCACAATACAGAGCTATGAACACTTATTTTGAACAAAACAATATCACTTTAACAACCCCCGTTAACTCGAAGTCTAAACCGAAACAAATCTGACAAGTAACAGGTTGAAGTGCTTGAAGGAAGCATGGGCTACCGGTGATAATTATTAATTATCACTAAATAACTTGTCTGGTCTGCAAAGACTGATCCTGTTTGTCTCAGAATGCACTGAATAGAATATAATACAACTTTATTGCCTGACCGTGGCCAGGGAGGTGGAACGTAGGGCTGGGCACTTAAATATATCCAAAGTCGAAACCTAACATTTACAACCAATAACCGACTTAGATCTTGCTCACGGAGGTCAATCGAATAATTGAGAAGCAGCGTTTAATTATTTTTATAATTTAAAAGAAATGTTGCATGTGTCAACTAATCGTCACAAAATAAATTGAATATATGTTGTTTTATAAATTGAGCAAATCGATTCATTTGATGAAACACTTACAAGCCATGTATTATATTTGGCCCGTACGATGGTGGCGAGCGTGAATGGCCGATCTACGAGCTCACAACAGCTCGTCTCATGATGGCGATGCTTTGTGAGCTTCTAGATCTGCTATTTTTCTCACTTTTTTTAAATAAACGTTCGCTAATCATAATCAAAGCAAAAGTTTGAAATAACATCGATATTGATTTGCAGTCGCATGGCCCAGCCCTATTGTAGTGTCAATACATTGAGACCGAGAACGCATCTGTGTCATTTTAAGATTTCTTTGGATGTTCAAAAATAGCAGATAAACAAGATCATAGTGCGGCACTCTGTGCCGCGCTATGAGCTTGGAGATCTGCTATTTTTGTTGTTTTTTTTGATTTTTTTGCAAATCTTTGAATATATTTATATATATATGTTTTAAAGCGAACATTTTAAACTCCGCTCTGTGCTTCTGGGGGTCCCTGGAACAACACATTTTGAGATGGGGGTCCGCGACCAAATACATATCATTTTTGGGCAACGTACCGAAATTTGTTTTAGATACGTATTTGGCCGCGGACCCCCACCTCAAAATGTTTTGTTCCAGGGACCCCTAAATGTTCGCTTTGAAAATATATATTCAAAGATTTGCACACAGGATTTTTTTCCCAGGATTTTTCAAAAAATAGCAGATCTACAAGCTCGTAGCTCGGAGCTTGTAGATCTGCTATTTTTGAATAGCCAAATACATCTTAAAATGACACAGATGCATTCCCAGATAGAATGTGTTAAGGTGAAGCTGCTATTTACCAAAAGCACAGACATACAGTACAGTTTGCAGGTAAAGTACAATAAGAACTATTAAAGTGGCAAAAACGACTGCAGATTTACAAGTCCTTCCGTGACAAACGTTGATGATTGTCTAAATCTCAGCGGTTCTCAACCTTTTCTGAATCAGGGCCCACTTTTAAAAAAAAACATTTATTTTAATGGTCAATCAATGGAACTAACGTGGTATACTTTAAATCAGTGGTTTTCAACCAGTGGTCCGGGGACCACCAGTGGTCCTTGAGGGGGTTCCAGGTGGTCCCCAGCTAAATGATGGAGAGTTGGTAACAAATGGATCCTTATTGGGTAGATCTTCAACTCTTGAGAGCGTGAAATGAAACCAAATGGACCCTTACGGGTCCATTTGGTTTCATTTTACGCTCTCAAGAGTTAAATTATTGTTAAACATCTGCGTTACTTAATTTACAAGAAGTCTACTCAATTAGAGAATGTAGAAGAATTGTCATTTTGATTAACGTTTGCCTGTTATCTCTCCTATTGGTACCAACATCAATACAGCATGGAATTGTGGACAAAATCTTACCCAACGACAACAAAATATTCTAAAGTTTTGGGTCTGAGACGCTAAATCTCATCAAACGTTGGTTCCGTGACTCAAATGACGAATAAATAATGGCCCTTGATATGAAAAGGGATGAAAACCACTGCTTTAAATTCCTATTGTATTGGTATCACAATGAAAAAGTCATTTTTTTCCCCAAGGTTTTGAATAATGTTTTTTTTATATGAATGTCATATGATCATATTATAAAAGTCTTAAACTTAGTGATTTGCCAACTATTTGAGGGCCCACTTTGGCAACATCCTCACGGCCTCAACAGTGGGCCCCCGACCCACAGGTTGGGAACCGCTGGTATTTTTTATCTACAGTCCCCCCCATGGTAATAAAGGAGTTATAATAAGAGCACTGCGAAGTTTTCTGAGCACTACTGCCAAGCATGTACAAATACATGTAAAGCATGTACAAATACATGCATATTAAACATCTGGGTTTAATTATTCATGGATTTAACCGGGCATTATTATAAGACACGCCTCCTCAGCACCAGGGTTTCTAAAAAAAAAAAGGAGCATTCCACCCGTTTCTCGACCGTATCTTCATATAATCGGTCCTCAGTAATAATGTCCTTTATGAGAAGGCGCCGTTTGTGTCTACTCACTGTGTGTCTCATTGATGGGTTAACCCATTGAACCCAGGAAAGCCTACTGTGTCATTTTTAGATGTGTAGCTATAACAGGGGTGATGCAACTTTGATGATGGAGAGGGCCACTATATTTCCACACTCACTCCAGAGGGACACGTTACATGTCGTTGCTATCGGGCAGACACATCTTATCTCCGTATTTTAACTTTTTTTTCGTAAATTAATGCCGTACTTCATCATTCTAGTATGTCACACAAAAGTTGCAAAAAATAGCCGATCTACAAGCCCAAAACGCGTCGCATGGCGACGCGTTTTGAGCTTGTAGATCTGCTATTTTTTTGTGCTATTTTGGAATTGGAATCCTGTATTTCTTTTTGCTATTTTTGAATAAAAATCCGGAAAAGTATAATTTTCTAATTTAATTTCAAATGCATTTAGTTATACTTAACTTAAGTTAACTTTATGAACTTAAGCCATTAAGACCTGAAGCCGATTCTACAAATGTCATAACAGTTTTTCTGAAAAAATTATATGTATTTGGCCGCAGACCCCCATCTCAAAATATGTTGTTCCAGGGACCCCCAGAAGCAAAGATTTGAGTTAAAAATGTTCGCTTTAAAAGAATATAAATATATTAATTTGCACACCTTTTCTCAATTTTTCAAAAATAGCAGATCTACAAGCTCATAGCGCGGCACTCGGTGCCGCGCTATGAGCTTGTTGATCTGCTATTTGAATAACCAAAGTGTAAAATAATGCTTTTTAGCTCAAATCTAAAAGTGACACAGATGCGTCACAGGTCTTAATGGGTTAAATACGGGTAATAAGCGGGTCCTGTTTGCATGTTTGGACAATCATTTGGCTGAAATCAATAATATATCAGTATTCCAATATTAACCTGTGGGGCCGCATTAAGTGAAGGCGAGGGCCGCCAGTTTCCCATGTATGAGCTGTAACCATTATTCTATAAGCAGCAGAGATTTTGAGCATTTATAGATTAGATAAATAAAAATCTTGATTCATTGAAATGACCAAACCCCGCCTACCGATGATGTCACTGGTAGGCGGGATGCTGAACCGTCCACGGCTTCTCCTCTTGAGACACAGAACAGACATGGCGCCACCTTATGGACATTAGTGAGGATCAATTACTGTATATGAAGATAAAGGTTGAAAATGTGTGAAGTGCTCCTTTAAAAAGGAAACGTTGAGTCCTACCCCATGATAGTATGTTCATCAGATTCTCTGAGGGTTCAAATTAAAACCACTTGAACCCTATATGACGTCCCCCAGGGCCAAGGGTCTATACTTGGTCCCCAACTTTTTTCCCCCCATTACATCCAAATCTCTTACCTGAAAAGAGCCTATATATATACGAGCTCAAAACACAGCATGTTGTGAGCTTGTAGATCGGCTATGTTTTGCCAAATGTTTGACTATTATGAGTTAGTCTTGAGAAAGATGATCAGAGATCCCCACCTACTGTATACTGGAGGTGTGGTGACATCTTTACATTTAACCTGTTCAATCCGGGAACACATCTGTCATTTAAGATGTCTTTGGCTATTCAAAAATAGCAGATCTACAAGCTCATAGAGCTTGCAGATCCGACAGGGAAAAGTTTGAGAACCACTGATATAGCAACATATGTTTTTCAGAAAACTGTTGGGATTTGTAGAATCTGCCAAATTGCTAAAAATTACACGATTTTTCAAAAATAAAATAAGCTCATAGCACGGCACTTGGAAAATGACAGAGATGCGTTCCTGGTCTTAATGTTTTAAGGACTGTGGGGGGGATGTGCATAATTATTCTTTTTTTTCATAATGACAAATTTCGACCTTCCCAGAACAGGGACTTAGTATTGTAGGGTTCATGTGGTTTTAAACCTGTAACCATGTTAGTCTGATGCGTTCAGAGTGCGTTGGAGCGTTGGTTTACAGATGGAGGAGGAGCCGTCCTGACAGAGAACTAAGACTAACGTCTCAGTTTGATGGCAGATTATTATTTACAACAACAGCGTCAATAGAAAAGAGGGGGAAAAAAATAAAAAGGGAAGAAGAACATGATTTCAAGCAAGATGTTCTGACAGCAAGTTCAATAACGCTCGACCCTGTGTGTGTGCGTGTGTGTGTGTGTGTGTGTGTGTGTGTGTGTGTGTGTGTGTGTGTGTGTGTGTGCGTGTGCGCGTCGAACATAATCGGGTCTGTGTTCTACACAAAAAGTCTTGATTCACACTCTGTTGCGCGCGACAATACCCAGAACTACAAGCCCACAGCGCGTCGTGAATACGACACGTTGTGGGCTTGTAGGTCTGCTAGTATTAGTATTAATAGTACGTTCTCGGCGCGCAGCAACAGAGCCGGAGCACAAACCAGGCTTTAACTCCGTCATCTTCTTCTTCAGCGCCGTCTCCGTCGCCTGTGATCCACAGTTCTGCCCCGCCGCGGCCGCTGCGAAGTTCCGTTCATGCCCGCCGTGGCGGCGGCGGGGAGGGGCGTGGGGACGGGGGCGGGGGCCACTACCGGAGGAGGAGGAGGATCGGGGCGGAAAGTGCCGGTGCCGTGCAGCATCTCCGGCGCGGGGGGAGGCGACGACGATGTGGCGACCGCCGCCGTCGCCGATGCCGACGCCGATGCGACCCCGACCGACGGATTATTGGACCGTCGGGAGGGGAGCTGCTGCTGCTGAGACTGTTGTTGTGCTGAGTGTGTCTGCAGCTGCTGCTCTAACTGTTGTTGTTGTGGTTCCAGCGGCTGCGTTGGAGCCTGTTGTGGTGGTGGGACGTGTTGTTGCTGTTGTTGTTGTTGTTGTTGTTGCGGCTGCTGGGGAACCCGGTGGTGTTGCTGCTGAGGCTGAGGCTGAGGCTGAGGCTGTGGCGCTTGTTGCTGCTGCGCCTCCAGCACTCCCAGGAGCCTCTGCAGCAGCGCGTTGTTCTGCTGCAGGCTGACGGCCAGGGACTCCTGCGAGGCCACCAGCGTCCGCAGGTCGCGGCGGAAGCCGTCGCCGAACTCCCGCAGGCTCTTCTCCACGCGGTCGCCCAGCTGGACGGCCGCCTCGCCCAGCACCCGCAGCTCGTCCTCCAGCCAGGAGCCGTGCGGCGGCGGGGCCTCCAGGGGCCCCCCGCCCTGCTGGTGGGCCCCCAGAGACGGCTGGGGGCTGCCCGGTGGAGAGAGAACATCCAGAGGATTATAGTTAAATTGTGTATGTCCCTCAAACGTTTTTCAAAAGGTTTGAGCCTAAATCAAGCCTCAGATATACTCATTCATACTAACTTCTCTCTGGCTTATAAAGCACTTTCACCTGCAATACCACATTGTCCTGTTTGGCACGGGGCGCTATTGAGCCAGTTTGTATGCATGTTTTCTCCTGGTGAGTGGAAAAAAAGGAAAACATTTTTTTTTTTTATCTCAGTTGGAACTGAAAAACGTGAGGGCAATCCCTCCCGTTTTTCAGATCCAACTGAGATTTAAAAAAAAAAAGAAGTTTGCTTGTGGCGTCACTTTCGGGGCCGAATCAGTTTGGTCTGTTTTGAGACCAATTTACAGAAAACCCCAGATATGCTGTGAAAGCCTGAGTGTTCAAACTGGGGTGTTTTTTGGGATAGAAGAGAGGTAGGGGAGACCAAAAACACACAAAAAAGAAGGAAAAGGTGTAATTCACGGTGTAGTCCCTTTAACTAACTTACTGCTCATTCATGGACTGGGCAGCGACTACACTCGATGCGCTCTGTTCACCTAAGTACACACCACAACAACACATGGACAGGACCACATCCTTTTCACAGCTACTCAAAAAACACATCCCAATGTTCTAATCCAGGTTGTGGGAGCGACGGGTGTCCGGCCGTGTTTGTGTGTGTGCGTGTGTGTGTGTGTGTGTGTGTGCGTGTGCGTGTGCGTGTGTGTGTTAACCCAGACATCTTTACATCTTTGACAGCTAATACACCAGATGTTGTTGTGGTGAATTTTTTTTTCATGTCAAAGACCCCCAAATTGACACTTATTAGCCCGCGGACCCCCATTTCAAAAGATATGCCTCGGGGACCCCCATAAGAGAAGATTTTTACGGCTCTAGCAGTGATTCTCAACCATTTTAATTTCAAGGACCCCCAGTTTGACATGCATTAGGCTACGGACCCCCATTTAATGGCATTTGTATAACTTGGACCGCAATTTATATTATAAAATCAATGTTAATTTAACTCTGAGAGTGTACACATGGAACCAAATGGACCCGATAGGGTCCATTTGGTTCCATTTGTACACTCTCAGAGTTACAGACCCATAAGGGTCCATTTGGTGCCTAATCTATCATTTAGCTGGGGACCCCCTGGAACTCCCTCAAGTACCCCTGGGGGTCCCCGGACCCCACTTTGAGAACCAATGGCCTAGAGGAGGCCTTTATGACCAAGGTCATTAAATACCAACCACTACATACCATCTCAGAGCTGGGTTATAGGTGCAGACTATTTGTTTTTATATCCGGCAGCCTGGGACATACCTGCAGACTGGCTGTTAGAGGGTTTCAACAACTTAGGATGCCCAGAAAGGAGGCAAAAAGGCTGGCAAAGTATTGTGCTATCTCTGCTATAATTGGCAGTCGCCATATATGGCGGAGACGCTGTTACTTATACCCGTAGAGTACTGAGTGACATGCTTATTGTATCATGAAAACATATGCCATGATTATGTGAATGTAACCCTACTGCACCTATAATAGTTGTGTCCCTGTATGTATTATCCTTTATGTGGACATAAATAAATGGTTAAAATGTGTGTGTGTGTGTGTGTGTGTGTGTGTGTGTGTGTGTGTGTGTGTGTGTGTGTGTGTGTGTGTGTTTATGAGCCGGTGTTTGTGTGTGTTCTCTGTGGGTCTGCACTGCGGCGACAGGTGTGTTGGAACTGTTGCAGGTACCAACTTAAGTACAAAGTCACGTTCCATCCCGTATATACTGTCTGTGCACAGCGCATAACCCACACTCTGCACATACTTTGGGTGCTCATATGCCCGGACGGGTATATTTTAATTTCTGCTACTGCTTTGAATATTTAATTAGATTTACAGTAAAACAAATTTACACGAATACAAAGACCAGACAGAAGCGGGACGATCCGCTTTAGCCCCGAATCACATTCACATTCACATTCACATCCGAAACATTGTGGGAGGCAACAGTCTACAATAAAGAAACACTAAATTAACAAATAAAAAACAAACTCAAACTAAAAGCATTTTCATAAAATAAAAACTAAACTAAAGCAGCAAAACCCTCTTTTAACTAAGCTAAGCTAAATAAAAAAATATCTGAAAACATAAAAGTCAAAAAGGAAATAAAACCTAAAAACGAATGAAATAAAACCTAAAAACAAATGAAACATTGCTAAACTCTACTGACCTGGAAGGAGGGCTGCCGTTGAAGAAGGGGGCGCTATAGAGCGGCGAGGGGGGCAGCCATCGTTCAGAGGGGGGCGGGGGTCCGATGCCCAGGCCCAGGCCCAGGCCCAGCTTGTCCTCCATGCTGTTCTCGGGACCCCCGTCACAGTCGGGGTCCCCCACCATGTCCCTGTCCCTCTCTGGGTTGTCCTCGTCCTTCTCCAGGCCGTCCCGCTCAGACCCGTCCCCTCCGCCCCCTACTGGAACACACAGGGAACAACACTTGATTTGATGTATTTGACGTTGAGGTTTGAAATAACAACAAACATGACAAACATGCTACCCCACTGAGCCATAGTCGACTATTAGACCTCCGTCTAAAACTGGGTTATAATCGATCTAACAGTGAACGTTTTTTAGCCGTCTAGGCTTAGCCTAGACGTTGATTAGATGTTTTTTAAGCGTCTGTATATAGACGTCTATATTATAGACGTCATTTCAACGGCTATAATATAGACCATTGGTTCTCAAAGTGGGGTCCGGGGACCCCCAGGGGTCCTCGAGGGAGTTCCAGGGGGTCCCCAGCTAAACGATGGATAGTTAGGAACCAAATGTAACGGGTCCATTTGGTTCCATTTGTACACTCTCAGAGTTAAATTAACATTGTTTTTACAATATAAATTGGGGTCCCAGAGGTAGAAATGCCATTAAATGGGGGTCCTCCATAGCCTAATGCGTGTCAAACTGGGGGTCCTTGAAATTAAAATGGTTGAGAATCACTGCTAGAGCTGTAAAAAATCTTCTCTTATGGGGGGTCCCTGGCTTATCGTTTCAAATGGGGGTCCGCAGGCTAATAAGTGTCAATTTGGGGGTCCTTGACACGAAAAAGTTTGAGAACCACTGATATAGACGGCCTAGCCCTTACACGTCTAATAGCCCGAAAAATGCTCAGTGGGTTCTCAACAGTGTTGATTTTGACAGCAAATTTTTTATTCAGTTTTAGTCATAATCTTTTGAATCAAATCCCATTTAGTTTTAGTCATATTTTAGTCATCTGAAATATTTTACTGTTATTAGTCTAGTTTTAGTCGACTAAATATCATTACATTATGGTCGACTAAAATGTATGTTGGCGGTGCCTTGATGGCGTCATAATGGCTGATTTTACACTTGGTTGCATGCTGAAAATAGCCGATCTACAAGCTCACAACGCGTCGCGCTGCGACGCGTTGTGAGCTTGTAGATCGGCTATTTTCAGAGCTCAACACCTGAGCTCAACCAAACATAAACTGACTTGTCTTTTAGTTCTACTGGATCTCTTCTCCACTAGTCCCTCACTAACATTTAAGTCTAGTTTTTATTTGTTGACGAAATTGTCAATGTATTACAATTAGTTTTAGTCATCATAGCTTAGTTTTTATTTAGTTTTTATCTAGTTTTCGTCTGTGAATAAAGGTAGTCGACCAACATTTCTCGTCATAGTTTCAGTCGACGAAATCAACACTGCTTCTCAAAAGACAGTCAAGGATAAAAAACACAATAAAGTCAAAGACTTAATTCCATTGTGGTCCTATATGGAAAACATATAAAAAAGGTATCGGTACATACATTTATATCCAACACTTTAAAAGACTATAAAAACAAAAGAAAAACTGTTCACAGCATAAATAAAATAAATTAAACAAAGCGCTTCTGTAACATTACTTTGACATTATGTTTTACAAGTTAATCCTTAATCCACTTAAACTCTATATACTTATATATCAGACATATATAGCTCTTTTCTTAGGACCCAAAGTCGCCTTAAAAAACAAATCAAAAGAAGCAACTTAACTAAAGTATATCTCGCCAAATATAGCTGATTTACAAGTTCACAACACAGATCTGCTATTTTTGGACAAATTGTTGGCCTCAGCCAGGACAGGGGCGCTAGGGTTCAAGTGTTTAACCAATTTTTGATTTGAGCTAAAAAAATAAGCATTATTTTACACTTTGGCTATTCAAAAATAGCAGATATACAAGCTCATAGCGCGGCACCGAGTGCCGCGCTATGAGCTTGTAGATCTGCTATTTTTGAAAAATCGTGAAAATCTTTGAATATATATTATTTTAAAGCAAACACTTTTAACTCAAATCTTTGCTTCTGGGAGGTCCCTGGAACGAAATGTTTTGAGATGGGGGTCCGCGGCCAAATACGTATCATTTTGGGGGTCCTTGACATGACAACGTTTGAGCACCACTGATATAGAAACATACGTTTTTCAGAATACTGTTGGGATTTAGAAGACATTTGTAGAATCGGCCTCAGGTCTCAAAGGGTTAACTACAAGTAACTACTACTTATGTAAATTAAATAAGAACAAGCTAAGCCAGCTAGAAACAGGATCAACAACAACAACACTGTGGCACATTTCTGTCACCCTGCTAGACTGGTCTGAAGAGTGACACATGTCAAACCTCAGTCCTCTTAAGATTGAAGTGCAGAAATATCAACACGTTCCCCTTTTTCTGTCTTTAGTTCATGATCATAAAAGTGTGAGAATGTGGCCACTGGCTCTAAACACTCTCTCTCTGAAGGAACACAGAGAGATATAGACACAGTTTTCAAGCCATTTGTGTAAAAATAATAAAAATAATAGATATACATATATATATATATATATATATATATACATGTTCTGGTCTACAAGCACAGAATGTGTCACAATGTAAGCTTGTGGAAAAATGCAGAGAGGATGTTTAGTATCTTGATACTAGGCGATTCACTAGCGTAACCCAGAAAGAAAGATCTAGGGATGTTAACAATTAATCTATAATCAATGAATTGCCGTTAAGAATTTACTCGATAAAATGTATCGATTTTCAATTAATTGAAAAAAAAAAAGTTGTATTCCTTTTTCTTTGGGGGGGGGGGGCGGGCGGGGGGCTAGAGAAAGTTACAGGTATGGTGTGTGTGATATGAAATGTGAGTTTACCATAATCAGAGTAATCCTTAATCATATTCAAGGGCTTTTGGAGAGAAATGAGACAGACTCCATAGATAGAGCACTGCAGAGGGGAGGTGTGTGTGTCTGTGTCCAGCTGATGCTCGTTGAGGCTCGTTAATGTTACTGTATATACATCACGTCAATTATGTCTCTGCACTCATTTTCGGTTTCGGACAAGAATTCTCCTTTTGGTCCTATAAAACGGCGCTCATCAATTCATGAATGAATCGATAACTTGCATGCCTAGACAGATCCTAACTATCCTACTATAATTCTAGTAACCTCTGTCTGTAGTGGTGTCTGTAGTGGTGAAGCTACCCGGTTCTCCGGTTCTCCTCAGTGGCTGGAGCAACTGCTCTGATTTTGCACACAGCCATTGACCATTACCATCTGAACTTAACTGTGAAGCCCGTTTTTCAATTTCATCAAATCTCAGCTTCTTATTAGCGTTTACGTGTGAAACAATGTCGCCTCCCGGGTTGCCAGATCATGTGCGCATATCCCCCCACGGATGCGTCGACCGGGTATGGTCTAGTAATAATAATAACAATAAGCATTTTACCTGGATCAGAGTCGGTGAAGCATGGGAAGCTGCTCTTGGCTCTGGCGCTCTGCTTCTGCCGGGCCTGCTGAAGCCTGGGGCTGGACTGGGACGGCCGGCCCAGCATGGAGGACCCCCTGCTGGACGGGAGGTAACAGGTGCGGTGGCGCGCGTCGGCCAGCCTGCCGCCGTTGCGCCTCTTCAGGTCGTCCCAGCGCTTCTTGACCTCGCGGAGGGTGCGCGGCACCCGGGACACGGCGTTCACCCGCTCCAGGATGCCCGCCCAGATGCGCTCCCTCTCGCGCCGGCGGAGCCGCCCCGCCGGTCCGAACAGCTCCCCTTCACAGCGGGTGACCTCTGACACCAGCACCTCCAGCTCCGCCCCGCTGAAACGACTCTTCCTCTTACCCGCCCCGCCCGCGGCCAACGCTGCTGACATCCCCCTGTCTGCAGGGAGGAGACATTACACGCTGTTTAAACCACATGAACCCTGACGTCCCCCTGTCTGCAGGGAGGAGACATTACACGCTGTTTAACCACATGAACCCTGACGTCCCCCTGTCTGCAGGGAGGAGACATTACACGCTGTTTAAACCACATGAACCCTGACGCGAACGGTCTATTACTCTAATGTCGAAGCAAGGGGGCGGGGGGTGCGGGTGTACCCGGAAGTTGAGACGCACTGTGATTGGCCAGTAGTCACTTTGAGTGGCAGTTGGGGCAAACGCAGTCAGTGGGTCAAACGCAGTCCCCACCAAAAATATTTACGATTCTGTCCCTATCGGTGCATAACTCGGACGGCGCTGAGTCGACTAGCAGACCTTCGGCTGGTCGTTGCGGGCACTCGCGCCTGGAGGCGCTCGGGCGCAACTCCTCAGCCTCAAGGTCTGCTGAGTCGGCGCGCCTCCGTCATGGTCCAAAAATATACTTAATCGGCGAAAAAAAGAAAAAAAGAAGATGACTGAAAAGGTTTCACCCCAAGCGGGAGTCGAACCCAGCCTACCAGTAGTAGTGGGTTGGGGGTCTAGTGATTAGCGAGGTGCGCCACTGAGGCCGGTGCCGAAATTGGGTATTTTGGTTGTATTAGAATGTGACGTCCTACTCTTCTATTGTAGAAGAAAGAGGGCGGGGGCGCCTCGCCCCGGCTCCCGCCCCCTTGCTTCGACATTAGAGTAATACGCTGTTCGCAACCCTGACGTCCCCCTGTCTGCGGGGAGGAGACATTACACGCTGTTTAAACCACATGAACCCTGACGTCCCCCTGTCTGCAGGGAGGAGACATTACACGCTGTTTAAACCACATGAACCCTGACGTCCCCCTGTCTGCAGGGAGGAGACATTACACACTGTTTAACCACATGAACCCTGACATCCCCCTGTCTGCAGGGAGGAGACGTTACACACTGTTTAACCCATTAAGATCTGAGGCCGCTTCTAAACATTTTCAAAATCCTAAAAAAAAATCAAAAAAAAAAAAAATATATAAAAAAAAAAAAAAAAAATCACGATTTTTCAAAAATAGCAGATCTACAAGCTCATAGCGCGGCACTCGGTGCCGCGCTATGAGCTTGTATATCTGCTATTTTTTAATAGCCAAATACATCTAAAGTGACACAGATGCGTTCCAGGTATCAATGGGTTAACCACATGAACCCTGACATCCCCCTGTCTGCAGGGAGGACACATTACACACTGTTTAACCACATGAACCCTGACGTCCCCCTGTCTGCAGGGAGGACACATTACACACTGTTTAACCACATGAACCCAACGCTGCTGACATCCCCCTGTCTGCAGAGCAGAGAGGAGGGGGCCTTAACATTAGACACAGTACTTAGAATTACACTTTTCCAACCTTATCTTCATATAATTGGTCCTCACTAATGCTCATCATAGGATGGTACCATTAGTCACTCTGTGTCTCAGAGGAGGGCTGTGGACAGTTCAGAAACCTGTGACATCAGTCAAATCTGAGAGGCAGAGTGAGCAGACAGAAATGGTACCATGTTATAATTATATGAAGATAAGGCTGAACATGGCTGGGGTCAGGGCTGGGGGGTATGCTATGCAAATCAATAATAAACATTTCTAGGGATACACAATATATCGACCATCATATCTGTATGGGATGATAAAATGCATTATGCATCAGCGTCATGTCATGTGATATGATTGATGCATTACAGCCTGATTTATAAACGTAGTTGCGCATCATGTCTCGCGTCACAAATAGCCAATCTACAAGCTCACAGTACATCGCAGTGCGTCAGGTTGTGAACTTGTAGATCTGCTATTTGTGGCGTGTGAAACACCTGGCACCCAACTAAGTATCAGGTGTCAAGTGCCAACCACACTAATGCGTTGGTGGAGAAACAGCTTGTGTGAATCTAACTACACAGGAGATCATGTCTGCCATGGTGTGATGGCATTTCTCTGAACGTGACGACACATTTGCCATTTGCATCGACTGTTCAGCATCAGTCTTGAACCTGAAGATCTGACATGCCGCAAAAATATCATGCTCCCAGCCCCCCACACAGCCGTAGTGCAGTGCTGAGGAGGAGCTCGGTGATACTGCCATCATATCTGAGATACCCAGTACTCATTTAAATCCCTTGGAAACAGAGTGTGTTCCATAGGACCACAGTTACACTACAACTGCTATTGCAACGTCTATATTACTCGATATGATGTGTTTTTATCTGGTCAACGAGTAGTTGAATTTCGGGGCGTTTGGATGAGCATTTTAGAAGAGCGCCTTTCATGTTCAGCTGGGAGAAATACACTTTGGTGAACAACCGGCCAAAACATGGCATAAAAACACACAAAAAAAAAATCAAGTTTACAAATTTGAATCATTTTGATTTTTTTTTCAAAAATGGCAAATCTACAAGCTTACAACGCATCTCAATTGAGAGCTTGGAGATCATCTATTTTCCAAATGATGTAGAATATTGTGTGGTCAAAGTAGTGGTTTTCCAACCAGAGCAGGTTACAACCTCCATGATGGAACTCCTACTTTCACCCATTAAGACAGAGAACAGCATATGCGGTGTCATTTTTTGATTTCTTTGGCTATTCAAAAATAGATCTACAAGCTCATAACGCGGCACCGAGTGCCGCGCTATGAGCTTGTAGATCTGCTATTTATTAGAAAAATCGTGAAAATGTGTGCAAATCTTTGAACATATATAGTTTTTTTTAAAGCGAACATTTTAACTCAGATTTTGAGGTCTATGTCAAGGACCCCCAAAATGATATGTATTTGGCCGCAGACCCCCATCTCAAAATGTTTGGTTCCAGGGACCCCCAGAAGCAAAGATTCGAGTTACAAATGTTCGCTTTAAATAATATATATCAAAAAATGTGCACACATTTTCAACATTTTTCAAAAATAGCAGCTCTACAAGCTCAAAGCGCAGCGCTATGAGCTAAGCGCTAGTTACAACCTCCACGGAACGGAACTCCTTACTCACTCTGTTCTAAGGACAGCAGGTCGTCCGAGGACATGCCGGCGGCCATGATGTTGGGGTGGACCACCACCACGTTGAAGGGCAGCCCCCCGCCGCCGCTGTTCTGGTCGCAGCTGCCCTCCGAGTCCTCGTCCTCCCGGGGGAAGCCGTCCTCCGACACGCCCCCTCCGCCCCCCAGCGCGCCCTCGGGGGACTCCACCTTGATGTGCATGGGGGGGGACTGCTCGTACAGCAGGCCCCCCTCCTCGTAGTACTCCGTCATGAGGGTTGGGTCAGCGGATTGGTCGGCTCACAGCGTCGCCGTCCACTGGCACGCCGTTAACCAACGCCACACCGCGCGACACCCGGCTTCTTACGGTAAAGTGCATGGTTACGTCTTCACATCATTGTGTGCTACGTCATTAAGGACTGTGGCTGCTCAAAGTGGGGGTCCGTCCGTCCGTCCGTCCCTTGAGGGGGTTCCAAGGGGGGTCCCCAGCAAAAAACGAGGAACAGGTTTAATTTCTCTGTTATTTCACCAGCTAGAAGTTTAGTCCAATCAGAGTACGTAATAGAATGACTATCCCTAGGTTTCTCTCTCCCCACCTACAGTACAGTATAGGCAAAATAAAAACTAATCGTATTTGTAAAATTCTGTATTAAATCTAATATCACAACAAAAATCTTCTCTTACAGGGGGGTCCCTGGCACAAGCTCTTATCAACTGGGGGTCCGCGAGGCCAAATACATATAAATTAGGGGGTCCTTGACATGAAAAACGATTGAGGGCCACTGGTCTCGAAAAACGTTTTCCTCTTGGAACGCCGTTTAAATCAAATCAACTGTGCCGAATACATAATATTCACATAATATTCTATTTGTATAGAATAATAACAGAGATGTATGGTTGCTGCCTACTGCCTACAGCTGTTCATAAAAACATCCATGCAAAATAATAATAATAATAATAATAAGTCCACATGTAGGTTATATATGAGTCTGGATGCTGTTAGCTCAGTCCTTCCTCTTCAACACGGTTCAGTTGTTGTCTGAACATCCAGGCAGAGGATCCTTCACACCTTCAGCTGGAATAGAAACAACAAACAAAACATCTGGGTTTATAACATGTTTAAACTGTTTAAATAAATGTAAATATAGGAGGTAAATGATGCGATCTAACGCACTTGTTAAAGACGGGGTGCCGTGATTTTCAGTGGGGGTTCGCGGCCAAATGTATATCAATTTAGGGGTCCTTGGCATGAAAAAGGTTGAAAACCACTGGCCTATGGCATGCACAAAACAGGGATGCCACGAGTTTAAAGCGGTCAATTTCACTATAATGTCAGCAGCTAGAAGCTATAATTCAATGAGAGAATGACTGTTCGGAGTGACCATAGGTTTAAATCCTACACAGTATAATAATAGACAGCTGTAGAATTCTGTCAAATATCGTACAGTGTGAGTAGAGGTCTTAATGTATTCTAACATCTAACTTCTCTTATGGGACTGTAGTCTCCCCAGGCAACTGTATGAAAACACCTGTTTACACATGTTTAAAACACCTGTTTACGCATGTTTAAAACACCTGTTTACGCATGTTTAAAACACCTGTTTACACATGTTTAAAACACCTGTTTATGCATGTTTAAAACACCTGTTTACACATGTTTAAAACACCTGTTTACGCATGTTTAAAACACCTGTTTACGCATGTTTAAAACACCTGTTTATGCATGTTTAAAACACCTGTTTACACATGTTTAAAACACCTGTTTACGCATGTTTAAAACACCTGTTTACACATGTTTAAAACACCTGTTTACACATGTTTAAAACACCTGTTTACACATGTTTAAAACACCTGTTTACGCATGTTTAAAACACCTGTTTACGCATGTTTAAAACACCTGTTTACACATGTTTAAAACACCTGTTTACACCTGTTTAAACCTGTTTAAACCTGCAAATAGAGATGCTCCGATTAGGATTTTTGGGGCCGATCACCAATCACTGATCACTGGAAGAAGTATCTGCCGATACCGATATCACCGATCACAGCGTCAAATCCATAAATTATTCTATTTATTGTGCTACTGTAGTAGTGTTTAATACTGCAAACCTATCATGATGTGACCATAGAGCTGATTCTACAAGTTATCCCAATGAGACGACCTATAAACATGACTATACATTCAGATCATAACTTCAGGCATACAAACAGCCCTGAGGTGAAAAGGGTGACAACATGTTGTTGTTTTTTTCAGGTGAGGTGTCACACAATTGCCCTTTTTGGATTCAAAACAGCTATTGTAGCTGAAAAGCTACAAGTTTGCATGTCTGCATGATGACAGTTCCACTCTCTCTCCACTGTCATCATGTCTCCACTACCCAGTGGCGTGCACAGACATTTTGAGGGGCAGGTGCTCAAGTAAATTATACTTTTTTTTGTTGACTTGGTCTGCTCTTTTTTCCCCTCTACACCTATACCTTTTTGCCAAAAATAGCCGATCTACAAGCCCACAACGCTTCGCAGCGCGAGGCGTTGTGGGCTTGTAGATCTGCTATTTTTGGCTAAAGTTCTCCTCAGAAAAGGGACGCTAGGTTTCGAGTGGTTATGGTAAAAAGAAAAAATCATATCACATAAAGATTTGGCGGACCCCCTGTAGTAACTCTGAGGACCCCCTAGGGTAAACCCCCCCCCCCCCTTTTTTCAAAAGGCCACTTCTGGTCAAGAGGGCAAAGGGCAGGAGCTCTAGCCCCACCTAGAGTCTATCTGTGCACGTCCCTGCCACTACTTATACAGTAACTACAATAAATACAGTAAATACAGCAGCAACACTCTTCTCTCAGTGGGGGGGGGGGGGGGGGGGGGGGTCCCTGGCAGGCTGGCACCACATTATTTCCAGGTGGGGGTCCTCCACTCCATGGCCAAAATAACTTGCTCCCCCGCCCCCCCCCCAGGGGAGCTATAAGCTCTCTTGTGGGGTCTGCCGAGCTGGAGAGACCGCGGGTTCGATTCCAGCTCGGTGCGCGAAACGTTACATTAATAATGGTGTCACTCAGAACAGAAGTGTGATAATGATAAACAGTACAACAACAACAACAACAATAATAATAATACACATCAATCTGGGGTCCTGGACAAGAACATGTAATGACAACAACACCTCTAACTGTACCCTGTACTGTACAACATGTAAACAATGTAAACAAACATGTAAACAATATAAACTAACATGTAAACAAGGTGTCAGTGTGTCGCATTAATGCGCATTGATACGGTGCCGCTGCACCACATCCGCAATGGTTGCGCATTCCGCATACATTAGACCTGCTGATCCTGCATGTAGCATCTGTAGCTAACAGAGGCTAACAACACTCTGAGCTTCTTGTCATTGTGTTGGGTATCAGGGTGCTGTGGGGGGTGGGGGGGGTCTGTCAGGGTGCTGGTGGTCTTACCTTTTAGAGGACATGTGTTCACATGGATGTAAACACAACAACCACTGGTCTGTGAGCTCTGTTCCTCTCTGGTGATACACTGAGGAGGAGGACACACGTCGCTTCTCATTGACGTCACGGACCGGGGGGGGGGGGGGCGGTGCTATGTTCAAGAGACAAAATGTTGTGGAATTGTATTTATTTTATTTTATGTAATTTTTTTTTAAAGATATTGACTGTTTTCAACTAGATTTAAGAGACATATTGTTTTAATGGTGATAATTTACTTTGTAATAATTTGATAACACATTGTTTATATAATGAACCTTTTTATTTGGATACAGAATGGGCCAGACCAGTGGTTTTCAACCAGTGGTCTGGGGACCACCTGTGGTCCTTGAGGGAGTTCCAGGGGGGTCCCCAGCTAAATGATGGATAGGAACCAAATGGACCCTTATGGGTCTGTAACTCTTAAGAATGTACAAATGGAACCAAATGGACCCTAACGAGTCCATTTGGTTCCATTTGTACACTCAGAGTTAAATTAACATTGATTTTACAATATAAATGGGGGTCCCAGAGATAGAAATGCCATTAAATGGGGTTCTGTAGCCCTAATGCATGTTAAACTGCATGGGGTCTTTGAAATTAAAATGGTTGAGAATCACTGCTAGAGCCGTACAAATCGTCTATTATTGGGGGTATATCTTTTCAAATGGGGGTCCCTGGGCTAATGTGTGTCAATTTGGGGGTCCTTGACGCAAAAAAGGTTGAAAACCACTGGGCCGGAGAACAAGTTCTCTTTCTCCAGCGTTAGCCCTGTACTTAGGTTGTTGGCTTGTTGCAAAAAGGTAACAGACACTTCATTGCTTTTGCATTAAGCTCTGGGAATTCTGCCTGCCGTTTCATACGTGTGCCTCTTAACAGAGTCTGTGCATCAAAAGTAGCAGATCTACAAGCTCGAGCTTGTAGATCTGCTATTTTTATTTTATTTCTTAAATCCTGAAAAGTGAACAGTCTTGGACATATGAGGGTTCCACCCGACAGAGACGATATATATGTTACTTGTATGATGTACTGTATATAGTTTTGTAATGACTGTATTTTTGTTGATTTATATACTTATGTTTTGTTTGAAGATGATTGTATCGGACAGAATAATAGTAATAGTAATAATAGTAATAATATAATACATTAGTAGCTACATTCTACATGTTCAGATAATTTGCAAATCATTCATGGAAACTCTGGGTGGTTCTTTCAAACACATCCATGGTACTTTAGACCAACTGTAGGTGAACAGTAATATACAGTAGCTGTGTTCATTTAACTGTGAGAGTTTACATTGAATCTCTCAGACACACACCTGTAGGCCTATATAAGGGTCACTTACAGCAGCTTTAATAATGTCTAGCTGTTCTCAATCTCCACAGAAGCTGTCAGCTTCTTCTATGCAACGGTAGAGTCTGTTCTCCTCTAAGGCAGTGAATGCTGGACCCTGAAGCCAACCCTGCAGAAGTCTCTAGAATCTAGAGCATCCATCTAGAGAATCCATCTAGAGAATCTCTAGCATCCATCTAGAGTCTAGATGGATGCTACACCAGAATGTTGCGAGCAGCAGTACTTAACATCAGCAAGTGTGTACATGTAACCCACAACAGGATCCTATACAAGGGAATACCAAGGGTGAGCGAGAAAATAGCAGCCAGGAGAATGAGACCAGCAGGACACTGCCAAAGACATCAAGAGCTGCCAGCTAGCAAATTGGTTACTGTGGGAACCAACGCACGGTCATCATCGGTCAGGAGGGCGTCCCACAATAATATACGTGGATGTACTCAAGAATGATGTAGGAGCACAAAGTACGTACCAACGAACTTGCCGGATGTATGGAGAACCGGAATGATGACTGGAAGATAAGATGGAGGGCTCGTCTGAGGACGAGAGCTGTTTATCTGTTGGGCCATGCTGCATGTTTCCCATGTGAGGTCATGGTTAAACATTAGTCTATTATATGGTGAGATATGATGAGTCATCAGGTTGGATAACATACAGTACAGTGTAATAAGACCTTGTGTAGCAGCAGCTGTGCAAAGCAAACATACTGTAATCAACTAACTTCCATATTATTTTGGGCCTTTTTTTGCAAAGGCATGTAAGGTCCCTGTATGGCTTTAAACCCCCTGACCTGTCATGCAGCTATACACATTAAGAGCACATGCCGGGAGGCCGGTAAGGAGAGAGTTACGATAGTCAAGTTTTGATATGACTGATGCCTGGATAAGGAGCTGGGCTGACTCCTGGGTGAGGAAGGGTCTGATCCTTCCAATGTTATAGACTGTGAACCTACAAGATGGAGTGACCACTGTGTTGTGGCTCCTGAATGAGAGCTGACTGTCCAGGCAGGACAACGCCAAGGTTCTTGGCTGTTGGAACCGAAGTCACCAGGGCGTTGTCTATGGAAATGGTTAGATCCTGCATCCTGTGTCGCATCGTAACGCGTTGTGAGCTTGTAGATCAGTTTGCCAAAAATAGCAGATCTACAAGCTCACAACGCCTCGCGCTGCGAGGCGTTGTGAGCTTGTAAAAAAAATTGTGAGCTTGTAAAAAAAATCGTATCGCACAAAGATTTGGCGGACCCCCTGTAGTAACGCTGAGGACCCCCAAGGGGTCCCGGACCCCCTGTTGAAGACCCCTGGTATCCTATAAAAAAGCCCCAAAAAATATATCAAGATAATAATAATAACAAGATCTTAAGCGTCCTGTTCTTCCAGATATAAGGTTACTAAATTGTCTCTTGTCAGGTGGAAACCAGTCCAAAACTGTTACTTTTCAAACATAGCGAAAGCAGCAGATCTACAAGCTCAAAACGCGTCGCTTTGCGTCTACGCTTCGAGCTTGCAGATCTGCTACTTTTGTGTGACACGGTACTATGATCAAGTAGGGCCTTAACTTACGAAAAAACACAAACAGTTAGAACATGCACTTCTTGGTAGTGCTTGGGGTTGTGTCTACAGTATTGTATTTTAACAGACAACCCCATTCCCGTTGTAAAGCACACTTGTTTGGCTTGGATTGGATCTACAAGCTCACAATGCGTTGCGATGCGATGCATTGTGAGCTTGTAGATCTGCTATTTTTCAAAAATATTTTTAATACATTTTGAACTTGTGAAATGGGACATTCTGCATAATGAGTACTTTAAGTACATTTTGATACCAATACTTTTGTACTTTTACGCAAGTAAATTTTGAATTTGAAATTTTCACTATTTTTCTAAAATAGCAGATCTACGAGCTCATAGCGCGGCACTCTATGAGCTTGCATATCCGCTCATTTTGAATAGTCACGGTATAAAATAGTGGTTAAAGTGGTTAAAATGATTGACACTATATTAACTTATTTAGCTGGGGACCCCCTGGTACCCCACCAAGGACCCCTGGGGGGACCCCACTTTGAACTAAACAGTCTTCTTGCAACTCCACACAAACATTCATATTGATCCATTTATAATGACAAAAAGCAACTTGTTTCTGTCTACACAAAAACTGCACAACACACAATACTGCAAAGACAGAAAATGTGTATTGTTTGCAAATCAATATCCACAAACTATTCCTTTTTTGTAAATATTGCTCAAATCCTCCTATATTTAAACAAATTAAAAGTTGAACTTGAACCCCAACGGCCTTTAGTATTCAGAGGGAGCATTCGGCAGACATAGCCAATGCACAAGCTCAAAACATGCCGTGTGTAGTGTCAATAAGTCCTATACTTATAAGGCACTACATGGTTGCCAGGCTAAAAAGAAGTTTCGACGTGTGCTCAAGAACTTAATTCCAAACTGTCCACTTAGTTCAAAGGGTTTATTCACCGTCACTGGCAGCATACAAAACATAAAGAAAACTTTAAACTTAAATGCACGGGAATAATAGGCCCACCGTTCTCTCTCAAACACAGTCTAAAACTGTGTGCCTCTGCCACAAGCAACAGCCTGCGCTTGATTGCAGACAGGCTTAAGTATCCAGACACACCTTGAACTTGACCGCGCCCCGCAGACGCAGTGACGTCATAGAAAGGAAAAGACAGAAATCATATGGCTCTAACACACCAGCCCCTAATTGCTACTGGTGGAAAAAAAACAGAGCAATTAAAAACAATTTCACAAAAGAGCCATAAATGAAATCAAAATACAAAAACCTTTCTGGCAATAATACTCAGGCAATATTAATTATTGCAAAAACCCAAAACACAGGTTTAATCTGTACTTTCACACAAAAGGCAGATTTTAGTTATAGGTCTTTCAATTACATTTGTCTTGGTTTGAAGACGAACTGAACGTACGAGACCTTTCTTATCAGGAAAGGTTTGCAGTATTCTTCCAAGCAACCAAGATCCTCTTGGTGCTGAAGAATCCACCACTGCAACGATATCTCCAGGCATAAAACACCTTTTTTCCTTTGTCCATTTTTGTCGCTCTTGCAGTAGCGGTAGGTACTCGTGCACCCATCGCTTCCAAAAGAGATCAGCGATATATTGGTTCTGTCTCCATCTTCTCTTTGCATATTGATCGCCCTTGTCAAACAGTCCTGGTGGAAGAACTGGTTTTCCTTTCATTAGGAGTAGGTGATTTGGTGTCAAAGCCTCTAGGTCATTTGGGTCATCAGAGGGTCTGGTGATGGGGCGATCATTCAGCATAGCTTCAACCTCGCACAACACAGTTTGAAAGCCTTCATCGTCCAGTGTTTGCTGGCGAAGCACAGAACTTAAGATCTTTCTGATCATTCTGATGATGCGTTCCCATACGCCACCGAAATGAGATCCGGCCGGTGGGTTGAAACTCCATTTGATTCCCTTTTGTGCTAGAGATCTTTCGATGAGGGTTTGATCAAAAGAAGCTAAGGCCTCTCTTAGCTCTCTTTCCGTTCCCACGAAGTTGGTACCGTTGTCCGATCTTATGTGAGAAACTTGTCCTCTCCTACAGATGAATCTTCGGAGAGCGTTGATACATGAGCTTGTATCGAGGGAGTAAGCCACTTCCAGATGAACGGCTCTACTTGTCATGCAAGTGAAGATTACTCCGTAGCGCTTTACGATGCTTCGACCTCTTTTCACGTCGATGGGCCCAAAGTAATCGACACCAACGTTAGTGAATGGAGGGAGATCTGGAACAACTCTCTCTGCGGGCAAATCTGCCATTTTTTGTTCACCGGTTTTTCCTCTGTACCGTCTGCAGAATCTGCACCTTGTGGTGATCTTCCTCACTGCAGAATTGGCGTTTGTGATCCAATACTTTTTCCTTACAGTGGAAAGTATATGATTCCTTCCTGCATGACCCAGCCGTTCGTGGAAATGCCGGAGGATAAGGCTCGAGATGTGTTGATCTTTAGATAAGACGAGGGGGTGCTTTAACTCTTCGGGCATAGCCGCTCTATTCAGTCGCCCCCCAACTCTCAGAAGACCTCCATCTAAGATTGGATCCAGCTTGTAGATGGTGCTGCTCTTCTGCACTGCTTTTCCACAGTTTAATGCAGCTATTTCACTCTGAAATCTCTCTTGCTGACAAAAGGAAACGATTGATTCCTCCGCTTCCGAGAGATTGTCAAGCGACACCTTCTGGCATCCTAGGGAAGCTCTCACAGCTTGCATTTCCTTATGCACGTCCAATACGGGTGATCCATTACCACCAGTGCTTACAAGCTGTAGCCGTTTTCTTTCCCTACTCAGGCTTAGCAGGACCTCCTTCAGCTTAAGGATCCAGGCAACTGCAACCTTTAATCTCTGCCAGTCAGAGTAATAGGCTATCAGTTGGTGAGTAGCGTTTACCGCATCAACAACGGTTGCATTCACCAAGAGGTTTCGCTTAACCTCTGGGTCGTCAGCAGTGATGTAGACGTCCACGGGAGCTTCTGGCCACCTTTCCTTAGGCTGCCATAGAAACGTTGGGCTCCCAATCCATTTCTGTTTGACCAGGTCTTCTGCCTTCAATCCTCTAGAAGCATCGTCGGCAGGGTTTTGTGATGTGGGGATGTATCGCCACTGTGACACATCCGAGTGGTCCCGTATAGTTGTTACCCTGTTTGCAACAAACGTTTGGAACCTCTTGTCTTCATTTTTAATGTACTTTAGGACTGATGTGCTATCTGTCCAAAAGACGGATTTCCTCAGTGGAAGCTGTAGCTCTGTCTGAAGCATTTTATCCACTCTAACAGCGACAACGGCGGCTGTGAGTTCTAGGCGGGGTATGGTAACAGGCTTCAGTGGAGCCACTCTGGCTTTTCCAAACAGGAAAGCGACATGAACAACCTTCTCCTCGTTCTCCATTCTGAGGTAGGTGACGGTACCATAAGCGCTTTCACTAGCATCGGAGAAATGGTGCAATTGAGCAGTTGCAATACCTCCGAAATCCTTGGGCTGCAAGCAACGACAGATCTTGAAATCTGCCACTTTCTCAAGATCTGCTAGCCACCTGTTCCACTTGTGCTGGAAGGCCTGAGGTATTGAGTCGTCCCAATCACACTTCAGTCGGCATAACTCCTGCAACAACAGCTTGGCAGGGAGTATGAGTGGTGCTAGGAATCCTAACGGATCATAGACAGAACTGATGATGGATAGCATGCCACGCTTGGTGTGGGGCTTCTCCTTGACCTTTAGCTTGAAAGTGAAGGTGTCGGTCTCAATGCACCACTGAAGACCTAAAGCTCTCTCCATTGGCAGCTTATCTCTGTCCAGATCCAGTTCATACAGGTTTTTTGATTTGTGTTCTTCTGGAATGCCTTGGAGCACCTTCCTGCTGTTACTGATCCATTTTGTAAGGTTGAAACCTCCTTTCTGGCAGACAGACATGAGTTCCGTAATCAAGAGGACAGCATCCTCGTCAGAGGGCAGGCTTTTCAGAAGGTCATCCATGTAGAAGTTTCTGTTAATGGTGTCCGTTACTTCTACTGGAAAGCTGTGCTTGTTGTCCTCGGCAATCTTTCTAAGAGCAAAGCATGCGCAGCTGGGTGACGATACTGCTCCAAACAAATGGACAGTCATGCGATGCTCTACAAGATTCTGCCTTAGGTCCCCTTCAGGCCACCACAGGAATCTCAAGAAATCCCTGTGCTCCTCTGCCACTTTGACTTGGTGGAACATAGCCTCTATGTCTGCCATTACTGCCACAAACTCCTGTCTGAACCGTAGAAGAACTCCTACCAAGGAGTTGGTTAGGTTTGGGCCTTGCAGAAGTTGACTGTTGAGTGAGACCCCTTTGAACTCTGCTCCACAGTCAAACACCACCCGTAGCTTGCCCTTCCTAGGGTGGTACACACCATGGTGGGGTATATACCACACCCTTCCCTCCTGTGGTTCCAACTGATGGTGTGGCACTTGCTCAGCATAACCTTTGTTGATGACATCAGTGAGAAAACGTGTGTACTCACTGTGAAACTCTTTATTCCTCTGCAGTTTCCTTTCCAGGCCACGAATACGTTGCTTGGCAACGCAGAGGTTATTTGGCAAGGTAATGTCTTCTGACTTGAAAGGCAACTTCATTTGATAATGACCATCTTGTAGCTGAACAGAGCTCTCCACAAGTTCCATATACTTCCTTTCCTCTCTTGACATCTCCTCTTCGTCTTTAGACGTCCTCTCATTGAAATCATGATTGTACTGGTTAATGAGCAGTTCCTCCAACCTGTTTACAACTGTGCGATTGACAGTAACTGTGGGGCAGCCGCTCCCACTTTGCATTTTATTCTGCAATGGACCATTGATTACCCATCCTAGTAGGGTTCTGACAGCATACGGTCCATCCCCATGGCTGTTAATCACCTCCCACGGTTCCATTAACTTGGAGGCATTGGTACCAATTAACAGGTCCACAGTAGCTGCTATTCGAGGGATCTGGATACCTTGGAGGTAAGGCCACTTATCCAGCTCCTCTTCACTGATCAGGTTGTCAGTAGACACAGGCATTTCCCTTTGGGTGAATACGTCAGGAAGCTCAAAGGACTGATTGCCAGTCAATTCTGAGATTTCCAGGCCATTAATAATGCAGCTCGGCACGGTCTTGCTATGAGCCATGGTGCGCAGATGGATCTTCGCTCTTCGGCCTTCTATGTTTAACTTATTCACCAGCTGTTCGGAACAGAAAGTACCTGTGCTTCCTGGGTCCAGAAAAGCATAAGTCTGGACCACCTTGCTGCCCTTGGAGCACTTAACTTGTACGGGCAAGATGGGGAGTATGCCGTTGTTGCCAGCCCCTGTATGGCCACAAGTAGATGATGTAGCGCAGCTCTCTGATTTTATTTTGGGCGCTTCAATACCTCCAAGGCTCCCCATTTCCTTCCTCTCAATATGTAGCACACTGGGATGTGTTTTGCTGCAGTGCGAACAAGTAATGCGCCTGTCGCAATACTTGCTTATGTGCCCTGTGCACAGGCACCCAAAACACAGGCCCTTCTCCTTTAGAAAGTCCAGCTTCTCTCTGTGTGCCTTCTTTCCCAGTTGTTGACATTGATCCACAGTATGTCCACGTGTGCAATACAAGCAGGTTCCAGGGATTGTCTTTTTGTAGGAGATACTCTTGCTCTGAAACGTATTCTGGTGTGGCTCTGATTTTGACTCGTCGTCAGCAACTGCCACATGAGTTGCAAAACTATTTCTTTTGAACTGAGATTTTATTTGAGGTTGAGGCTTGGTTTTGATTCCTCCTTTTACCAGAGGAGTGTCTTGGATGTCACCAAAGACCGGATCGGAAGTAATCTTGACCTGTTGTTCGATAAATTTCACAATGTCTCTGAAAGAAGCTCTTCGTCTTTGCTTGTCAATAATGTCGTATGCCTTGCATCTCCACTGCTCCCTGAGCTTGTATGGGAGTTTCTGTACGAGAGCTTTCATGTTAGCCGGCACGTTTAGCTCCTCCAAATACTGTAGCTCCCCCATGGCATTAGAACATTGACGCAAGTACAGTGCGTAGGCTTGAAGACCTTTTGCATCTTCTGCCTTGACATTTGGCCAAGCCATGATTTTGTCCATGTAAGCTGCTGTTACTTTTATCGGATTTCCAAAGTGCTCCTCGAGTAGGTCTTTAGCCTGAACGTAACCTCTCGCAGGGGGCATATGAAGGCAACTGCGTACCAGGTCCCTTGACTGTCCCTTAGTAAACTGCTCAAGGTAATACAAACAGTCACCCTGGTCACTGGTTTTAGCCTCCACACAATGCTCAAAGGCCTTTATGAATGAACGAAACTTTAAGGGATCCCCATCAAACTCTGGAATTTGCCTGCGTGGTAGGAAGTGAGAGGCTTGTGTTTGCACTAGGAGTGACATCATTTCATTTTGTCTTTGAAAGAGATCTCCTGAAGGTTGGTTGTAGGTTGGAGATGATGATAGAGTTGCATGGGGTGATTTTTGCCTTGTTTTCCTTTCCACAGGCCCCCAAGTAGATGTGCGAAATGGTGGTTTGTTTTGTCGAGGGTTGAAACGATCCTTATCTTTGTGATGCTCGGATGTGACGGACATTAGTGGTGGCTGAAGCTGTTGTGAGGACTGCTGTAGGCCAAGAGTAGGCACTGTTTTAGGTTTAGCACCTTTCCTAAAATAGGACTCCATGCCATCAGATTTCCTGCCAGTAACACTGCTACTGGCCTGCCGGAAAACTGTTATTTTAGCATCAGAGGCTGCTATTTGAGCGTTCAGCTCCAGCTGCTCCTTTTTCCTCCTCAGAGCCTCAGTCTCTTCCTCCTGTGTTCTCCTCAGAGCCTCAGCCTGTTCCTCCACTGCATGCACCTCCTTTAGCGCAGCAGCACGAGCCACTAGTGCGGCCCTTTCCGCCTCTGCTTTTATGCGTGCAGAAGAGGTGGATGATCTTATGCTCGACCTTGAAGCGGTGGATTTATGGTGTTTTGAATGTGCTTTGGAAGTAACGGACGGGACATTTGAAATGCTGTCATGGGGCTCAATAGTAACCTCATCAACATTTCCACCATCATTGGTGGCCACAAAACACTCATTTGCATTTTTACCATTGCCGGCGGCAACAAAACCCTCATTGTTCACCTCATCATTGTCATCATCATCACCAAAATCACCATAATCATCATCATCATCACCGTCACCAGGGGAACCTTGTACCTTGCATGTGAACCTGCCTTCATTCACAGCCTCAATAAAACCATCAAAATTCAACATTTTTGCATTATACCATGTTTGGTGTCTCTTTGCTTCAGCCTCAGGCAGCAAACCCATTAAAGTACCTTGAACATTTTTGGCTTCACCATATAAACCCATAAATGATGTGCGAAATATATAATTTGCCTCATTTGCATTTTGCTCCTTAAACAAGGCAATGATGTCTTCCTTAATTTTCAAAAGTTTATTCAGTTTAGCCTTTCGCTCCTTCTCCAAACCATCAATTTTCTCCAACCACGCTTTGGGTGTAATTTTTACCTTGCGTTTCCCCAAAGCCCCATCCCCACCAACCTCATGTTCCACCTCTCCATCAGCGCAGGCTTGCGCCGCCATAATAAATAAATAAATAAAGTCAATGCTCCGTGCTCCACCCGCAATACAGTCTTGATCCAAACAATACGCCTTAACGCGCAAAGTCTTTTTTAAGGCGCTTGTAACCAATGCATTGGGTTTGTTTGTTAGTGTGCACACATTTTTACAATGGCCATTGTTTTATTGTTTTATCGGCGCTGCGCCGCTAATCGTACTACTAACCAACACACTGACGTCCGTCAGTGTACGAGATGGTGGTGTAGGTCGGAGATGGTGCGCACCCGACGTGCGGTCCGTCCCGTCGCGCTCACCGCTGGGCTGGCTGTTGCTGGCGTGCGGTGTCGTCTGTCGGATGTCCCCGGTTCGCTCCTGTAGCTCCGGGTGGCGATCCCCGCAGTACAGCACCTCGCAGCTGACCGCCCGCTGATGGCCCGCCGCTGATCGTCCGCCGTGGGTCCCCGTCTCCGCCGTGGCTCCGTCGCCGGGCGCCTCCGTTCACACAAACACACACGGCCAGTCCGTGCGCGTTCTTAACAAGCCTCGCTGATGTGATTTGCTCCCAATAAACAAATCACCCCGAACTGAGGCAGTTTTAGACCTAAATGTAGTGTCAATAAGTCCTATACTTATAAGGCACTACATGGTTGCCAGGCTAAAAAGAAGTTTCGACGTGTGCTCAAGAACTTAATTCCAAACTGTCCACTTAGTTCAAAGGGTTTATTCACCGTCACTGGCAGCATACAAAACATAAAGAAAACTTTAAACTTAAATGCACGGGAATAATAGGCCCACCGTTCTCTCTCAAACACAGTCTAAAACTGTGTGCCTCTGCCACAAGCAACAGCCTGCGCTTGATTGCAGACAGGCTTAAGTATCCAGACACACCTTGAACTTGACCGCGCCCCGCAGACGCAGTGACGTCATAGAAAGGAAAAGACAGAAATCATATGGCTCTAACACCGTGTTCCAACTCATTGTGAGCTTGTAGATCGGGTATTTCTGGCTAAGTACAGTCGACTCAGGTCCGTTTCTCCAAGTCTACAGCAGTGGTTCTCAAAGAGGGGTCCCAGGGACCCCCAAGTCCTTAAAGCGATATTTCACTTTCAAATAATATAACATAAAAGTAAAGGAAAATCACGGCCCCCTCACGCAATAAGACATTCTAATGCGTGAGGAGGCCGTGATTTTGCCATAACCTTTTTATATATATATAAAAAAAATTGAAGTGAAATATCCCTTTAAGGCAAATTATTGCATACAAATCTGTTCAACCACTTGAAAATAGACGAGCTACAAGCTCACAAGATGTCACCATGCGATACTTTGAGAGCTTGTAGATCTGCCGTTTCCCCTCCAAAAAAGATCTTGAACATTTTTTAATATTCTTTGTGACATTTTAACAGCATAAATCTTATATGGGGTCCGTGGCCAAATGCATGTCATTTCTGGTTTAGAGGGTTTAAGTGGTTAAATGTATATCTTTTTCTTTTGAACATAACGTCAACACATGATAAAAACAGCTTTCTTATCAAACAATGACTGACATTGAAGCGGCTACGAATCAAAGCAGGATTATAATTGTCCTTTTGACAGTTTTATTTTTCTCAACATGAATACAGTCAGTGTGGAATGTTTATCGTCTGTCTACAACTCAACATAACGTGTATCGTCCGTCAACAACTCAACATAACGTGCTATCATTTAATCTCAGTCGTTACCTGTCAGCCCTGAACCGTTCTTCCACACCAAGGCTGGGCAATTAAGCCAAAATATAATCTAAACTGATATTTAGAACCAATCACCACTTAATGTTGCTTCATGTAGGTTAATGGAATAATAGATTTTTTTCCCCCTTTATATATCAACGAATCGCCACAAAAAAAAAATGAATACATTTTTTAAAATAATCTAATCATTCTAATTAACCTCTTAAAAGGAGTAGCTCACCCAAAACATGACTTATTTTCTATCAATTACACACCCCATGAAGCCTAAGCATTCCTAAGCCAATACTTTGACTCCACCGGTCATCAAATTATTGGTTTAGGAATAAAAAATAAAATAAAAAGTCTCCATGAATTCAAGACCATTTTTTGGGTGAACTACTCCTTTAACCTTGTTACAAGGTATACTTCGTTGCACAATGGTGGCGAAACAAAAATAGCGAAATCAGCTGATCTACAAGCTCACAAGGCGTCACGCAACTCAGGTGCTGAGCTTGTATATCTGCTATTTTAGTTATATACACATTTCTTTAACAATCGTTCATTAATCGTAAATCGAGGCACACGTTTTAATAATCCCGATATATTGATTTGAAGTTCTATCACTCAGCCCTAATTGTGATGTACGATATAAAAAATAAAATGTGTCATCCTGACATACAGCAGATTTATGTAATTGATCTAATGATCAATATCTGGCTTGTTAAGATGGCAAAAATAATAAAATACATTCCTTCTTTCTTATTTGAATAACATGGTGGGGAACAGGCTGATATATACTATACCAGTGGTTCTCAAACATTTTAATTTCAGGGACCCCCCGTTTGACATGGATTTGGCCCACGGACCCCCATTTCATACAATCTCTGGGACCCCGTTCTACACTGTAAAATCCTAACTCAGAGAGTGTGCGAATGGAACTAAATGGACCCTTACGGGTCCATTTTGTTCCATTCGCACACTCTCTGAGTTCCAGACCCATTAACTCCTTCAAGGTACCCTTGAGAACCACTGCATTATACTAACCCTGACCTAAAGCCAGTGGACAGCCTTTGCTAATTAAGAGTTTCTAATTAAGAGTTTCTAATTAGTGCTCTTCATTCCAGTCAATGTCAATCTCAATGCTACAATGACATCATTTCTAGGCCAGCGGTTTCTCAAAGTGGGGTCTGGAGACCCCCAGGGGTCGTTGACAGGGTTCCAGGGGGTCCCCAGCTAAATTAGTTAAAATAGCATTACAAAAATCTGTTTAACCACTTTAACCCTACTGTATAATACACAAGTATACAAGATTTTGGGGGGAAATCGTAAATATAATTTAAAAAATATTTTTAACATAAATCTTGTACGGGGGTCCCGGGCACAAACATTTTCAGATCCGTCAAATACCTATTCATTTGGGGTCCTTGACATGAAAAGGTTGGAGAACCACGGTTCTACTGTATGTGAAGCACAACTGTCCTCTAGCACAGCGGTTCTCAAACATTTTAATTTCAAAGGACCTTCATAACTCTGAGAGTGTACAAATGGAACCAAATGGACCCTGCCATGTGACACTACCTGGTGTCATCTTGTTCCGCTCGCACTTAGTTAGAGGGAGACTTTTAAAGGGACCACATGGTTGGTCAACCAAAACCACAACAATTTGGTTCCATGTGTACACTCTCAGTCACTGGAATGAAGAGCACTAATTACAAACACTAATTAGAGAGGGTGTCCTGGTCATAGACAGTATAGTTTTTTGGCAACACACCAACTTTAACACAGAAAATAATCATTTCTTTAAGGTGAATCCATGTATATAGAGGCAACGTTACATAATACTGGGGGGGGGGGGGCTGGGGGGGGGAATGATTACTGAAATTGTTAATCTTTTAGGGAGTTAAATGATGGGTTAAAATAATTAAACATCCCCACTCATGTAAGGCAACATGTAACACAAATAAAATGTTAACTCTTCAGTTATTTCATGAAAGAAAATAAAATTCACGACAGATTGTTCAGTATCTCTGATCGAACCGTTCCTTTATGTTGAATCGTTGACTCAAAGTGACACAGATCTTAGTTTGGCTACGAGGCACATTATCAGGTCCTTCAAAAAACAAAACAAAAAGGCCGTGAGGTCTCAATTAAACACATACACAAACCCAGTCAATGAATTCCACAGAAAACATAATTGTCCATAACAGTTTTTTTTTTTTTACATAATGGCCATGATGGGAACCAGTCAGTAAACAACTGATGTACTGTACATACAGTAAGGCAGGGGTCTTCAACGTTTTCAGGCCAAGGACCCCCTGGCTGAGAGAGAGATGAAGCAGGGACCCCCTCCTCTATATTGTATAAAATTGTGTTTTAGATTAAACTTTTTTTTTTGTTTACTTGGTCTGCTCTTCCCCCCCCCCCCTTTACACCTATACCTCTTTGCCAAAAATAGCCGATCTACAAGCTCACAACGCCTCGCAGCGCGAGGCGTTGTGAGCTTGTAGATCGGCTATTTTTGGCTAAAGTTCTCCTCTGAAAAAGAGATGCTAGAGGGTTCAAGTGGTTACGGTAAAAAAAAAAAAGAATCACATCACAAAAAAAGATTTGGCGGACCCCCTGTAGTAACTCTGAGGACCCCCCCACCCCTAGGGGGTCCCCGGGCCCCCCCCTGTTGAAGACCCCCTGCTGTAAGGTCAAAGGTTAGGGGCAGACGGCAGCCTATCAGCACTGTCCCCTGGCATGCTGCAGGTAATGCTGGTACAAGCGCGAAACGTCGGTGAACGGGCGGCCGCACACGGCGCACTTGATGCCGTCGGGCGACATCTCGTGCTGCCGCGGCTTGACACACAGTCTGGAATAGTGCGGCTTATCAACCGTCAGAGAGGAGGAGGAGGTGGTCGCCGCGTGAGCATTCTGAGTCCAGCTCACTCCCCTTCCCTCGTGGGTGGCAACGGACAGCGGCGTGCTCCTGGGCTGCGGGACGATACGGTACTGACTGGGATGGAGGAGGAGGTGCGGGGGCGGGGCTACCGCAGACACCGCGGGGAACTGTTGTTGTTGGGGGACTGCTGGCTTTGGGTGTTGGTGTGAATAGTAAGGATTATAATGAGGGCCAGTGATGAGAGACGGAGGAGAAGGCTGGAAGCCAGCGTGATGTTGGTGGTGGTGGTGAGGTTCAGGGTTAGGACCACCATGCTGGAAGCCAGGATGATGGTGGTGGTGAGGGTTAGGGTTAGCACCACCATGCTGGAAGCCAGGATGGTGGTGGTGTTGGTGGCGAGGTTCGGGGTTAGGGTTAACACCACCATGCTGGAAGCCAGGATGGTGGTGTTGGTGGTGGTGGTGAGGTTCGGGGTTAGGGTTAACACCACCATGCTGGAAGCCAGCATGATGGTGGTGGTGTTGGTGGTGGTGAGGTTCAGGGAGGAAGGCTGAGCTATAACCGTTCATGTGAGGGTTCAACGTCTTTGGGGCGGAGTTTGAGGCGGCGGCGCCGTGATGATGGTGATGATGTTCGATGGACAGGTGGAAGTCCTGGGAGTCCTTCTGCGCGCTCTGGGAGGGAGAGTGACACAGCTGGTGGGCGAACAGCTCGCCCAGAGTCTTAAAGCTGCTGCTGCACTCCTCGCACTGGTACGGCAGCGGGGCGGCTCGGCTGGGCCGCGTCCGCACCCAGCGCACCTCCGGGTGCTCCGTCATGTGCCGCCTGTAGGCGCCGACGAAGCGGAAGCCCCGGCCGCAGCGGGGACACGTGAAGCGGCCCTGCCGCTGTCGGTGGAGCCTCTGGTGCTGCCAGAGCTTCTTCCAGCTCTCCAGGGTCTTGCCGCAGCACTCGCAGGTGAAAGTCTGGCCGCGGCCGTGGCTGAGCATGTGCGCTCGCAGGCGGCCCATGTGTCGGAACATTCGGCCGCAGCTCGGGCAGAAGTACTTCCTCGGGTCGGATCTGTTGTCCAGGTCGTTTAGCTTGGACGCGAGGAGCGACGGGGGCTGCGACGACGCGGCGGTCGACAGGAAAGGTTTGTCGGTCCTCCTGACGGGTTCCCTCTCGTCGGATCTCTTTTGCTCGGCCTCGTCCGTGATGAGGAAGGATATACCCTGGCGTGAGCCGCGCGTGCGTATGGGTTCGGGCAGCAGGTACTCCCGCGATATCTTAGTCTCTTCGTGGTCGGCCATGTGGCTCATGGAGCTACCTTCTCTTCCCGCTACGTTGCAGTGATTGCGATGGTCGTTGAACTCCGACAGCACGCCGAAGAGCTTGTCGCAGAACAAGCAGCGATAAAGCTTGGCTCCGGTGTGAGATCTCATGTGGCCGTTGAAGTCCTCCACCGTGTAGAAGGTCTCCTTGCAGATGTGACACGTGTACGACAGGGAGGTCATGAGGCGCCTGCCTCGGCACTCCCGCAGGCAGGAGTGTTTCTTTGCGCTGCTAATGTGGCTGAACGATTTCTGACACAGAGTGCAGTTGTACCGCTTCACCGACCAGTGTGAGAGCTCGTGAACGCGAAGGAAGTAGGCCTGCCCGAAGCCCTTGCCGCAGATATCACATTTGAAGGGCTTTTCCCCGGTGTGCACGCGGACGTGCCTCTCCAGGGCAGAGGGGAAGGGGAATTGTTTGCCACAATACTTGCAAATAATTTCGGCTTCAAACTCGCCGTCTAAATCCCTCTTCCTCCGTCTCCGTCTTGTAAACTTCCTCTTCTCGTAGTCTGGCATCACTATTTCTTCCCCGTGCTTCTTCAAGTGGGCAGAGAACTCGGAGCAAGACATGTTAATCTTGCAAATCGGGCATCTTTGATACACCCTGCTTCTTTTGTGCGTCCTCAGGTGGAGAGTTAAGTTGGAGTTCCTGTTAAAGCCTTTGCCGCATTCGTGGCAGTTGTAGGGCTTTTCTCCGGTGTGAATACGAGAGTGTATGAGGTACTGAGACAAGAACCTACATATCAGACCACAGTCTGGGCATTTGTACTGTTGCCCTCCTCTTCCAGAGGCCATGCCGTTAAAGTGATCAACGCCGTCTATTCCTGGTTGTACGTCCTCGAAGCCGTCAAGCTCCCGTTTCAGCCTCGCAAGAGGCTCACCCGCCTCCAGAGCACTCGGGAGCGGGTTTACCCTGCGTTTCCTCCGTCCCCATTTCGCTTTCCTTTTTCGTCGGGTTCGGAGTCCGCCCCAGCCCGGCTTGGATCTCTCTGTTGTAATAATAAGCGTTGGGACGCTCTGCTCCGCCTTAACCGTCACGTTGGCCTTGCTTTTTAAAGACCCACGTGACGGCGGGAGAGAATTAAAATAATCCAGCTCCATCTCCACATCCTCGGACTTAACGTGATAGAGCATCTCAGCGGTCCTAAACGGCTCGGAGCTGCCGTTAGAAAGACAGGGCGAGGGCGAGGGTGCCGTGTCCGTAGCGCTCGGTGACCTGGACTCGAGGTCGGCCCCCCCGGGCTGTCCCGTTCTGGCCACCCTCTGTCTGGGCCTCGCCGCCTTCGCGTCCGTCCGACGTTTCTTGCCCCATCGTATCTTCCTCCGCCGTCTTTTTCTGGCCCGGGGCTGAACGGGCGCTCCCTCTTCATCGCCGCCGAAACCCACGTCACTGCTCGGCATGGACGGCGCCGCCTCGTTAACACCGTCGCCGTCGGCGGGGACTTGCTGAACGGACGGTTTGCGCCTTCGCCTTCTGACGGTGGGTAATAAACCCACCTCATTCTTCATACGCGAAACAGCTCCGTCTCCTCTCCTCCTCAGTGTTCTCAAGTGATGCTCACCTTCACCTAGAAGATCCCTAACCTGATCTATACGATCCTCAACTGCAACTGCAGCATCTTGTTCCTGACTTACAACCAGTGGACGTTTTCTCGGCCTTCCCGGCCTTCTCTTTTCTGGTGGCGCTGGGCCCACCCCTTCTGGTGGCGCTGGGCCCACACCTTCTACACCAGTGTTGGGGTGTGCATCAGGGGCTGGCAGAGAGTCTATGATACTCTCTGGTAAACCATCTATCCCGCCTGCACTGAAACAAAACGTATCTATATGTTGAGCAGTCTTAGATTGTCTCTTTTTTCTTTTTCTAGGTGGTTTGTGGTCTGCATTAGTCTCTGGAAAAGGATCCATGGAGTCGGGAACTGCACTCAGACAAGCATTAACTAGATCTGTAACAGTCTTGGCTTGTCTCTTTTTTCTTTTAGGTGGTTTCTGGACTGCATTTGTCATTGGTAAGGCATCTATCATACTCTCTGACAAAGGATCTGTACTACCTGCACTCAAAAAAGCATTATTGTGATCTTTAACAGTCTTGGGCTGTCTCTTTCTCCGATTAGATTGTTTCGGGGCTGCATCAGGTGCTGGTAAGGCATCTATCTTACTCTCTGACAAAGGATCTATACTACCTTCACTAAACCAAACATTACCTGGATCTGTAACAACCTTGGCCTGTCTCTTTTTCCTTTGAGATATTCTGTGGTCCGCATCAGTCCCTAGCAAAGGGTCTGTATTGACTGCACTCAAACAAGCATTAAGTGGATCTTGAACGGTCCCCGCCGGTCTCCTTTTCTTTGTACCAAACGGTCGACCACGTTTTCGGCGAGCCTTCACTGGGACGTCTGTCGGAAAGGCTTGAACATTCTCCGACGTCTCTGCAGACTTGTCTGTCATGTCCTCCGCTGCATGGACAAAGTGAACACTGTCCGTTTCAGGTTTAATCAAGCCACACGCTCCCAGATATTCTGCCGATGCGTCCGTGTCAGCTAGCGGTTGGGACATTCTCTTGTATTTTCTTTTAAACGGGCGACCGGGTTTTCTACGAGCCTTCCCAGACTGCACCGTAGTGTCTATCGGAGAGGCTTGAACAGTGTTTGATGTGTCTCCAGTAGTGTTTGTTATCATGTCCATCACAGAGAGACTGTGTTGCACGCCAACACTGTCGGGTTCAGACTTAACAAGGTCAAATGGGTCTTTAACAGTGTCATTCTTTCTCCTCCTTCTCTTAGGGGGTGTGTGGGCTGCAGCCGTCGCCGGCAGAGGATCTGTCACGACCGCGCTGAAACGAGCATCGCCCGGATCTGCAACGGCCACCCCGGTCTGCCCCCTCTTTCTCTTAAACGGTCGGCCACGTTTCCGGCGAACTTTGTCAGGCTGCACCGGGACGACGTCCGTCGAAAAGGCTTGAACGTTAAAGTCCGACGTCTCTCCGGAAACGTCTCTCACGTCCTCTGCTGCTGCTGCTGCTGCCGCCGCCTGTGTCCTCGCATGGACACCGTGTTGGACGATAACACCGTCGGTGTCGGGTTTAAACGAGCCCCACGGTGGTCCCAAGGGTCCCGACGAGAAGTGTGTGACTACTGAAGGTCGGGACGTCTCTGTGACGTTCATCTGGTGTCCGTCTCCACGTGTAGAGGATGGATCATCAGGTGTGCTGTGGTCCAGCCGGTGCATCTTCTCTTCAGCCGTCTGTTGAAACAAAAACATTGTCACTGACCAGTAATGAAAGAAGAAGAGTATTGTATTTAACCACTTGACCTACGGGAACAAATCACCGATCTACAAGCTCAAAACAAGGACTACGTTCAGCTTGTGGATGGTCTATTTTCGGCAAAGAGATTTAGTGTTGGGGGGGGTGGGGGGGGACCCGAGGGAAGAAAGAGCGGACCAAGTGAACAAAAAAAGTTTAATCTGAAACACAATTTTAATTTTAATATAGAGGAGGGGGTCCCTGCTTCATCTCTCTGTCAGCTAGGGGGTCCTTGGCCTGAAAACGTTGAAGACCCCAGTCTTACAATATCTGTGATCTGTGAAAGGAAGATCATTGGTTCTCAAACATTTTCCATGTCAAGGACCCCTAAATTGATACGATTAGTCCTCGGACCCCCAATTAAAATGAGTTTATGCCATGGACCCGTTTTTGCCATTAGAATAATTAGTAATAATTGAGTTATAACCTGTACTAGGCTGTGAAATTAAACTGCTCCTCAGTGGCGTACCCACTGTAGAGGCAGGACAGGCGGTCGCCTGCCCAACTAATCGTCAGGGGATATTAAAAACATCTTGGAATAAATTCCTTACCAAACAAAATCTTCACCAGTGTGTTTGTAAAGGTGTCCAGTAACACATCTAACAAAGACTGAAATGCTGTTTCCCTTGGAGAATTTGTGACAGCTGCTGAAAGTTGGGGTACCCACCATAACCTTGTGTGGGGAAAATAATCAAAATGTAATTGTGTTTCAAGTAGCATGTGAGGGGTCATACTAGGGTGATTTTATGATTCTGAATCCATTGCAAGCATTTGTTTTGCACCAAAACCACTCCTTGGGCTAAAAATGGCCATAGCCATCCTTTTCCAGGTATACTTTTTGTGTAAAAAGCCCATTGAGATTGGGCCGTTTTTAGCCCAAGGAGTGATTTTGGTGCAAAACAAATGCTTGCAATGGATTCAGAATCATAAAAACACACTAGTTTGACCCTTCACATACTACTTAAAACAGAATTAAATTTTGATTATTTTCCCCACATAAGGTTATGGTGGGTACCCCAACTTTCAGCAGCTGTGAAAAATTCCCCTAGGGAAACTGTATTTCAGTCTTTGTGAGATGTGTTACTAGACACCTTTACAAACACATTGGTGAAGATTTTTTTTGGTAAGGAATCTATTCCAAGATTGGAAATCTTTCTGCTAATATCCCCTGACTATACGATCTCGCCTCCCCTAGAAAACCCAAATAACCCGAAAAGGTGTCATTGTGTGCTTAATGTCCTCAAAGTTACGCATCCAACAAGCTTTGAAGCTTTTTCGATCTCCAATTTTGTTGAAATTTCTTTTTTGGGGGGGGGGGGGGGGGGCAAAAAAAATCTCGCCTGCCCTAAATGTAATTCCTGGGGACGCCACTGGTGCTGGGGACCCCTCAAGGACCCCTGGGGGTTTTCCCAGACCCCACTTTGAGAACCACTGCTAGTACTGTATAGAACCACCGGTTCTCAACATGGTGTCCAGGGACCACCAGGGGTCCACATGGAACCATACAGGTCTGTAACTCTGAGTGTACATTAATGGTTACGGGTCCATTTGGTTCCATTTCATTTAAATGTATTTAAATGCCATCCTCTACACCAGACTCAACACAAATATAGAAACTTTTTTTTAAATTGCGATATTCCTATTCATAATACACAAACATAATACCCACCCACCCACTCACTCAAATCCCTCCCTTGATTTACCAATCTATCAAGGCAGCCCGTGTAATCCATCTATAGCCTTACTCTATAGCCCTACTACGTCCTCTGGAAGTTTGTTCCATGCGCTTACAGCCCAAAGTGTAAAGCAGCTCCATTAACCCATTGAGACCTGAAGCCGATTCTACATGTCTCATAAATATCAACAGAATTCTGAAAAACGTATGTTTCTATATCAGTGGTGCTCAATCTTTTTCATGTCAAGGACCCCCAAAATTATATGTATTTGGTCGCAGACCCCAATCAAAATATGTTGTTCCAGAGACCCCCAGAAGCAAAGATTTGGGTTAAAACTGTTCGCTTTAAAAATACATATATTCAAAGATTTGCACACATTTTCACGATTTTTCAAAAATAGCAGATCTACAAGCTCATAGCTCTGTGCCGCGCTATGAGCTTGTATATCTGCTATTTTTGAATAGCCCAAAGTGTAAAAGAATGCTTTTTAGCTCAAATCTAAAAATGACACAGTTCCAGGTCTTAAAGGGTTAAGAACCTCTCACTCCGCTATACAGCTCCGAGATGAGGTTCTATGTCAAGGTCTCCCAGAATCGGTAGAACGTCCGCAAAGGCTCCGCTGTTTTACCCTTTTATCTACATCTTATCCAAAAACTAATGGTAGATTCCAAAGCGCACGGATGTTTAAGGTTTGGTCCGGCACAACATATTTTAGGCTGGGGCACGAAATAACCGTTTAAATCTCTTATTTAGTCAGCCTGTGGCCATATTGTAGCCGAACCGGGAGCAGTACTGGCAGGGGGGTTTTCAGATGGGAAACATGGCCACAGGCTGACTAAATAAGAGATTTAAAGGGTTATTTTGTGCCCCAACCTAAAATATTTTGTGCCCAGCCAAACCTTAAAGAGGTGGTGTCATGGTTTTGCACTTTTTCTGTCTTTCATGTGTCTATGAGGTTGATCTTCATTAAGCCCCCTGGTGGTGTTTTTATGGTGTTTTATGTCTTCTATGACTATTGTGAGTTTCTTCCTGGAGGCTGAAACCTTGAGGGTCAAACGTGCCAATAGAGAAACAGCGCTTTAATGACGCAGTAGAAATATACCCTCCCCCTCATTATCATAACACAACAGGTGTGGGCATGAGGAGGAAGGAGGGACTAGGACAGGTGGGTGGTCTTGTAGGAGGAGGCGGAGGGACTGGTTCAGGTGGGAGGTGCTAAGGTGAGAACCAGGTATACTTAATGAACTGGAGGCGTGTCCACAAAAAAACATTTTTCACACTTTCTGTACACTTTTTTGAAAAAAATCTTCCTCCTAGTATAACCATAATACCTGATGATCATGTTTTAGGGGGAGAAAAAATCATTGAAAAGCACGGCACCCCGTCTTTAAACATCCGTGCGCTTTGGAATCTACCATTAGTTTTTTGGATAAGATGTAGATAAAAGGGTCAACGGCGGAGCCTTTGCGGACGTTCTGCCGATTCTGGGAGACCTCGACATAGAACCTCATCTCGGAGCTGTATAGCGGAGTGAGAGATTTAGTGGGAATAGTTTTAGGGAATTCCCTCTGAACTCATAGCGGTTATCCTCCTTATCCCAGAAGTGGATGACAGGCTGGGCTGTGAAATCATATATTTGGTGAACAAGCATATTAGACCTCAATCATCTCCTCTGTGTCTCCTACAGAATATACTAGAGTTGGTAACTGTGTATTATGACAAATCTTTCAGACCGGGGGGGTCCATGAAGGCGTTCCAGGTGGTCTCCAGGAAAGTCTGTACTCTCTCACAGAGTTAAATTAACACTGAGGATTTCACAGTGTAGATTGGTGTCCCCAGAGATTAAAAAAAACATTGAATCAAATCCCCAGTGTACAAATGGAACCAAATGGACCCCTAAGGGTCCATTTGGTTCCATTTTTTACTCTCTCAGGGTGGTCCCTGGCCTAACGCATATCAAACTGGGCAGTGTTGTGTTCTAATTTTTTTCTGAAGGTATACGCTACGATACGATGCGCGTGGTCCAAGGTATACGCTCTCGCGTTTTCAATGGATGAAATGGTTATTAGACTGTATACGCTTCTTCCCAAAATAATCTGGACTGTGTACGGCGTATACAGCATCTGACGGTAGAACACACCACTGAAACCGGGGGTCCTTAAGATTCAACAGGTTCAGAACCACCGATATAGACAAAACTTTCAGACTGAGTGCTACCTGCACGCTGCCCCTAGAGGCGAGAAGTGGAGTGACAGGAGGACCGCACGCCGGTGGAACAACAGACGTCATCTCAGAGGATGGGACGGTATGCTGCAGGACACGCTGGCCACCCGGTGGTGTCGTCATCTCAGAGGATGGGACGGGATGCTGGACACACTGACCACCTCTGTGTTGTAAGGAGACTCTGTTCCCCATCATGTCAGCGCTCTGCGGATTCAAACAACACAGACCAGGGAGCAGATCAGCAGTACATACATACAAGTTCCCGGACCCGGACGGCTGGCGTAGCGGTCCGAGCACCTAGGCTGCTAAATGCAGCCTGACAGCGTGTCGCAGGTTCGAATCCCATTGTTATGGTGTCTGCATGTCATTCACAACATGTCACTATGTTACTGTATTCACCATGAGAGGATAAATACTGTCTGTTTTTAAAGGGGAAACCAGTTGTTAAATGAATTAGACACGTGCACGACTTTCCACAGGGACCTTTTGGAGTGCTGCAGGCAGCGTACGCGATCAGCACCCATTCATATCATAAGCATTGATAATAATAATAATAATAAGCACATAAACAACGCGGTTATATCATCACTGCAGCAGCGTTGCAATGAGTGAAGACACACTGCTTACACTGTAGCTGTTTGTTGTGTTGACTGACTGATAGAATGTATCATCTCTCACACACACACACACACACACACACACACACACACACACACACACACACACACACACACACACACACACACACACACACACACACACACACACACACACACACACACACAGCTGCGTGTCACTCCACATCTCTCTCTCCCAGTTAACTGTCAGGCTTCTGTATCTAACAAAAAAAAAAGCAGAAAAGGCCAAAAACATATAAAACTAGAAAATGTGCTCCTTGGAGCACAGGTACTGTTCCTGATTAATCCTGTCTTACCTATTTATATTACATATTGTCACGTGTCACTTGACCAATGTTAGCTTGGCTGATGGAAGCTCACTTCAAAAAATATAAATGATTTTTTTGAAGTGACACACCTATTTATAGGTTTCTATTTCGTCATGCGTCTCGCTAGCCAATCAAAAGCATTGGTGACAACATATTGTCACGTGAAGCTTGACCGATGTTAGCTTGGCTGAGACGGACGGACACACGGAAGGACAAGAAAGAAAACATACTCTCCACACTCTTTTGGTACTTTAAGTACATTTTGATGCCAATACTTTTGTACTTTAAGGGTGCGCTCCCACCGCACTTTTATTTTACCTCTGGGGCAGAATCTGCCAATGCTTTGTCAATCAATGTAATGTGTGGATTCTTGGAAAAAATCTGCAAGACAAGGAATCCACGCATTTGCATTGACAAAGCATTGGCAGATTCTGCCCCAGAGGTAAAATAAAAGTGCAGTGGGAGCGTACCCTTACTCAAGTATTTTTTTTATTCTGGACTTATAGTATTAAAAAGAGCTGTATTTGGGTAAATTATTGATAATATAAGGACTTGACGGAAGGATTTGAATGAAATAACTTTCAAAACAGAAGTGAACAATGAACTGATTTGTCTTCCTCCAAGTGTCTCCAACATGAGGCATTCATCACTATGTTAATATGATCTGATTATGAATCAAAACCCATCCAAATAGAAGCATTTCTCCATATTCCAGGACTTTAAAACACTGGTTCTCTTTTTTATCATCAAGATATTATTCTTATTAATATTCCACATAAAGGCCCTTCAACAGTGTTCACATGTCATAGGATGATTAACAGCCGACAGAGATATAAACACTAAACAAAACTAAACTAAACAAAACTAAACTAAACAAACCATTCTACATAAGACAAAACAAAACAGAAACACAAAAAACACCAATTAATTGTCAGGCAGTCAAACCAGTGCATCTCAAATCTTTTAATATCAAGGATCCCTCAAATTAATATTTGGCTGCGGACGCCATTCACTTCACTGTCTCCATGACAAGTTGTGAGCTTGTAGATCTGCTATTTTTTTCAAATGTCCAATGTAGGGTTAAAGTGGTCAAATCAATGGTTTTCATGCCACAACATTAACTCATTTAGCTGGGGACCCCCTCCTCAAGAGAACATATGAGGGTCCCCGGACCACACTTTGAGAAATCACTGCTTTACCTGGCCTGACATTACACTAAAACAATAAAAGACCTTATGTACCTAAATGCACACACGTTACAGTACAGATGAACACCTGGAATGTAGCCAGCAGTGTAATGTATCTGTGTGTGTGTGTGTGTGTGTGTGTGTGTGTGTGTGTGTGTGTGTGTGTGTGTGTGTGTGTGTGTGTGTGTGTGTGTGTGTGTGTGTGTACATTGTATCAGTCAGTCAACACAACAAACAGCTACAGTGTAACCAGTGTGTCTTCACTCACTGTCTGCAACACTGCTGCAGTGATGATATAACCGCGTTGTTTATGTGCGTATTATTATTATTATTATTATTATTAATGCTTATGATATGAATGGGTGCTGATCGTGCACGCTGCCTGCAGGTCCCTGCGGAAAGTCGTGCACGTGTCTAATTCATTTAACAACCGGTTTCCCCTTTAAAAACACACAGTATTCAGCCTCTCATGGTGAATACAGTAACATAGTGACATGTTGTAGTGAATGACATGCAGACAGACATCATCATAACAATGCAGTCAGCCTGCAGACAGACAGACAGACAGACAGCAGACATGAAGGCCAGATCACTCTCTGCACGTTATTCTGATCCCACACACACACACACACACACACACACACACACACACACACACACACACACACACACACACACACACACACACACACACACACACACACACACACATTCTGGGCTTTTTCCATAATCATAAATCAGTAACAGATCGCAGACACTCACCAGACAGCCTGTCTGCAGTCTCTTCATGTGATCCATGTATAGTTTATAATACAATGGGCTCCATGTTAGAGACGATGGTGTGTTTGTTGTGTAAGAAGAAGAAGTGCTGCTGCTCGGTTAGCCAGCAGGCTAATGCAATGCATGCAGCATGTCTGTAGTAGCCGCGCAGAGGCAGAGCCCACCCCCCTCCATTCACTTCAATGCAAACCCCGCTGCGCTGCTACTACATGCACTATGTCTGTAGTGGTCAGTGGTGGAAAGTAACTAAGTGCATTTACTTAAGTACTGTACTTAAGTACAATTTTGAGGTATTTGTACTTTACTTGAGTATTTCCAATTTCCAATACTTTCACTTCTACTCCACTACATCTCAGAGGCAAATATTGTACTTTTACTCCACTACAATTATATGAAAACTGTAGTTACTAGTTACTTTGCAGATATACATTATTACATTATGAAACATACATTAACCACTTTAACCCTATTTTATACCTAGGCTATTTGAAAATAGCAGATCTACAAGCTCACAACGCGTCGCGACGCGTTGTGAGCTTGTAGATCGGCTATTTTCAAATATTTAGTACTTTTACTTTTGGTACTTTAAGTACATTTTGTACTTTTACTCAAGTAATTTTTTTATTTCCGACTTTTTATATTGCAGTATTGGTACTTTTACTTAAGTAAAGAATTTGAGTACTTTTTCCACCACTGAGTCTGGTCCCACCCCCCTTATTTCAATACAAACCCCGCTGCGCTGCCACTACATGCATTATGTCTGTAGTGCAGTGGTTCTCAAACTTTTTCATGTCAAGGACCCCCAAATTGTCAGTTATTTAGCCCACGGACCCCCATTTGAAAAGATATGCCAGGGACCCCCATAACAGAAGATTTGTACGGCTCTAGCAGTGATTCTCAACCATTTTAATTACAAGGACCCCCAGTTTGACATGCATCATTAGGCTACGGACCCCCATTTAATGGCATTTATATCTCTGGGACCCCAATTTGTATTGTAAAATCAATGTTATTGTAACTCTGAGAGTGTAATAAATGGAACCAAATGGACCCGTACAAATGTTACATTTGTTACTCTCAGAGTTACAGACCAGGATCCGTTTGGTTCCTAACTATCATTACCCCCTGGGGGTCCCCGGACCCCACTTTGAGAACCAATGCTTTAGTGGTCCACTGGTCCCACCCCCCTTATTTTAATACAAGCTCTGCTGCGCTGCTACTACATGCATTATGTCTGTGGTGCCCTGTGGTGCCCCCCCCCCCCAACGCTGCGCTGCTACAACATGCAGTGCAGTAGTGGTGGTGGTGGGTGCTCAAGGACAATAATATGCAAAACATTGTAATAAAAATAAAAAAAATCTGCTGATAAAGCTTAGACTTTTCTACAGGGGCCAGTTACACTTTGCAGACACCTGTAGATGCTCTTTTAGAGCAGTTTTGAAGGAGTGTGAGGAGTCACACTTTTTTATGACATGGCAGGACATTCCACATCCTGGTGGCATATCATATGATAGCAGTAGAACGGAATGTGTGTGTGTCTTTTACATTGTTGAAGTAGTCTGACAGGTACATGGGTATCCCTCTTTTAACGAGTATCTTGTAGACCAGGCCCAGCTGTACTGTCTCTGTCCTCTACGCTGAGCCATCCCACCCTATAACATCATGAGCAGGGGTTTATGTGAGTTCTGGGTGTAAGGCCTCGTAGTAACCTGACCAGTTTGTTTTGAGAGGTTCTGCAGTTTTGTTTTTAATGCCTTTGAGGTGCCAACGTCCCACAAGGTGCATTCATAGTGGAAATGACATTGGATGAGTGCTCCAGCTAGTGTCCTCACTGTGTTCCTACTGACCACCTAGTGTCCTCATGTCCTCACTGTGTTCCTACTGACCACCTAGTGTCCTCATGTCCTCACTGTGTTCCTACTGACCACCTAGTGTCCTCATGTCCTCACTGTGTTCCTACTGACCACCTAGTGTCCTCATGTCCTCACTGTGTTCCTACTGACCACCTAGTGTCCTCATGTCCTCACTGTGTTCCTACTGACCACCTAGTGTCCTCATGTCCTCACTGTGTTCCTACTGACCACCCAGGGTAGACCCCATATTTCTGTTTAAAATGACAATAATCGAAATCATTCAAAAATGTCAACTTTTTTCTCATCAAGATTCTCTTCAAAATAGCAGATCTACAAGCGCACAACGCAATTGTAGATCTGTTATTTTATGAATAGTCGAACTAGTCGAACGAGTAAATGTAGCATCAAAATCAGTAACCCTATGTTACTGATTCTGATGCTACATTTGGTCCATTTGATTAGATTTTGTTAAAAGACGTACAGGTAAAATCACATTTTGCTGGGGACCCCCTGGGACCCCCTCAAGGCCCCTCGCTGGGTCCCCCGGAACCAATGCTGCATTGTGGCTCTCAAACATTTTCATGTCAGGGACCCCCAAATTATGAATTGTAATATTGTGAATTATAGCCTATTGGCACCCATCTGAAAAAATAATGTTGTGCCATTGGCTTTTGAATGCACCCTGACCCCAGACAGTGTTTAAGTAGCTTAATTCAATATTTAATGTTCATTTGATCAGACACTAAAGCCAGAGTATAGATCTTAAAATGACTCCAGGCCCAGAAGTGTTCTTAAGTGAAATACCATTTTTTCTAGGGTCCAAAAAACCCAGCACACTAAAAAGTCTGTTTGACATGCAATTAATTAATCACGTGGGTGTTGTCTTTCATTTTATGTCTGTATGTATGTATGTATGTATGTATGTATGTATATGTATATGTATGCAAATAAAGCAAAGTGTGAAAAGTGAAAAGTGAAAACAGCTCTGGCTGCACGTTACCCATCCAGTAGCCTCGGAATGCTTTTTTTTTGTTACAGTGTTGTAAAGTAACTAGTACATTTACTCAAGTACTGTACTTACGTACAATTTTGAGATATTTTTTTACTTTACTGGAGTATTTCCAATTTCCAGTACTTTTACTTATACTTATACTCCACTACATCTCATGTACTTTTTACTCCAATATAATTATTTGAAAACTTTAATTACTAGTTACTTTGTAGATTTTGATCATTATTACTAAACACACTATCCACTTCAGCCCTATATACATTTTGGCCATTTGAAAATAGCCGATCTACAAGCTCACAATGCGTCGCATTGTGAGCTTGTAGATCTGCTATTTTCAAAAGATTGTTCATACAGTTTGAACTTCTGAAATGGGACAGGGACACACTGCACAACGACTACTTTTACTTTTGGTACTTTAAGTACATTTTTGACACCAATACTTACTTTAACTCGAGTACATTTTGAATTCCAGACTTTTACTTGTAAGGGCGCGCTCTCACCAAAAGTTGGCTGGCCGCTGTTAAACGCAGGTTGTGCGCGGCCACAGTTTTTTGCAGCCAGCGGATTCTAAAAAAACGCTGTGATGCACCTGTCACTCACATTAAAGACCGTCCCCGTAGCCCGCACCGCCACTAGACACTAGTCACTAGACAAAAAAATGTCTGTGCACTTTCACACTTGGGGTTCGTACATCTACATACACATTCAGATTTAAAATATAAAGTACTTACCCCATGGCCACGGATGTTACAATCATGTACGGGTCCTCATAAGTATGTATCCGTATCTTCCGTATTGTTCAATAAAAAGCATTTTAATCCAATCAGTGGTCATTTTCTCCGTATGCTTTCAACTGCGCGACCCTAGCGGTTGAGAGGTGTATTGCACTGTTGGTACATCATAACTCTATGGGAAAATGGCCACCAATCGATTAAAATGCTTTTTATTGAACAATACGGAAGATACGGGTACTTCTGAGGGCCCGTACATGATTGTAAAATCTGTGGCCATAGGGTAAGCACTTTATATTTTAAATCTGAATGTGTATGTAGATGTACGAACCCCAAGTGCACAAATCATAAAGTACTGGGTGAGATGCAACAGCTACAACCAGTTGGTCCACTGAGAGCACCATGTTGCTTCCTGAGTCTTGGGACGGTCCGCCTTCGACTCACCCGATTGGACAGAGGGGGAAAATCAGCTCCTGCCTCCAGCAGTTTTATGCTTCTTCGTGTAGAGCGGATAAACGCAAGGTCTGCGCGACAAGCGGAAAAATCTGCTCTTGCGTGAATCCACGCATTTGCATTGACAAAGCATTGGCAGATTCAAACAGAGTATTTCTACATTGCAGTATGTTGATACTTTTACTTAAGTAAAACATGTAAGTACTTTTACAACCGTCACTGTACCCATCCCAGTCGAATGGACACATAGTAGCTGTTGATGTGCTACATGACTGCTCCCTGCTGGTCATGTGGTGGTAGTGTGACTGCCATGTGAGATGAGCTCAGCCATAATGTAGCTTTTATAATCTGCAACATCCTCAGAGAGCTGAGCAGTGAAGACAGGGGTTTGAAAATGATTAAACCACATTAAAGTTATTACTTATTAAAGGTAGGGTAAGTGATATTTTTGGGTTAAAACAAAAAGTATTTTGTTAAAAGGTTAAAGCACTATATTGCGATAGTAATCATTGCTATAGAGTGTTTGTTCAGTAACAGGAGTCTCCCCGTCTCTCCAGCTCTTTAATAAACAGAAAATACATTTTTCGGTAGGCGTCAAAATCTCAGCCAATCAGGAGAAAGTACCAATTTTTAAGCTTCATTTGTATAGTGTTCCAGTTCCAATTGTGTCTGCTCATTTCTTAGTGTCATCACTTCCAATTTCACTTGTTTAATCTGTATCCTGATTGAGTTCTCTGTCCTGGTTGGATAAAATTGGAAAGGGAACTGAAACAAAAATGCATTTTCTGTTTAATAAAGAGCTGGAGAGACAAGGAGACTCCTTTTACTGAACAAACACTCTATAGCAATGAGTACTATTCACACTTATTTTAACCAAAGAAAATCACTTACCCTACCTTTAAACCTAATAGATCAGTGCATTTTCACAATGAAATATGATTATTATAGTCTAAATCAAGTAAAATCAGAGTGGATTGGTGGTTATGTCCCATAATCTGACATTAATCTCACATTTTACTGTAGCCTACATGTAGTACACAGTGAACCGAACCCTTAAAAGTAAAAAAAGAAATTGATAAAATGCATGACAGCAATATTGCTTTTAAGGTAAGGTAGGATAAGTGACATTTTCTTTTTAAGTGTAAAATAGCTCTATGGTCTGATAGTAATCATTGTATATAGTGTTTGTTCAGTAACAGGGGTTCTCCCATGTCTCTCCAGCTCTCAAGTTAAAGAGAAAATGCATTTTCCGGTCGGGATACCAATTATATCCAATCAGGAGAGAAGTACAATTGTAAGAGATGAGACATAATAAGTGAGCAAACAACATTTTAACCGCAACACTTATCATGTTGAACCTGATCAATGGGTACTCTCTCCTGATTGGCTGGAATTAGCAGCCCACCTGAAAATGTTTTTTTCTGTTTAGTAAAGAGATGGAGAGAGACCCCGTGTTACTCAACACTCTATATAGCAATGATTATCAGAATATAGACGTAGTGCTTTGCCCTTAACAAAATCATTTGGTTTTAACCTAAAATATCACTTGCCCTACCTTTAACCCATTAAGACCTGGAACTGTGTCATTTTTAGATTTGAGCTAAAAAGCATCATTTTACACTTTGGGCTATTCAAAAATAGCAGATCTACAAGCTCATAGCGCGGCACCGAGTGCCGCGCTACGAGCTTGTAGATCTGCTATTTTTGAAAAATCTTGAAAATGTGTGCAAATCTTTGAATATAAATACTTTTAAAGCGAACATTTTTAACTCAAATCTTTGCTTCTGGGGGTCCGCGCCCAAATACAAATAATTTTGGGGGTCCTTGACGTGAAAAAGATTGAGCACCGCTGATATAGAAACATACGTTTTTTTCAGAAAACTGTTGGGATTTAGGAGACATGTAGAATCGGCTTCAGGTCTCAATGGGTTAAAGAGTAATGTCAATTTACATAATGACATATTCTGCTGCATTATCATCATCATCATCATTACATACACACACACGCGCCGTCCTGAAAATATAGCTTTTATTTTCTTACTTGAAATCCTGACAAAGCTGGTAGGAACACACAAGGCATTGTGGTCAACCTCACACCATACGAACCAATGTAAAAAAAGAAGCACATTTACAAAAAAAAAAAAACAATTAAATCCCTACAATACGTATCTATGCAAACCTAGTGTGTGTGTTTTTTAAACTATGTACATAGATTTGACTTGTGCACTGTACAAATACAAGAAGGAAACGGGTTACCAAACGATAACAGTTTGTTGTTGGGCAATTCACCACATCGCTCTACGATTATAAAGGTTTGTTGGGGGCACATCTCCTGGGCAGGACAAAGTCAGATGAACACAACGACTACGATCTGTGGTTCTCAAAACTTTTGTAATTTCAAGGTCCCCCCCCCCCCCATAACTGTGAGTTAAGCCTTGTTCAGACTCAGGCGGCCCCACAAAACCGGCCCCACGTCTGATTTCCTATCCACATAGGGCATTGGTTCTCAAAGTGGGTTCCGGGGACCCCCAGGGGTACTTGAGGGGGTTCCAGGGGGTACCCAGCTAAATGATGGATAGGAACCAAATGGACCCTTTGGGTCCATTTGGTTCCATTTGGACACTCTCAGAGTTAAATGAACATTGATTTTACGATATGAATTGGGGTCCCAGAGATAGAAATGCCATTAAATGGGGGTCCGTAGCCTAATGGATGTCAAAGTGGGGGTCCTTTGAAGTTAAAATGCTTGAGAATCACTGCAAGAGAGCCGTAAAAATCTTCTCTTATGGGGGTCCCTGGCTTATCTTTTCAAATGGGGGTCCGCGGGCTAATAAGTGTCAATTTTGGGGTCCTTGACATGAAAAAGTTTGAGAACCACTGACATAGGGGAGTCGTGTTGGTTCTATGCAGTTTGATAAAAAAAAAAACACTTTGATTCCATTCTGGGATTAGGCCAAACCTCTGATTTGAGATGACCGTGTGAACACAGCCTTGAGACACCCGTAGTTGCGTGCCGGTGTGTCGTGCTTGGTCAATAGCAGATCTACAAGCCCTTGTGAGCTTGTAGATCTGCTATTCATGGCACGCAAACACCGACGTGCAACCAAGTATAAATCAGGCTTAAGGTTCTTTGAGAACCTTAATCCTGGATCAATTCAGTTCTTGGCTGGAGAACATTTGACAGACCCTCTCTCTCTCTCTCTCTCGTCACTCTATTATTCTATCTAAATAAAGCAAAAACCTCCCAAAATATATGTACATACAGTAGGGCTGCACAATTAATATTATAATAATAAAATTTACATTTTCTTTTCTTATTCAATTCAGTCCAAACATCTTATTTATTTGGTCAGCTGGTCTCCTCGGCCTCACAGAAGAGCGTATTAATAACCACCATCTTCACAGCCATCACGCTCAGTAAAATCACAGAGGCCATTACATATAAATAATATGGTAAATGTAACGGCTTATGACGCCCATAAGCTCAATGAGAAACAATTAACAGAACGATAAAAAAATTAAATTACACAAAAACAAAACAAAAAATCATCATTTACCAATAATTGTGATTAATAATCATGGTTACATTAAGCAGAAATAGTCTGAGATTATCACTTTATCCATAATAGTGCAGCCCTAACATACTGTATATATATATATCAGGGCTCTTCAACGTTTTCAGGCCAAGGACCCCCTAGCTGAGAGAGAGATGAAGCAGGGACCCCCCTCCTCTATATTGTATGAAAATTGTGTTTCAGATTAAACTTTTTTGTTCTCTTGCTCTGCTCTTTTTCCCCCCCTGTACGCCTCTTTGCCAAAAATAGCCGATCTACAAGCTCACAAAGCCTCGCAGCGCGAGGCGTTGTGAGCTTGTAGATCGGCTATTTTTGGCTCAAGTTCTCCTCAGAAAAGGGATATTAGGTGGTTAAGGTAAAAAAATAAATAATCAGAACACAAAGATTTGGCGGACCCCCTGTAGTAAATCTGAGGACCCCCCTAGGGGTCCCGGACCCCCTGTTGAAGACCCCTGGTATATATCATATTGAGTTTGCCGTCACAAGCCTTCATACGGCATCAAAAGTGGCCAAACATTGTTTAGGAGAACGCTTGTTAAGCATATTGTGCCCGTTTATTTATTTAGACCCAAAAAAATGCAACGTCAAATTTACGTCATCTTTATGCACTTTTCTGAGGGGGGTGGGGGGTGGGGGGGGGGCGTGGGGGCTTGTTTACATCTGAACAATATGGAAGGACGCGTTCAAAGCCTGGAACATCTGCACGGGCGTGGCCACCGGTGCGTTTTCCACTATGAAACATTCATCGTCGTCCATGTCCGCTTTGCCGCCCTCGCCGGTGGGGGAGCGGCGCGGCGCCGCCGCCGCCGCCGCCGCCGTCGCCGTCTCCGTCCGGCCGGCCAGCCCGACCGTCTTGGTGGCGGCGGCGGCGGCGAAGGCGGCCTTCATGTTCGCGGCGGCGGCGCCGGCCGGAAAGCTCGACATGTACTTACTGTTACCGTTACCGTTCAGATGCAGCACGGGGTACGACGGGCTCTTCACCGGCGCCGACGGCTGGGTCAGTTTCCTGAAGCGGTTGGGCAGCTTGCCCAGCTGCAGCTGCTGCTCCACGAACTCGCGCGCCTTGGCACACTTGTGCCTCTGGAGCATCTGCAGCGCCTCGAAATCTATGTGGCAGATCTGACACGTGAAGCCGTTCTTTTTGTTGTTGTTGTTGGCGCCGGCCATCATCATCTCCGTGGCCTTGTTGGCCAGGTTGGCCAACATGAACTCTGTCTGCATGCGTGCGCTGGACTGCAGCGGCCTGGGGAGCGACATGGAGGAGGAGGGCGGCGGCCGCTGCTGCTGCACGACCTTCCTGTACGAGGAGGCGGCGTTGTGCGCCCGGGTCAGATCGATTTTACTATTGTTGTTCGCCCTGTTGGCCAAGTTCATTCTGTTGGGCTGTTTCCTGTCGCTGAACGGCCTGGCCGTGATCAGCCTCATCTTGAGGGAGGAGCTGAAGGAGTTGTTGCACTGGTGGTAGCGAGGCACCGACTTCTTGCTGGAGAGGAGCACGCCGCACCCGATGCACCCGAACACCTTGTCCGTGATGTGGGTGCTGTTGTGGTGGGCGGTGAGCTCGCGCCGCGTCCTGAACCTCATCTCGCACTTGCCGCAGACGAAGCGCAGGTCCTTGTCGAAGCGGCTCTCCAGCTTCTTCACCACGACCACCGGCTGATACAGAGTCCACAGGTCTGCGGTGGGAGAGCCCGCCGTCGACAGCAGAGGGCCCTGCTGCTGCTGCTGCAGTGCGCCGGGCCCTTGGTGCGACGCCGAGGGCAGCATGGCGTTCACCTTGGACGCCACCGACGGCAGCATGGCGTTCACTTTGGCGCCCGTCGCCGAGGAGGACGAGGAGGAGGAGGAGGAGACGTGCAGCTTGGAGGCCAACATGAAGGGCGCTCGCATCTTGTTGGCGAGCGCCTCGTCCGGGCCCCTGGGGGGCAGCGTCCACATGCTCTGCATGCTCTGCATGCTCTGCTGGGGGTGGGGCTGGGCGTGGGCGGCGGGCGCCGCCAGCCTGCGGAGCTGCTCCTCGTGGCGGTGCTGGGTGACGGTGCGCCGGTGGACGATGGTCTTGTGGTCCAGCACCCGGTGGCCCGGCTCGTGCGTGCCGCTGTGGTCCTGCATGATGGGACGGGACGATGTGAACGTTTTCATGACACGGTTATTTTGTGAACCAAAATAATTGCGATTTACAATGTTTGTTTTCTTTACATTTTTATCCCACGATTTTGTAACCCATTTTTTCCCCCCAGTGCCAATTGTCTATGTAATCCTGGGCGCTACACTCCCTCTGCCAGCCTAGGGAGAGCCGAGCTCATGCCTCCTTCAATGCATGAGAGCTAGCAAGCCGCTTCTTGTCACCTGACAGGGGGGGGAGGTTCCCTGGTAGGACGTAAGCGCGTGGAAGGAACACGTTATTCCAACCAGTTCCCTTCCCCTCCATCAGGCGCCCCGGCTGACCATGGGGGAGGCGTTATAGTGACCAGGATTACTGCATGTTTTTGTGAGGGTATTAACTACCCTAGGAGACACGGGGAGAACATGCAAACTTCACACAGAGTAGGCCCTTTCACCAACCCTGGGTATGGGCGCTGATGACGCGGAGGAGAGAACACGCCCCCCCCCCCCCAGCGCCCACAGCGTCCCCGGCGGGAATCGAACCCAGGACCTTCTAGCTGTGAGGCGACAGCGCTACCGTGCCCCCCTGCGATTTACCATATTATCGCGATAATTAAAAATGCCACTTTTTGTTAAAGCACTTGAACCCCAGCGTCCGTAGTCTGGGGTGAAACATTTGCCATAAATAGCAGATCTACAAGCTCACAACGTGTCGCAGCTTGTAGATCTGCTATTTTTGGCAAAGAGATTTTAGAGAGTAAAAAAAAAGGCTGTATCAAGTACGTTCTTTACAAGTGCGTTTTACCAATTCTAGAGGGTTTAAGTGGCACCGGATACGCAGCTCGGTAAAAGTTGAATTGATCCCAGTGTATTAGACCCTCAAGAAAAACACGGGCAAAGATCCTTGATTTTGCAGGCTAAAACTCTTGATTATGCGGTCTAAAATCCTTGATTTTGCAATGAAATATGCTGGGTTTTTTTTAATTTTATGCAGGGAAATTGCGGGAAGTTGCTCAATATGTGGAAATACGCAAAATAGGCGATATGCGGAAAGTTGCGGAAAATGCTAAATATGCGAAAAGTTGCGAAATATGTGGAAATATGCGATGCACATATTATACGATGCAAAGCGCATATTATGCGATGCGGCCTTTTTGAAAAAAACATTACCCCCGCATAATTATGCTCCATTTTGCTGATTATGCGGTAAATTCGGCAAATGTTTCTGGAGGGTCTAGTGAATGTAGGAAAGGACAATTTCACGATAAAGCGATAATAACGATCACCGCCCCCCGTCCCGTCCCGTACCTGCATGTCGGCGTAGACGGGGAACTCGGTGCCGCAGGAGCAGATGAAGGCGGCGGCGGGGCAGGAGTGCTCCTCCAGGCGCACGCGGCTGGGGAACATCTGCTCGCAGCTGAAGCACAGCTGCGGCTGGTCCTTCATCACCTTCATGGTGAGGCCCACCCGGGGCCTCTGGGAGGACTTGGGTCGGCCTCCCACGCTGAACTGGCTGAACATGACGTCGACGACCAGACCGGACCGGACCGGACCGACCGCTGGGTCTTCTCACTGCTGTCCAGGCGACCTCGATCTCAGCGGTGTCTTCTTCCTACGGACGGGGAGAAGAAGTTATAATACTTTTTTTGTCGCACAGAAATCACACGAACCCCCCCTTGATCTAAGGCAGTGGTTTTCAACCTTTCTTGCGTCAAGGACCCCCAAATTGACACATATTAGCCAACGGACCACCATCTGAAAAGATATGCCAGGGACTCAACCATTTTTGTTTCTTGGGGGTCCCAATCTACACTGTATCACCATCATCAGTGTTCATGTAACTCTGAGAGTGTACAAATGGAACCAAATGGACCCGTTAGGGTCCATTTGGTTCCATTTGTACACTCTCAGAGTTACAGACATATAAGGGTCACTTTGGTTGCTAACTATTAATTTGGCTGGGGACCCCCTGGAACCCCGCCAAGGACCACTGGTGGTCCCCGGACCACTGGTGGTCCCCGAACCACTGGTTGAAAACCCCTGATCTAAGGCAGTGGTTCTCAAGCTTTATTGATCCATTTCCGGTTCCGGTAGTCGGACAGGAAACGGAATTAAACTGGTTCCGTTTTTTCCCCCGATCGTATCCGCTTCCTGTCTGGGATGCGGTTTTTAAGTCGATTATCTCGGCTGTTGTTTTTCTCCTGGCGTCGCACGGTCTAACGTTCTCCGCTGTAACTTCAAGATGGCGGAACGTATAGGGTCGCGGTTTTCACTGCTCCGCTTCACACAGATCCCCTGTGTGCGTAGAACCAAATGAACGCGCGTTTTTTTTACCGGATTTAGCGGGGTCTATGGCGACATGAAAAAAAAACAAAAAACAATAAAACCTTGGCACTGGTGAGTACATTATGAGATTAACCTCTGGCGTTCAATGTGTTCATTTGAAGTAAGTGTTGCCGAGCCATGTTGCCCAAGAATTGTGGTCCAAAAATAAACAAACTGTCTCGGCCATATTGTCAGGGAGGAGGTTCTGTATCGTTTATGATAGTCAGTCCCTTATATTTGATACGGTCTGTTTCTGGAGAAAATGTAACTAATTCGGCGGAAGTAACATTATCGTTTTCTCACCGTCAGTTGATGCTTCATATCCATAAGAGTCAAACTGTTTATTTTTGGAACAGTTCTTATTTGACGCGATATTAACCCATTTAGACCTGGAACGCATCTGTGTCACTTTAGATGTCTTTTGCTATTCAAAAATATCAGATATACAAGCTCATAGTGCAGCACCGAGTGCCGCGCTATGAGCTTGTATATCTGATATTTTAGAAAAATCTTGAAAACATTTTTTTTTAAGCATTATTTTACACTTTTGGCTATTCAAAAATAGCCAATAGCCAAGAGCTTGTAGATCTGCTATTTTTGAAAAATCATACTTTTTTAGCAAATCTTGAGATTTGAGTTACAAAAGCGAAACTCGAATCTTTGCTTCTGGGCGATTCAACGGTTTTTCGAAAAAACTTATGTCGCCATAATATCAGTGGTTCTTTTTTCCCATGTCAAGGACCCCCAAAATGACATGTATTTGGCCGCGGACCCCCATCTAAAAATATATGTTCCAGGGAGCCCCGGAAGCAAAGATTGGAGTTAAAAATGTTCGCTTTAAAACAATATATATATATATATATATATATATATATATATATATATATATATATATTCAAAGATTTGCACACATTTCCACGATTTTTCAAAAAGAGCAGATCTACAAGCTCGTAGCGCGGCACTCGGTTACTGAGTCATTTAGATAGTATGTTATGTTGTAGAGACAGATTCCAGGTTCATTTGTTGACCTGGCATCCTACAGTGTGTATAGTTTCAATGTACAGATTATTGATCCTTGGTTTACCTATGATTCTAGACGACCATTTCTATGCATTTGATGCATTACCTCGCGTTTGCCTCGCTTACTGCAAATCGGTCTGGATTAAATGCCTAAATTGTACACGGACAGACCTGTTAGGGTCCGTTTAGAACCCCCTCCTCAAGGAACCCTGGGGGTCCCGCCGGACTGGACCCCACTTTATGAGAACCACTGGTTTAGTAAGGGGGGGGGGGGGGGGGGGGGGGTCTAATTCTTCTTCTTCCCTTTCCTGAAAAACGTTCAATGATGGATGGAAATGGTGGAGCTTGAAGGATGAAACCCAGTTAAACACCACCTGTGAACCTGTTGTGTGACAATGATGATTAGGATGAAGCCAGATTGTCATTCTAATCTAATCTAATCTATATATAAATGCACCATTTAATACACATATAAAATGTCAGCTTAAGTAGTTAAATATGCCAGTTAGCACCATCTATACTTCCATACATAATGACAGATTATTGCAGTGTTATTACTCTTATTAAACAGGGCGACGGATTAGCTAGTACATTGGCTCTCAAAAGTGGCGTCCGGGGGGGGTCCTTGAGGGAGTTCCAGGGGGTCCCCAGCTAAATGATAGATGGTTAGGAACCAAATGGACCCTTATGGGTCTGTAACTCTGAGAGTGTAACAAATGGAACCAAATGGACCCTTATGGGCCTGTAACTCTGAGAGTGTAACAAATGGAACCAAATGGACCCTTACAGGTCTGTAACTCTGAGAGTGTAACAAAGGACAGAGTTACATTATAAAATGTCTCTGGGTCCCAGAGATGGAAATGTCACTGAATGGGGGTCCGTAGCCCTAATGCATGTTAAACTGGGGGGTCCTTGAAAATGATTGAGAATCACTGCTAAGGGCCGTAACATTCATCTCTTATGGGGGGTCCCTGGCTTATCTTTTCAAAATGAGGGGTCCGCGGGCTAATAAGTGTCAATGTGGGGGTCCCTGACACGAAAAAGTTCAGCGAAACCACTGAGCTAGTGCAATGAAATAATGGATTTATAACAACTTTATAAAAGCCTCTCTGTGTCTCTAGAGAGAGACTTGTGTTTCTAAACAATAATGTTTAGTTTTTAAACATCTGACACCAAAACGGGTTCTTAAAGTGGGAGGGGGGGGGTCCTTAGGGAGGGGGTTCCCCAGCAAAATGTGTTACTATAGCATCACAATCATTTGAACCACTTTTTTTTAATACTTTTGGCTGTTCAAAAATAGCAGATCTGGCTGCTTGTAGATCTGCTATCTATAGAAAATTCGTGAAAATGTGTGCAAAACCTGTATATATATATTTAAAGCGTTCACATTTGTAACTCAAAAATCTGTGCTTCTGGGGGTCCCTGGAACAACACATCTTGAGATGATGGGGGGGGTCCGCGGCCAAAATACATATCATTCAGGGTGGTCCTTGCCATGGAAACAGTATGAGAAACACTTGATTTAACTGAAGGAACATGAGTTTAAACCACACACACACATTTATCTCAACAACGTTCAAACACAATGTGCTACAACAAGCTGCTGCTAGCATTACTTAGCGTTAGCATCGGCTAGCATTAGCATTAGCACAGCGGTTCGCCGGATTGAATAGGGGAAAACCCATTACTTGAATGGGAAACCATTACTTAGCATTAGCATTAGCATTAGCACAGTGGTCGCCGGATTGAACGGGGAAACCGTTACCTGTGAGACGCGGTCTGACGTCCGGTGCGTGGCGCGGCGTCCCGTCTGACCATAACACACGTCACACAGTGTGTGTGTGTGTGTGTGTGTGTTTAATAACGACGTTATAACGGGTCTGTGTCTGTTCGGTGTGGCCGGGCTAACGGGGGGCTAACATGCTAACAGGCTAGGCTAGCAGCAGACCAACCACAGAGCAGCTCGAGCTACCGACAGACACACAGATGGAGAGACGAGCTTCTTCTTCTTCTGCACTTTTTTGGCGCGTTTTCTGTCTCAAGCCGCCCAGCCCGGGGCGCCGGGTTTGTGCTGCTGCCACCTGCTGGACGGGAGCTGATGATGATGATGATGATGATGACGACCAAGGGGGGCGGGGCGTTAGCTGCTAAAGAATGACTATTCTCAAGTTACCTTTTACATTTGAAGGAGACAAGGACCCACGGTTATATGTAAAGGGATAATTGTCACCGCACCGGTAGTTGTTGAGAAATAACACCCGACAGGATGATTAAACCCCACCCCCATGATCCTGAAGGGGGTTATTACACGGCTACTTAAATACATTGAGATTAATTAATGATAAATTAACAACAAAACAAAGTATTTCCTTGTTACAGTAATGAACGTATTCCATAAGTCTGTCAAGCGCTGTCAAGCGCAACATCATTACAATCAGCTTACAGGTTACTGGTCAGGGGCGGAGGTTAGGTGTCACAGGGTGGCACTGCCCCCCCCCCTGTAATCTGATTGGCCACCCTGTGTGCCCCCCCATTACTGGTATGAAAAACAAGAAATATGTACAATAAACAGTTCGGGCGGTGTTAGGTTAAGACTTTGACAGGGGCCAGTTTGGAATTACAGCCTCCTGAAGCTGTTTTTTTTTTTGGGCAGTTTTGAAAGTGAGTAGGGTTTTACACTCCTTTACTCCTTTTGGTAGGGCATTCCTCATTTCTGTGGCAGCATAGCATGAGTTCATTCCCTTGTTTGTGCCAAATCTTGGTTGGACATGATCAGTCAGGGACATGCACAGATAGACTCTAGGTGGTGCTAGAGCACCTGCCCTTTGCCCTCTTGACCAGAAGTGCCCTTTTGAAAAAAATAAGTCTTCAACAGGGGGTCCGGGACCCCTAGGGGGTTGTCAGAGTTACTACAGGGGGTCCGCCAAATCTTTGTGTGATATGACTTAACCACTCGAAACCTAGCATCCCTTTTCTGAGGAGAACTTGAGCCAAAAATAGCAGATCTACAAGCCCACAAAGCCTCGCGCTGCGAGGCGTTGTGGGCTTGTAGATCGGCTATTTTTGGCAAAGAGGTATAGGTGTAGAAGGAAAAAAGAGCAGACCAAGTAAACAAAAAAAAGTATAATTTACTTGAGCACCTGCCCCTCAAAATGTCTGTGCACGCCACTGTGATCAGTGGAGCTGGCTCTGGTGTTTGTGGACTTCATTTACGTTTTTGAAGTATTTTGACAGGCACATGGGTATCCCAATGTTGTGTCGTAGCTTGTAGACCAGGCCCATTGCAAGTTTGCTGTACCCTCTCTGTCCTCAACCCTGAGCCATCCCACCCTGGCATAATGAGCAGGGGTTAGATAGGTTGTATGTATGTTTAAAGGCCAAGAAGTAGCCTTACTAGTACTACTAGCCTTGTTGTTTTCCCTACTATTTCAAGGAGATAAGTGTTTGTTTACATGGCTGTCATGTTGGATACAGCATAACATTCAAGCAGCGCAGCAGGTGTTCTGAGTCTTTGATTAGACAGAGGTCATCATTATCCAGAAATAACACACCGCTGAATTCAGCCATGTAACTTATTTCCGTGTAATAAGCATTATTAAGGCCATGGACCCCTGTTTGATACCATTTATTCATCTCTGTATCCTGTGTTCTTTTCTCTTCTTCCCTACCATCCTACTATGATTACCCTACCCTACTCCAACCTCTATCCTCACCAAATACTCACTTTTTTTTGTATACCTGTAAACCTGTAATGTTTACATTAAAGGTGATTCAGATTCATCTCTGGAACCCCAATCTACACTGTAAAATCCTCAGTGTTAAATAATTTAACTCTGAGTTACAGACCCATGAGGGTCCATTTGGTTCCTCACTATTAATCATTTAGGTGGGGCCACCTGGAACCCCCCCCAAGGACCCCTCAGAGGCCCCCAGACCACACTTTAAGAACCCCAGGGCTAAATGGTTGAATATTTGATCGACCCTTTAAGTAAGATCTGTAACTCTGAGTGTACATATGGCTCCATTTGAACACACTCAAGAGGCAAATCAAAACTCAGGATTTTAAATGAATTGGGGGTCTGTGGACAAATGCTGAAATGAAAAAAAGGGTCCATTTGGTTTCATACTGGACGTACTCTGTGTTACAGATCCATAAGTATTAAGGGTCTTCCGGTTCCCAACTATCAATCATTTAGCTGGGGACCCCCTGGAACCCCCTCAAGGACCCCTGTTGATAACCAGTGAGTGAGATGGATAAATATAGGACAAGATCATCTAAGGGAAATTACAATATTGTAGAAAATGTATTTTCCACATTTGTTTTCCGTAATATTTCATATCATTCTAGATTCATTCCGCATAGGGAAATATTTCAAACGTTTTTTTTTTTTTTTTTTAATCTTGATTACAGTATTATACATAATGTAGGTGTATGACGTTTTCCACAATATTCCTTTGATGATCCTGTGTGTGTGTGTGTGTGTGTGTGTGTGTGTGTGTGTGTGTGTGTGTGTGTGTGTGTGTGTGTGTGTGTGTGTGTGTGTGTGTGTGTGTGTGTGTGTGTGTGTGTGTGTGTGTGTGTGTGTGTGTGTGTGTGTGTGTGTGTGTGTGTGTGTGTGTGTGTGTGTGTGTGTGTGTGTGCATCCAACAATAGCTTGATGTTTACACGTATTTGAAAAGTTTCACCATATGATATAAGCAAAAAAGTTGAGTGGTTAACATAACCTTTACTTGTGGGTGGATGTATCTGTAATTAGGTGAACAGATAGATATATACAGTCTCGTTAATCCATAGACATACAGCTGACAGGTCTTACATTCAACCAAACGAATCCATTTCAGAAACAGACTGTAAAAGAAATATAGTCCAGAAATAATAAAGTGTTAAAAATGAGTTCAGCTTGGGGCCAGTTCATTTCGAGCAACCATTGAGTCTACTGCCATCTACTGGACAGAAGTTTAATCATTTCTTTTACATCAATGTAAAACCACTGGCAATATATTCAGAGCTGAATTCATCTCCTTGAAAATATCATCATATACGTACAGCTGATGTCTACTATTCACTACACGAAAGCAGACTCATTTTTCAAATAAAGGATTATTCATTTTTCCAAATGAGCAAACTCTCAGCTATAAAATGGTGTATAAAGAGAGTTTAACATTCAAGACATGAGATACCAGAGTCACTTGAAGCACAGAATGTTACAGTTTAATCAAATACACTCTGCCCTAACGGTTAACCCATTTAGATCCGTGTCATTTTACAGATTTCTTTGGCTAGCAGTATATAGAATATACTGTGAAGTTGTTCACACAAAGTTAGGTGACAGCTACTGAAGAAAGGTGCCGGTGGTGTATACAACATACCACGTTTTGTTCTGTATTTTTATGCACATGTACATTTGATTTGATGATTCTCTTTTCATTCTCTTTTTGCAATCTTTCTTTAAATCTTTTTACGTTTTCTTTATTCTACTGTTATTACTTATGCTGCTGCATTGTCTGAAGGAAGCTGAACCAAAATAACTTTTAGTCTTATGTACCTGTACACGAGATGTGACAATAAAGTACAACCTTGAACCTTGAGCTTGTAGATCTGCTATTTTTGAAAAATCGTGAAGATTTATGCACATCTTTAAATATATACATATTTTTAAAGCAAACATTTGTAACTCAAATCTTCGCTTCTGGGGGATTCTACAAATGTCTTCTAAATCCTAACAGTTTTCTGAAAAAACGTATTTTCCCTTGGTCAAGATCTTTCAAAAAAAAATAGCAGATCTACAAGCTCGTAGCGCGGCACTCGGTTAGCACACATGTTGCTAAAACCTGACGGGGACAATTATCTACAAACATGAATAAAAATAAACAAGTGGCAATGGAGTATAAACTATTGACTCAAGATCTGTAGTGTTTCATAATTGTGCTTTACTGTTCCCTTAGGACGCTACATCGGCATAAGATCTTTTATTCAAGTTGAGCGTATTTCATTGGCTTCATATTTCATATACAGTGATGGAAAAAGTACTCAAATGTTTTACTTAAGTAAAAGTCCGGAATAAGTAAAAGTCCGGAATTAAAAATTGAGTTGAGTAAAAGTACAAAAGTATTGGTATCAAAATGTACTTTAAAGTACCAAAAGTAAAAGTACAGAAATGCTTGAAAATAGCAGATCTACAAGCTCACAACGCGTCGCGATGCGACGCGTTGTGAGCTTGTAGATCGGCCATTTTCAAATAGCCTAGGTATAAAATAGGACGTAAAGTGGTTAATGTATGTTTTTTTATAATGTAAAAAATTATATCTCCAAAGTAACTAAAGTTTTCAAATAATTGTAGTAAATTGAGTAAATGTACTTAGTTACTTTACACCACTGGCTATATATATATATAATATATATATATATATATATATATAATATATATATATAAAGACATACAATACAAAAAATGATACAGAAGACATATATATATATATATATATATATATATATATATATATATATATATATATATATATATATATATATATATATATATATATATATGTCTTCTGTATCATTTACAGTGAATTGTCCTGTTATCAACTAAATCTAAAAAGGGAAGATAATTGAGGTTTCACTACATGCAAAGGAGAAGCTGTGGCATTCACCTGCCCTGTAAAACACAACGGCAGTGCAGTTAGACACACATTTTAAAAAGCAGGTAAATGAGTACAAAACAGACTTTCATTAAATCTCTTTTCATCTGGTGAGATGGGTAAAGATAAACGGCTCCTTTATGTAGATATACAAAGTGAAAAAGACAATAGGTCCAATGCATATGAATCATCTTAAATCTCTATGTGCCAACACAAATGTTGCTCGTCGTCACCAGGCTGTGCAGTATTGAGATAAAGGACTGGTTATAATAAGCTATTTAAAACCAGCACCACACAAAATGGAAAAGGAGAGACACAAAAATGCACAAATGTTTTACATTTATTAAACTTGTTAACAAGCAAACACAAGCTACGCTACTACTTCTATGATAAAGTCTGCTTTAGCTATTATTAACCATTCTGATACGGTACTCAGAAATATTTACAAGATATTGTGTTTTCTGACGGTATGGTTTAACCCGGGGGCAAAAATCTAAACAAGTTACTTCTTTTTACAATTGCAACAAAAGTCTTAACAAGTTACTGTGTCTCTTTTTACAGTGGGCAACAGTTATAATAGTTGGGAAGTTCAACCAAAATCACTTTATGGCACAAAAAAACAAAAAAGACATTAAACTGTATATAATATCAAAAATGATTGTGAACACTTCAAATCCCACCCTGTGCACAGCGTCACGTCTAAATAAAGTCCTAACTGGCTTAACCCTTTAAGCCCTGAAGAAGCATCTGTGTCACTTTTTGATTTGAGCTAAAAAGCATTATTTTACACGTTGGCTATTCAAAAATAGCAGATCTGCAAGCTCATAGCTACGAGCTTGTAGATCTGCTATTTTTGAAAAATCTTTATTTTTTTGCAAATCTTGAGATTTGAGTTACAAAAGCGAACATTTGTAACTCAAATCTTTGCTTCTGGGGGATTCAACAGTTTTTTGAAAAAACCTATGTCGCCATAATATCAGTGGTTCTTTTTTCCATATCAAGGACCCCCAAAATGACATGTATTTGGCCGCGGACCCCCATTTAAAAATATATGTTCCAGGGACCACCAGAAGCAAAGATTCGAGTTAACATTTTTCGCTTTAAAACAATATATATTAAAAGATTTGCACACATTTTCACGATTTTTCAAAAATAGCAGATCTACAGGCTCGTAGCGCGGCAGTGCCGCGCTACGAGCTTGTAGATCTGCTATTTTTGAATAACCAAAGTGTAAAATAATGCTTTTTAGCTCAAATCAAAAAGTGACACAGATGCTTTTTCAGGTCTTAATGGGTTAAACATGGTTTGCCTGGTCAGTTTGTGCATAATGCTGCTTGTGAGCGCGAGGATGCGGGGGGGGGGGGGGGGGGGTTAAATCCGACTCCCGTCTTGTCTCGCATGAAGCTAGGACCCCCCCCCATAGCTGAGAGAGAGATGAAGCAGGGACCCCCTCCTCTAATATTGTATAAAATTGTGTTTCAGATTAAACTTTTTTTTTGTTTACTTGGTCTGCTGTTTTTTCCCCTCTCTACACCTAAACCTCTTTGCCAAAAAATAGCCGATCTACAAGCTCACAACGCCTCGCAGCGCGAGGCGTTGTGAGCTTGTAGATCGGCCATTTTTGGCTAAAGTTCTCCTCAGAAAAAGGGATGCTGGGGTTCAAGTGGTTAAGGTAGAAAAATAAAATCATATCACACAAAGATTTGGCGGACCCCGTGTAGTGACTCTGAGGACCCCCCTAGGGGTCCCGGACGCCCTGTTGAAGACCCCTGCGCCATAGCGCTCCCGTCTATACAGTTTCAACGGGACCATTCTAAAACGAAGCATTAAAAATGCACACCTAAAACATGTCGTACACGTAGAAAAGAAAATCATTTGTAAAAAATAATATTCATGAGCCTGTTGGCCGCCAGAGTCACAGGGGGCTGATGACAAAGTGTTCTGAAAAAAGGAAGTTTTCAGTCATGTTTAACCCGTTAAGACCGGGAACGGCATCTGTGTGTAATTTGTAGATTTCTTTTGGGCTATTTTTGGAGAAAAAAGAAATCGTGAAAATGTGTGCAAATCTTTTAATATGTATATATATATATATATATATATATACATTTTTCAACTCAAATCTTTGCTTCTGGGGGGGGGGGGGGGGGGTCCCTGGAACAAAATATTTTGAGATGGAGGGGTCCGCGGCCAAATACATATCACTTCGGTGGTCGTTGACGTGAAAAACGCTTGAGAACCACTGATATTACAGCAACATACGTTTTGTCAAAAAAACGGTTAGGATTTTAGAAGACATTTGTAGAAGCAAAGATTTGAGTTACAAATCTTTGCTTTAAAAAAAAATATGCATTCAAAGATTTGCACACATTTTCAAGATATAAAAAAAAAAAAAATAGCAGATATACAAGCTCATAGCGCGGCACTCGTGCCGCGCTATGAGCTTGTATATCTGCTATTTTTGAATAGCCAAAGAAATCTAAAAATGACACAGATGACACTTCCCCCCCGGTCTAAACGGGTTAACATTTAAGAGGCAATCGTCAACTTACTGTATCCTAACCCTAACCTGTCCACTACGAGTCCATCGGTTCTAGTTTCGGTCTCGGCATGACGTCCCCGGCCATGATCCGGTGCACCCTCCTGCGGTGGTTCTTCAGCGACTTCAGGTTGGGATAGTACCCCTGGCAGACGTCGCAGCGGTACGCCTCTCTGGCCTGGTGGTTCTGGTGGTTCTGGTGGTGGTTCTGGTGGTGGTGGTGCGACAGCATGTGCTTCTGCAGCCCCTCGGCCGTGCCGAACCAGCGCGCGCACACGGGGCAGCGCGTGGGCTTGCCGGCCGGCTTGCAGGCGCCGCTCCTCTGGTGGAAGATGAGCGCGATGGTGCTCGGAAAGTCGGCGTTGCAGCGGGAACAACGGTGATTGGTTTTGTTGGGTTGTTGATGGGCGGCGGCGACCCGCACGCCCTTGCAGCGGTTCAGGGACACGTGTCTCCGCAGCGAACAGCGGGAGGAGAAGGTGTTGTTGCACCGGGTGCACGCGATGCGCTGCTTGCCCTTGTTCGTGCTCAGCTGCTGCACCGCGGCCATCGCCGCAGGGCTTTTCAGCTGAGGAGGAGGAGGAGGAGGAGGAGGAGGACGACGATGATGTTGTTGTTGTTGCTGCTGCTTGGGCGGAGGAGGGTGAGGTCTGGACGACGGCGAGGGCTGCTGCTGAAAGCGCAGCAGCAGCGGCTGCGAGCGTTTGGGCTGCAGGCCCCCCTTGTTGTACAGCTGGTGGTGGGGATGCATGTGGATCTGCAGGTGGACCTCGTAGTCGGCCCACGAGCCCACCGTCTCGCCGCACGTGGGGCACGTGTAGTTCTCCTGCGCGTGCTTCTGCAGGTGCTCCAGGAGGAGCCGCGGCGAGGTGAACCCGAGGCCGCACTCGCACGTGACCCGCCGGGGCAGCACGGAGGGCAGCGACATGATGCCCCAGTTGTTTCCGTCGTCGTCGTCGTCGCCGTCGTCCTTCTGGCTCTTGTTGTCCGACGGGCCGCCCGGAAAGCGGGACTGCTTCGCCGTCGTCCCGCTCCCCTCGCCCGCCACGGTCCGATTCAGCTCGCATTTGTTCCTGTGAACCAACATGTTGTCTTTGCGGTTGAAGCTCTTCCCGCAGACGTAACAGTCAAACATAGGCTTGACCTTGTTGATCTTTGGCGATACGGTGCCAAACATGTGCTGCTGTTGTTGTTGTTGTTGTTGTTGTTGGATCTTACTGCCCTCGTGCCGCGGCGGCGGCACCGCTCCGAAGAAATGCTGCACCTGGCCGCCGGTCCCGAAGCCCGGCTGCCGGGTCCCGCACAGCATCAGATGGCGCCGCAAAGTCGACTGGCGACTGTAGGTCTTCTGACACCGGCCGCACGGGTAACGCTTCACGCCGTTGCTGACGAAGAACGGCAGGGGCGCGTTCGCCGGGGAGTTCTCCAGGCCTTCCGGCGGCGCGACGAGCTCTTCCACCTCGTCGTCCATGTCGGCCAAGTCGGTTTCGCTCAGCGCCTCCATCTCTTCGTCCAAGGGCGACGTCCACTGGCCGTCGGTGCGACCTTCCCGTTGATCCGCCACCCCCGCGTCCCAGCGGACGTTTTCTTCCTCTTGCAGCAGCAGCACGGCACTCGTGGACGACTGAGACGCGTCCATGTGCTGTTCCAGCCTGTTGGGGAAGAAAGGCGGAAAGCTCTTGGGCGTGCCGGCGCCGGACCAGGCCGAATCCGAAAACGCCGAATTCGGCTCCACCTTCACTTTACCGGCGGTCTCGGTGCCCACGCCGACGGTCTTGGAAATGCCTAATATAGGCGTCTCGGCGACACCCGCGACTCTGTTGCCGTTGTGGATGGACGTTAGCCGCGTCTGTTTCTGGTGAGCCGGGGACGAGTTCTGAGAGGGAGCTGAAAGTCGGCCCTGACACTTGTGCATTTTGAGGTTGTAGCGCCGCGCGTAGCTGTGCTTGCACGTCGGACAGAAGAAAACTCTTTTCTGGTTCGTGTTCTGCTGGTTCTGCTGCTTGAGATGAGTAAACGACTGAATGTTTCTCGCGTGCGGTAGCAGAGTCTTTGGGTAATTCGACTGCTTCGTGGCCTTCCCCGATAGCTGAGGGCAGACGTGATTGTCCGGAAAGGGCATTTTTCCGATTATGAGTTTTTTGCAATGACGGCAACACTTAATCCTCTCTTTCCTGTGCATGGAATGATGTTCCGTCAGAGTGTCCACGTCCTTAAACACCCTGCGGCAGCGACCGCATTGATAAATGCCTCGCGCGCCGTTGTTCGTGGGGTCGACGAGCGTCTGACGCGTCTCCAGAAGCACCACGGGCGAGAAGGTCTTGGTCAGAGACACGATGCTCTTGGTGCTGGAGTCGAGGATTCTGCCGACTCCCGGGGACTTCGTCTTCATCCCGGTTTTTTTGAGAAGCTGTCTCAGCTGTGAGACGGACGGATCGGTGTTGAGCGGCGCCTCAGAGTTAGCCTCGCGTGTAGAATCAGCCTCGCGTGTAACTTCAACGGGGACGAGTTCGGTTTTGGGAATGAGCGTTTTTTTCTCGGGCATTTCCGCCGGAGGAGGAGGCTGAAAGCGCCTCCTATAGGCCGTCGCCAGCAACTTCATGAAGTTATTGTTTTTGGGCAAATGGTCGCCCTTTGAAAGCGAACTGCTGCTGGGGACGGAATCAGTTCTGTTGTTGTTGTTGCAGGAAGGGATGCCTTCTTGTATAGACTCGGACATGTCTCTTACAGGGTCAGGCATGTCTTGCATAGCCTCAGTCATGTCTCGCATAGCCTCAGGCATGTCTTTTACAGGTTCAGGTATGTCTTGCATAGCCTCAGTCATGTCTTGCACAGCCTCAACCATGTCTCGTATACCCTCAGGCAATGGCTCTTGCACCGCGGACACCGATTCCTTCTCCGACGCCGGCCGTCGAGGGGGTTCACTCTGTTCTCGCGGTGCTGCGCTCACAGCAGTAGCAGCATCCTTCTTCTCGGCACCCGCGCCGACCCCGGGTTCGGTGTCTGGCGACACGCGTTTAAGCTCAGCAGCAGCTGCTGAAGCGTGGTGATCAGGAGCTTGGGGGCACATCGGGGCTAAAACTGGCCCGGCGTCGCTGCTTGACCCCGACGACTCTCGTAGCGGAGGAGGAAACGCTTGAGCGCTCTTTTCTCCACCGGAGTGGACGACGGCGTCCGTGTGGCGGGGCTGGAGGAGGTGCGGGTTAGAGAGGTGTACTCTCTTATGCTCCAGCATGACGTTGAAGTCCTTGAACTCGTCGCCACAGTCGCATATGTAGAGGGAATCGGACGGGCTCTCGAACAAAACTATGGCCGAGGAGCTGGGGGGGGGCTGGGGGTGGTGATACGACGACAGGTGGTCCCTGAGGGGGACCATGGCGGCGGCTTCGTGCTGGTGGGGGGGTTTGGTGGAGGGCAGAGCGGGGAGCGGGGCGGACATGGCGGCCGCGTGCGTGGCCTGGTGCACGAGCAGGGAGGCGAGGCCGGTGAACGTGGCCGAACACGCCATGCAGCGGTACACTTTGGAGGCCGACGAGTTCCCCTGTAAACCCAGCATGGTGGAGCCGGTCTGCCGGACGGACGGACGGACGAGCGGTCCACTTCCCTCACTCACGATTAGTCTGGAGAGTTCCTGTGAATGAACACACACACACGCGCACACACACGCACGCACGCACGCACGCACGCACGCACGCACACACACACACACACACACACACACACACACACACACACACACACACACACACACACACACACACACACACACACACACACACACACACACACACACACACACACACACACACACATGTCAGACTGAAAGTCCACTGACACAACGTGCTCAATGCCTGCACAACTAGTAACATTTGGAGTTAGGTGTTGTAGGCGATATGTTTTGGTTAAGCCATTAACCCATTGAGGCCTGAGCTTCCGATTCTGCAAAATGTCTTCTACGGTTTACTGGAAAAACGTACGTTTCTAGATCAGTGGTTCTCAAACCTTTTCATGTCAAGGACCCCCAAAATGATATGAATTTGGCCACGGACCCTCATCTCAAAATATTTTGTTCCAGGGACCGCAAGAAGCAAAGATTTGAGTTACAAATGTTTACTTTAAATGTATTTATATTCAAAGATTTGCACACACTTTCACGATTTTTCAAAAATAGCAGATCTACAAGCTCGTAGCGCGGCACTCGGTGCCGCGCTATGAGCTTGTAGATCTGCTATTTTTGAACAGCCAAAGTGTAAAATAATGCTTTTTAGCTCAAATCAAAAAGTGACACAGATGTGTGTCCCAGGTCTTAACGGGTTAAGACCAGGAAAGCAGCCATGTAACCACTTTAACCATTATTTTATACTTTGGCTTTTTTTTTAAAATAGCAGATCTACAAGCTCATAGCGCCACGCTATGAGCTTGTAGATCTGCTATTTCTTTTTTAAATCGTGATTTTTTTTTGCAAATCTTTGAATATATATATTTTTTTAAAGCGAACATTTGTAACTCAAATCTTTGTTTCTGGGGGGGGGGGGGGGGGTTTCTAGATCTGCTATCTTTGAAAAAATCGTGAAAATGTGTGCAAATCGTTGAATATATATATATATTTTTTAAAGCGAACATTTGTAAAATATTTTGTTCCAGGGACCACCAGAAGCAAAGATTTGAGTTACAAATGTTTAAAAAACATTGGGCAAAATAGCCCAAAGCATAAAAAATGTGTTATAGCTAAAAATGTTAAATTACACAGTATGCGTTCCTGGTCTAAATGGGTTACATTTTAAAATTTGTGAAAAGCAAAAAACTGGACTTTTATGTCAACAGGCCTAGAACAAAAACCACAACAATACCTAAACTATAATATAATAATAATACCTAAACTATAATATAATAATAATACCTAAACTATAATATAATAATAATACCTAAACTATAATATAATAATAATACCTAAACTATAATATAATAATAATACCTAAACTGATGACACTTGGATGGGGGTCTATAATAATAATACCTAAACCGATGACACTTGGACGGGGGTCTATAATAATAATACCTAAACTGATGACACTTGGACGGGGGTCTATAATAATAATAATACCTAAACTGATGACACTTGGACGGGGGTCTATAATAATAATACCTAAACTGATGACGCTTGGACGGGGGGTCTATAATAATAATAATACCTAAACCGATGACGCTTGGACGGGGGTCTATAATAATAATAATACCTAGACCGATGACGCTTGGACGGGGGTCTATAATAATAATAATACCTAAACCGATGACGCTTGGACGGGGGTCTATAATAATAATAATACCTAGACCGATGACGCTTGGACGGGGGTCTATAATAATAATAATACCTAAACCGATGACGCTTGGACGGGGGTCTATAATAATAATAATACCTAAACCGATGACGCTTGGACGGGGGTCTATAATAATAATAATACCTAAACCGATGACGCTTGGACGGGGGTCTATAATAATAATAATACCTAGACCGATGACGCTTGGACGGGGGTCTATAATAATAATACCTAAACCGATGACGCTTGGACGGGGGTCCACCACACTCCACAGGCGTAGGAGGTCTTGTGGCTCTGATGACCAGGTGGTGTGAACGTTGGTGTTTCCATCAGCGGCAGAACTGGAAAAACAGGGACAAGCAGTGCAGACATTAGACATTAGAGCTACACAAGGTCACAGTGGCCACTGTGCAACCAGTGACCAACATCTACATCAAGTTCTACTTTTTTTTTTGGTAGGACAAATTGTTGGAGATTTATTTGTTCCATCAAATGACAAAAATGACACCATTCACCATCCTAGGTTACAGTAAGAGCGTTTTTTTCACTGACGAAAACTAATTAAAAACTAAATAAAAACTAAGCTACAAAACTAAATATATTGACAATTTTGTAAACAAATAAAAACTAGACTAAAATGTTAGTGAGGGGACTAGTGGAGAAGAGATCCAGTAGAACTAAAAGACAAGTCATTTTATGTTTAGTTGCGCTCGGGTGTTGTGCTCTGAAAATAGCCGATCTACAAGCTCACAACGCGTCGCAGCGCAACGCGTTGTGAGCTTGTAGATCTGCTATTTTCAGCATGCAACCAAGTGTATAATCAGCCATTACGTTCATCAAGGCACCGCCAAAACATATTTTAGTCGACTAAATCAACTGTAGATTTAGTCGACTATAATCTCATGATATTTAGTCGACTAAAACTAGACAAAAACTAAAACATTTCATTTGACAAAAATATGACTAAAACTAAATGGAATTTTGTTTAAAAGACTATAATCTCTCAAGAACAGATTCTGCTCTGCGTTGGAATCTGTCGGTAGCCGTGTTGACAACCCGTGCGCATTGGTTTCAAGTGGGCGTGCCTTCAGATCAGGAAGCATGCCGCGCTTTACCCAATCAAATGTAGTGGGCGGGATTCACGTGTCCGTCCACCCTTCCCCCCTCGAAACTAACCGAAACTTAATTTAACAATAGCGTCCTCGGAGCAGACAAAACCACGGAAAGATATTCCCATTTTAACTTACTCTTTCATCATAGAAACAAGTGGGCTTATAACCAAAACCATCCATGTTCTCTGGGAGAAGTGGTGTTAGTGTTCCGTGTATAAATATTGTTAGTGGGAATGAAAACATAGTCGCACCAACCGGAAGTGATGCGCTGAAGGCAGACACAAACCCCCGGTTTCCCTGCGCACTGGTGTTACGTTTGCTTCCTGCCAGACCCAACAGACATAGAACAAACAGCAGAGGTCGCTGTTTTTCATTTTCAGTTGGGTCTGGCTACGCGAGACTAAAAAGACTATGACTAAAACTAAATCAAAATTTGCTGTCAAAATCAACACTGTATTGGCCTATCAACTTGTTAAATAAACACATACAAAATTCACAACACACACACACACACACACACACACACACACACACACACACACACACACACACACACACACATGCTAGAGAACAGTGAAGTCAGATGTCAACACATTAATAATAATAATACACTTTGAATGGATGAAAAAAAGCTCTGTGTCTACATGTGATTCAGAAGATTAATGGGTAATTGCAACTTGGATTATTTTTTAAAATATATATTTTTTGGCTTTTTATGCCTTTATGTAGAGAGGGATAGGGACACACAGCAAAAGGTCGTCGGGCTCGGGAGTCGAACCCGCGAGGCGCTGTAAGGCTGGCATCGCACCTAGTAGGGTGCCTGGACCGTCACGCTACGGCGCAGGATCAGGATCATATTTTTTAAAGCCGTCTTTGCCAACAGCATTAAGTATGGTCTTTCAGAAGGAGGGAAGTACGGTGGCTTTGAGGCGGTACGGTGAAACCTTTCATTATAATAAACTTCTGCTCAGTTGGGACGGCATTCGCTTGTGGTTTTGCTCTTGTTGTCAAACAGCTCTATGTGTTGTCTGCCTACATGAAATAAATGTAGACATTGTTTCTACGAGGAGGAATGATAGGCGTCATAAATATTATGTGAATAAAATAAATCAGAATACTCATTGCTAGCGATACATTTAAAAAAATTGCAAAGAGAGCTATTCAAGTTATCATCACATCATTGTCATTGTGTCATTTTAGATATAAACATTATTTTATACTTTGGTTATTAAACATTTTGAAAAAACTTGAAAATGTATGCAAATCTATACATATATTTTTAATGGGACATTTCAAATCTTTGCTTATGGGGGGTACCTGGAACAAAATATTTTCAGATGGTGGTCCACTGCCAAATACATATAATTTTGGGGGGTCCTTGACATGGAACAGTTGGAGCAGCACTGATATAGCAACATACTGTTAGGGTTTAGAAAACATTTTTAGCGGCACTAGCCGCTCTATACCTTTAGGTATAGAGCGGATCCTGCTCTATACCTGACTTTGTCCGTGTTCACCGTCAACGTTCTGATTGATCAGACCCGTCAACAAAGTGATTGGTCAGACCCGTCAACGCTCTGATTGGTCAGACCCGTCAACAAAGTGATTGGTCAAGCTTCACGTGACACATGGCTATAAACACATTATAAACACATATCGATGACAAAATGTATCAAAGGCGCCGCTACCTTCACACAGGGTGTGATTTTTTTATATGTATTTGGCCGTGGACCCCCATCTGAAAATGTTTTGTTCTAAGGACCCCCCCAGAAGTGCAAAGATTTGAGTTACAAATTCTCGCTTTAAAAAAATATATATATTCAAAGATTTGCACAAATTGTCAAGATGTTTCTAAAATAGCAGATCTACAAGCTCGTAGCGCGGCTTTCTTAAAATGACAGATGCGTTCCCGGTCTTAATGGGTAAGGCAGGGGTCTTCAACGTTTTCAGGCCAAGGACAGAGAGAGAGAGGAAGCAGGGACCCCCTCCTCTATATTGTATAAAATTGTGTTTCAGATTAAACTTTTTTTTTTTTTTACTTGGTCTGCTCTTTTTTCCCTCTACACCTACACCTTTTTGCCAAAAAATAGTCGCAAGAGACACGTTACCCCATAACACGTAGGAAGTTACAGTTACAGCATTAAGCACTTAAAACATCTATTATTTAGCATTTCCTTCTACACAAAATCTCTTCGGCGAAAACCAGCCCATCGACAGGCTCACGATGCGTCGCACTGTGAGCTTGTAGATCAGCTATTTCCTCCCCAAATAGTATATGTGCACACCCCAGAGTAGAGACGCTGGGCTAGGGCAAACATTTGAGTTAGCTTAAAAAATATATAGATAGTATATTCAAAGATTTGCACACATTTTCAAAAAAGAATCGCAGATCTACAAGCTCGTAGCACTATGAGCTTGTATGTATGCTATTTTCAAATGGACCAAAGTATAAAATAATGGTTAAGGATTAAAAATCTAAAATGACGCTGAATGAATGAAATGGCCCTCAGGTCATTGTTTCACATTTTGATTTTTTGAAAAAATGTGTTGATAGAGTGATTAAAAAACAGGAAAAGCCAACACTTTGTTGTTGACTTATTTTAGAAATTAGGGGTATAGTGTCTTCCTCAGGGACACCTCGACACATTGCCGGGGCCGGGAATCGAACCTGGGACCATCCTGCTTCCCAGGCGGGGCTGCTCTCTACCCGTTCAGCTATGGCGTCCGGCCTGGCCGCCCAATTCTCATGTGTACTAGGCTGTGAGTGGAGCCGTCTAGTGGCAATAAGGAGGATGTTATTCATGCCTTATGACACTTAACCCATTAAGACCTGGAACTGTGTCATTTTTAGATTTGAGCTAAAAAGCATTATTTTACACTTTGGGCTATTCAAAAATAGCAGATCTACAAGCTCGTAGCGCGGCACCGAGTGCCGCGCTACGAGCTTGTAGATCTGCTATTTTTGAAAAATCGTGAAAATGTGTGAAAATCTTTGAAATATATATATATTTTTAAAGCGAACATTTTTAACTCAAATCTTTGCTTCTGGGGGGGTCCCTAGAACAACATATTTTGATGGGGGTCCGCGGCCAAATACATATCATTTTGAGGGTTCTTGACATGAAAAAGATTGAGCACCACTGATATAGAAACATAGGTTTTTCAGAAAACTGTTGAGATTTAGGAGACGTGTAGAATCGGCTTCAGGTCTCAATGGGTTAATGTCCTGCCATGTTTACAACAAAGTCATTGTAATGACTACAGTTTAGGTCAGTGCTTCTCAACCAGTGGTCCGGGGACCACCAGTGGTCCTTGAGGGGGTTCCAGGTGGTCCCCAGCTAAATGATGGAGAGTTGGTAACCAAATGGACCCTTATAGATCTCTAACTCTGTGAGAGTGTAAAATGAAACCAAATGGACCCTTATAGATCTTTAACTCTTGAGAGTGTAAAATGAAACCAAATGGACCCTTATAGATCTTTAACTCTTGAGAGTGTAAAATGAAACCAAATGGACCCTTATAGATCTTTAACTCTTGAGAGTGTAAAATGAAACCAAATGGACCCGTAAGGGTCCATTTGGTTTCATTTTACACTCTCAAGAGTTAAATTATCGTTAAACATCTGCATTACTTAATTTATAAGAACTCCTACACAATTATAGAATGTAGAAGAATTGTTACTTTGATCAACATTTGCCTGTTATCTCTCCTATGAAACCAACATCAATACAGCATGGATGGAATTGTGGACAAAATATTCTTGTGTCTGAGAGTCTAAATCTCAGGTGGTTCCGTGGCTCAAATGCCCAATAAATAATGGACCTTGATATGAAAAGGGTTGAAAACCACAGGTTTATGTCTATGACACAAGGTGGGTGCAGAGAAGGGATTCAACTATCAATTATTTTCCTGCTATTTTGACTGTTTTTGAAAACGTGTCGCCTAACCAGTGGTTCTCAACCTGGGGGTCGCCAAATAATTTGGGGGGGGTCGCCAGATTTTTTGGTGAATTTTTTTTTTTAACAAAATATTTTTTTATGTTATCATTAATTCATGTTTTATCAGTTAATTTACTCAATTTACCCACTTTTTGCAAAAATGTTTTGATAATAAACAATTATCAAATAACCTATTATAAATAAATAACCTTTGCGCGCGCGAACGGGACCGCTCGCGTGCACGCGGGGGGTCGCGGGAAATAATATCATTATTTTGGGGGTCGCGGCCTGAAAAGGTTGAGAACCCCTGGCCTAATACAAGAAGAAAAAAGGAAACATTCAGTATACTGCCCAAAATGTATTGTAATAAAATCAATAGAAATGTGTTTATAATTGATAAAAAAAAATATATTATCTCAATTAACTGTTTCAGCCCAAATGCAGAGCCTTATCAGTTTGCATGGAACAAAAGAAGACAGTTTAGTGAACAGCTTGGTGTTGCTGCATTAGACATCAACAGACGTGAAGGTTTGATTTCATGCCAACTTTCTGCAGTACCCATTCATTCATTTATCTATTTATTTATTTAGTGCACAGTCCAGTAATCCCTGCTTGGATACTATTTATTTATTAACCTGGATTACAGAATGCTTTGGCGCAGCGAGAGGAGCTCCAAGTCTACCCAGAATGACCAATATTCACCTAATGAAGACACAGCTGACTGACTGCGTCTGTACTGGCCTCTACAACTGAAACATGAAAATTGCTCCGTTTCGGCAGAAAACACCCCTTAACACATTGCCTGCCAAGATCGAGTTATCTCGATTTTAGCAAAAAAATAAATTTTCAATTTTTTTTTTTTTATTTGACCCAAAGACCAAGGAGATATGAATTTTCGAAGATCTTTACTCTCATCCACTTCCTTGTTAACTTTAAAATTTTGTATCTCGGCTCCTGAGTACTTTTTTTTTTTTCATTGAAAAATCTCTGGCATGAATAACAATAGGCAGTGAAAATAATTCAGGCAGTCAATGTGTTAAGTTTAAGTATAATTTGTCAAGACTCTGAAGGAGAGTTGAGGGAATTAAGAACCAAAGAACATTCTAAATAAATTAAGAGATTAAGGCAGGGGTCTTCAACGTTTTCAGGCCAAGGACCCCCTAGCTGAGAGAGAGAGATGAAGCAGGGACCCCCTCCTCTATATTGTATAAAATTGTGTTTCAGATTAAACCTTTTTTGTTTACTTGGTCTGCTCTTTTTCCCCCCTCTACACCAAACCTCTTTGCCAAAAATAGCAGATCTACAAGCTCACTTGTAGATCGGCTATTTTTGGCTCAAGTTCTCCTCAGAAAAGGGATGTTAGGGTTCAAGTGGTTAAGGTAAAAAAGATAAATCATATCACACAAAGATTTGGCAGACCCCCTGTAGTAACTCTGAGGACCCCCTAGGGGTCCCGGACCCCCTGTTGAAGACCCCTGGATTAAGGAATAGACAAATTAGGAAAAGGCTAGGCTACCAAATAATAAGTAAGTACAACTGGAACTGGATCAATAGTGAGTAAATGGAAGCTGAGAAAACTCAGCGTCTGAGAATATAGGATGTGCATGAATAACCAAAATCTACAATCTAAACCAGGGGTCATCAACGTTTTCAGGCCGAGGACCCCTTGGCTGAGAGCGAGATAAAGCAGGGACCCCTATTATATAGTGTATAGAATATCATTTTTTTCCATAGATTTCATAGGCAGCTTCATAGACTTGTTTCACAGCACTATCATGTTGGATTCATGTTGTATGTGTATTTCCAGACATATAACGATGCACTTAAACAATACGTAGTATACCTGACCTTTCACTCTGTACTTGGCCTGCTCTTTTCCCCCCCTACAGCAAACCACTTTGCCGAAAATAGCAGATCTACAAGCGCACAACGCCTCGCAGCGCGAGGCGTTGTGCGCTTGTAGATCTGCTATTTTCGGCTAAAGTTCTCCTCAGAATAGGGATGTTTGGTTGAAGTGGTTAATGTAAAAATCACACAAAGATGAACTCTGAGGACCCCCTAGGGGTCCCGGACCCCCTGTTGAAGACCTCTGATCTAAACATCTACTGTGAAGACGCTTAGAATAACAATAATAATCGACAGTCTTACAGAAAAGATTTATTTGATTGATTTTATTTTTTTGATTGAATCTAAATATCTAAAACAATCTTAACTCATTCCTAGAGACTTGCTCTATGAGGGAAACCACAGAGGAGCCTACATTGACAACAGTCACTTTTAACCCATTCAAACCCGGGAACGCGTCTGTGTAACCACTTTATCCATACTTTATACCTTGAGCTATTCAAAAAGTAGCAGATCTACAAGCTCATAGTGCTATGAGCTTGTAGATCGGCTATTTTTTTGGGAAAAATCGGGAAAAGGTGTGCAAATCTTTGAATATATATATATATTTTTTTAAAGCAAACCTTTGTAACTCAAATCTTTGCATCTGTGGGGTCCCTGGAACAACATGTTTTGAGGTGGGGGTCCGTGGACAAATACATGTCATTTTGGGGGTCTTTGACATGACAAAGGTTTGAGAACCACTGGTTATAGCAACATACGTTTTTTTTTCAAAAAACTGTCAGGATTTAGAAGACATTTGTAGAATCCCCCAGAAGCAAAGATTTGAGTTACAAATGTTCACTTTAAAAAAAAAATATATATATATATACACACATATTCAAAGATTTGCACACATTTTCACTACTTTTTCAAAGAAAATAGCAGATCTACAAGCTCATAGCGCGGCACCGAGCTTGTAGATCTGCTATTTTTTGAATAGCCAAAGAAATCTTAAAATGACACAGATGCGTTCCTGGTCTTAATGGGTTTAACCCTTTAAGACCTGAGGCCGCCGATTCAACACAAATGTCTTCTAAATCCTAACCGTTTTTTGAAAAAACGTATGTTTCTATATCAGTGGTTCTGGTTCCCAAACATTTTCATGTCAAGGACCCCCAAAATGATATGTATTTGGCCGCAGACCCCCATCTCAAAATATGTTGTTCCAGGGACCCCCCAGAAGCAAAGATTTGGAATGTCCAATAGGGCGGCTGGTCTAAAAAATTGTCAATTTCAAAAAATAAAATAAAAATGTTGTAACTCAAATGCACATCTGGAGTTTGCCTGAGCCTGAACCAGCTACAGATGTGGGACAAGGTTCTGTGGTCAGAGGAGACCATTCAAAGTGACGTGTGAAGCACAAACCGGCTATTCAAAAATAGCAGATCTACAAGCTCGATCTACAAGCTACGAGCTTGTAGATCTGCTATTTTTGAAAAATCACGTGTTTCACATGTTTTTGGCTACAGGCATCGGGCTCTGTGGATTCTCGTCTATAGTGTATTGGTATCGTATGGAACAGAGGCCGAATGATAAGGATCCTAGTGCATTTCTGTGCAGTGTACAGTAGAGTAGGTAGACCACTAGAAAAGTATATAAAAAAATCACACCCAGTGTGAAGTGGGCGGTGTGTGGTCATCACAATGACTTTTTTTAAAGTCCATACTGCTATTCATAGGGCTGCACATGTGTCATGTGTTTCGCTAGCCAATCACAGTCCTGAATTTGCAAAGTCAGCCAATCACATTACAGTTAGTGGTGATGACACTAGCTGTAATGTGATTGGCTGATATGAAAAAAAGTATCGATTTGCATTAACAATGGAAGGGTTAGGGGGTACACAAATGTTTTGGTCGGTGTCCAAAACTCACTTATAGGGGGCGGCTACACCGCCCCAAAAATACTGTTCCACTGTGACATGTTTACAAGTTATGAGATGCTAAATTATTACATGACATTTATGTCATTTACAATCTCACACAGTATGTCAACATGTCAACATGTTTTGCACATAGCAACGCTTTCTTTCCTCCAACACTGAGATTAAATGAGCACGATAAAACAAAACAACTAAGTGAGTGGTCCTCAAAGTCATTTGACATTTTCATGTCAAGGACCCCCAAATTGATATTTCAACCATTAAGACCTGGGAGACATCTGTGTCATTTTTAGATTTGAGCTAAAAAAAAAAAAAATATTTTACACTTTGGCTAAAAAAACCTAGAAAATGTGTGCAAATCTTTGAATATATATATATTTTTTTTAAACATTTTTAACTCAAATCTTTGCTTCTCGGGGGTCCCTGGAACAACATTTTGGGGGGTCCTTGACATGAAAAAAGTTTGAGAACCACTGATATTATGGCAGCGTAATAAAAATGAAAAACAAAATGTTAGGATTTAGAAGACATTTGTAGAATCGCCTGGAAGCAAAGATTTGAGTTACAAACGTTTAACTTTTTTTTAACGCCTTAAACAAAAACAAAAAAAAGTTCTATAATATATAGATTTGCGCTTAATGTTCACAATTTTTCAAAAACAGCAGAGAGTGCCGCGCCATGATCTTGTAGATCTGCTATTTTTGAATAGCCAAAGAAATCTAAAAATGACACAGATGCGTTCCAGGTCTTAACAGGGTCTTAAAGGTAAGTATTCGGGCCACAGACCTCCATTTGAAATTGAAAATATGGCCTATTGGCTGGGAACTCACCCAGGCCTGGCGGCACAGCAAGCTGTCTGTAGCTTCAGTGTAAACCTATGGGACATATAAACACAACCATGGCTTTAGGCCTTAGGATCCATGCAAACACACCTGATACCATTATTAACCCAAGACCTGAGGCGATTCTTGAAAAATGTTTTCTAAACAGTTTTTTGAAAAAAAATAATGAAAAAACAAAACAAAACAAACAAGATTTTTCAAAAAATAGCCCAAAGAAATCTAAATCAGGGGTCTTCAACTAGGGGGTCCTCAAGAGATACTGCAGGGGGGGGGGGCTTCCAAATCTGTGTGTGATAGGGACTTTATTTTTTAACCCTAGCATCCCTATTCTGGGGAGAACATTTAGGCGAAAAATAACGAGCTTTTATATCCAGCTATTTTCGGAAATAAAAACTTTAAAAGGTTTTGGTGTACGTGGGGAAAAAAGAGCAGACCACGTACAGAGCCAACGGTCAAGTTTACAAAGTATTGAGTTTAGGTTTTAAGTGGTTTTAAGGTTTAAGTGGTTAAATGTCTGACAACACACATTTAACATGAATCCAATGTGTAGTAGTGAGGGTCTCTGCTTCATCTCTCTGTCAGCTAAGTAGAGGTGTAACGATATAGTAACTGCATCGAAAAATCGACGATCTACTATATCGATATGCAAACAGCAAAATATCGTATCGTTTTTTTTTTTTTTAAATGTTTATTTATTGCTTTTAACCAGCACATAGTACATAGGAATACAGTTGCCATAGGATGTCAAAAGTCGTTTTTTTTTTTATGCCCTTACATCTACCCCCCACCCCAATCCCACATACAACATTCAGACATGTAACATACACTCAACTCAAAAAATAATAATAATAAATAAATAAAAATAAAATAGTCAATTCATATGTATTATTTCCCTCGCTACCCCTCCTAGCCCTCCCCATGGTACATATGGAGTGTATCCGAGAAAAGAAACATAGGAATCTGTTATTTTCTTCCTTTAACATGTATTAACCTAGAGCTTGTCAACGTGTCGATGGCAGTGTTTGCTTTATCTGTCCTGTAACGTCTTTAATTTAGTTATATATTTAATCATAGGGCCCCAAACCTGATCGAATTTGCCCGGTGATCCTCTCAGATTAAATTTTATTTTCTCCAAATTTAGGTACATCATGAGGTCTTTAAGCCATACACAAACAGCAAAATATCGTATCGTTTGACTTTGTATCGTATCGAATCGTTTTGCAGTGCAAATAATGCATTTTATCGATACTAAGTACTTGTGCATCGTATTTAGCAATTTTAAGAAGAAAAAAAGAGAAAGAGGGGTTTATAGCCACTATCTCCAGGTATTTATTTTTCACACAGAATGTTTTGGGTAAACAAATAGTTACTGTATCGATTTTAAATCATTGAATCGAATCGTGTCGCTCTAAATTAACCTGTCCTGTACCGTTCATGTATCGTATCGTCTACAGGCATTGACACTAAAGGTCCTTACATACCGGCGAATATAGCGAATATACGCAAAATTCGGACTCGTTCCGAATAATTAAAAGACGCTTTTCCGCTTCGCTTTTTCGCTTTTTCGCTCCATGTACGGAGCCATTGACTTTATAATTGACTGACTATTATTGACTATTATTCGCACGAAAAAATCGCCCCGGTGTGTAAGGACCTAACGGGTTGCCCACCTGCCCCTGGCAGGTAAATAAAACTTGCGGGCAGGTGGAGTTTGCTTTCAGGTTGCCCGACCGGGCAAGTGCTTGTTTGAGACGGGGACGCAACGCAACCGTCTATAAACACAAGAGATTTCTGTCTAAACACCTGAACGTGGCCAGAGCTCTGTTATGTCTTCTGATCTGTGGAATGTAAAATAAGAGCACTGTTTACCTATAAATGTGCTGTTTTCACTGTCGCTACACTTAACCCATTGAGACCTGAAGCCGATTCTACACGTCTCCTAAATCTCAACAGTTTTCTGAAAAACGTATGTTTCTATATCAGTGGTGCTCAATCTTTTTCATTTCAAGGACCCCCAAAATTATATGTATTTGGCCGCAGACCCCCATCAAAATATTGTGTTCCAGGGACCCCCCAGAAGCAAAGATTTGAGTTAAAAATGTTCGCTTTAAAAATATATATATTCAGAAGATTTGCACAGATTTGCACGATTTTTCAAAAATAGCAGATCTACAAGCTCATAGCACGGCACTCGGTGCCGCGCTATGAGCTTGTATATCTGCTATTTTTGAATAGCCCAAAGTGTAAAATAATGCTTTTTAGCTCAAATCAAAAAATGAGACAGTTCCAGGTCTTAATGGGTTAAAAATATAAAATAACAAGTGTGAGCCCACAGTCATTTTCATAGCTATGTAGGCATTTGGCATAAAAAAATGATATGACATTTTCTATCGCACAGCCCCCAGAAAGTAAAAAAAAAAAAGTGTTAAATTGAACGGTAATTCAAAGTTTACCTATCATTTTATAACGGACGATTTACTTTTTCGGGCAAGTGGGCATGGCATGCCCTTTGGGCAAGTAGAGCGTGACCTGTACTTTGCCCGACGGGCAAGTGCCTCTTGAGACCTTAGTGTCAACCCCTGGTCTAAAACAGTGGTTCTCAAACTCTTTCATGTCAAGGACCCCCAAATTGACACTTATTAGCCCGCGGACCCCCATTTGAAAATATATGCCAGGGACCACCATAAGAGAAGATTTTTACGGCTCTCTAGCAGTGATTCTCAACCATTTTAATTTCAAGGACCCCCAGTTTGACATGCATTAGGGCTACGGACCCCCATTTAATGGCATTTATATCTCTGGGACCCCAATTCATATTGTGAAATCAATGTTAATTTAACTCTGAGAGTGTACAAATGGAACCAAATGGACCCGCATTTGTACACTCTCAGAGTTACAGACCCATAAGGGTCCATTTGGTTCCTATCCATCATTTAGCTGGGGACCCCCTGGAACCCCCTCAAGGACCCCTGGGGGTCCCCGGACCCCACTTTGAGAACCAAGGGTCTAAAACACTGAATGGAAACGTATCGTATCGTTCTAAATGAACCTGTATCGTTCATGTATCGTATCGACGACAACCAAGTATCGTGATACGTATCGGATCGTTGTTAAAACGTATCGTTACAACCCCTACAGCTAAGGAGTCCGAAATGATCATTCAATATAACCTAAAATAATTGTACAGTCCTGAGTACTCAAAATACCTTTTTGTCCTTGAACACCTTGATACTAGAATCCTCTGACACCCCCCAACCCCTCCTCCCCCCCCCCCCTCTCTCTCTGTAAACATACCTTTAGCCCCGTTTGGAACCTCACTCTCTATGACCGATAGGGAAGCTATCTGGGGAGAGAGTGAGGTTCCAAACGGATACGCTGGATGATAATACACCTTATGATTCTAATAAGCTTTCAATTCCAATATGTTTTTTTTTATATTGTATGCATTACTGATGAATTGAGTACAATGAATTGGACCGCGATGGAAACAATCGCGTTAATAAAAGTATTCAATCGATCAATCTGCCTATCAGTTAGAAACCATTTATTTTTCATATTATCCTTCTCAACTGTGACTTATTAAGTCACAGTAAGGGGTCTTCGACGTTTTCAGGCCAAGGACCCCCTAGCTGAGAGAGAGATGAAGCAGGGACCCCCTCCTCTATATTGTATACAATTGTGTTTCAGATTACACTTTTTTGCTGCTCTTTTTGCTGCTCTTTTGCTGCTCTTTTTTCCCTCTACACCTATACCTCTTTGCCCAAAAAATAGCAGATCTACAAGCTCACAACGCCTCGCAGCGCGAGGCGTTGCGAGCTTGTAGATCGGCTATTTTTAAAGTTCACCTCAGAAAAGTGATGCTGGGGTTCAAGTGGTTAATGTAAAAAAAAAATGTATATCACACAAAGATTTGGCGGACCCCCTGTAGTAACTCTGAGGACCCCCTGTCGAAGACCCCCCCTGTATTAAACTATAATAGCCTATACAGACGTGTCACTGAGCTATGAAAGAGGAGTCCACAGTGAGATATGTAAACAATATTTACTATAATGTGCAGATTATTTCAACATCTACTGACATCTGATCTGTTACTGAGGGGGATCTGACATATCAGACAGTAAGAGCCTATAGGAAGCTTCAGCTTAATGTCCATCACTTGGCAACAAATGACAGATCTACAAGCCTCCTGTCCCATTGAGGCTTGTAGATCTGTGTTTTTTTTTTTGGACAAGCAACACCCTCCTACTGCGATGTATAACTCAGGGTTTCCGACTGGCTTGACTTTAAAATGATCCTCACTGAGGTTAAAGCAACAATCAGTGATATATATATATATATATATATATATATATATATATATATATATATATATATATATAAAGTCCAACCTGTGGGTTGATTTGACTTTAACATCTGCACAGCCACAGGCTCTTGTTCTACAATGTAGAACCAGTGGTTCGGGGACCACCAGTGGTCCTTGAGGGGGGGGGAAGGGGTGCCAGGGGGTCCCTAGCGAAACTAGTTAACATAGCGTCACAATTATTTTAACCACTTAGCTTTGGCTATTCAAAAAACAGCAGATCTGCAAGCTTGTAGATCTGCTAATTTTTGGGGGAAAGATCTTGAAAATGAGTGCAAATCTTTGAGTATATATATATATATTTTTTTAAAACAAATATTTTGCTTTGCTTCTGGGGCGGGGGGGGGGGTCCCTGGAACAAAACCATGTTCAGATGGGGGGGGGGGTCCGCGGTATATCCATTTAGGGGTCCTTGACATGAAAAGAAAGGGTTGAAACCCACTGTTCTATCTACACCAATGACACTTTACACTGCTCTTTAGACTAGCTGTAGCATGCTAACTAGCGCTGCTACAGCTAGCACATACACTGTGTGTGTGTGTGTGTGTGTGTGTGTGTGTGTGTGTGTGTGTGTGTGTGTGTGTGTGTGTGTGTGTGTGTGTGTGTGTGTGTCTAGTGATCATAACCATAACTTACAATGTAAAACACAAACACAATAACATAAACCACGCCCACAGCACAGTGATTAAATACACTTTAAGTGCATGATGCTAACAGAGCTAGCCTTAATGCTAGTGCTGCTGAAAGCCTCCCAGGAGAGAGAGAGAGAGAATAATAATAATAATAATATAATAACCAGATAAAAGCCCTTACCGTCAGTCTCTCGTCCTTTAAACCACACGGCAGGGTGCTTTATTGGGTTGAATTCTAGCGGATAAATGGTGTTTAAAGCTCTTTAAATGACGCTAAACAGATGCATTATAACAATAATGACGTGCGTAATGGAGATATGTGTGTCCTGCAACAATCTGTTTCTCTCCACGCTCGAGCTCTCAGCCCTCTGCCTGGCGGTGGAGGGGTGGGAGGGGCCTCGTGCTCTCCGCGGCGTTGCCAGGTTGTGAGAGGAAACAAGCAAGCGTATAACACCGAAGGCTCGAGGGTTTTAAAGTCGCTTATGACAAGCAGACCTGGCAACGCTGTGCCTCGGGCCGTCGCGCGCTAACTGAGCTAAATGGGCGTGCTGCGCACGCGCGCAGAGGGGACCTAGCCAGCGGCACGCTTGGACGACGGATCGGGGAGGGGCGTCGTTTCACGTTTGCGGGTTGCATATCCGGTCCAGAGCCGGATACGGAAACGGCTTGTGTGTTTCTGATGTGTGTGTGCGTGGAAAGTTACCGGATACAGTAGTAGATACATATAGTATCAGATGATCAGATGCAGATCCGTGGCCTAATACATGTAAAATTGGGGGCGCTTGAATTTTTGTTTTAAAGGTTGAGAATCACTGTCTTATAGCCTATACGCCAGTGGTTCTCAAACTTTTTCATGTCAAGGACCCCCAAATGGACACTTATTAGCCCGCGGACCCCCATTTGAAAAGATAAGCCAGGGACCCCCCATAAGAGAAGATTTTCACGGTTCTAGCAGTGATTCTCAACCATTTTAATCTCAAGGACCCCCAGTTTGACATGCATTAGGGGCTACGGACCCCCATTTAATGGCATTTATACCTCTGGGACCCCAATTCACATTGTAAAACCAATGTTATTTTAACTCTGAGAGTGTACAAATGGAACCAAATGGACCCGTTAGGGTCCATTTGGTTCCATTTGTACACTCTCAGAGTTACAGACCCATAAGGGTCCATTTGGTTCCTGTCCATCATTTAGCTGGGGACCCCCTGGAACCCCCTCAAGTACCCCTGGGGGTCCCCGGACCCCACTTTGAGAACCAATGCTATACGCTATATGCTTGATTTGGAATGAGTTTGTTTTAAATTTGGCCCCTGAAAATGCATCTGTCCATCTGAACCACTTCTTTCAGCCTGGGGGTCCATATTTTGGCCACATCATTATTTTAGAGGCTATTGTAAAGACTTGCAGATCTATAAAAATAGCCAAGCTTGTAGATATTTGTCATACAATAAAGTATATAGATTCTGAGGGGCGGCCATAGCTGAGTGGTTAGTGAGCCCGCCTGGGGAGCCAGATGCCCTGGTTGCCCCAGGTTAGATTCCAGGCCATGCCAGCATATGTGTAGATTAAATGAAATTTGTCCCTGAGCAAGACTCTTAACCCGCAATTGCTCACAGGTTCTCATTGGAAACAAGACCGCAAGGACTTTCATGAACGACCTGTTAAAAGGAATTATCCTTATCCTTATAGGGCTTGAGTGGTTATGGAAGGCAATAGTGGTTTTCATTAACCTTAAAGAGAGTATGCAATGCATATAATGTACTTTGCTGTTTAATACAAAAGGAAGGAGTTTGACATTGAGGCATTTAACCTGGACAAATCTCAGGGGATATTATTACACATGCTGATGTAATGTACACACAAAAAAAGACCCATACACACACACAGTAAGTTAAACTAAACACATTCAGTCAAACAGCTCCCAGGGTTGACAGTGAGAGTGATTTGTGGATCCAATAAGAAACTCTTCCAAGTATAACAGCAGTCAACGTGTGATTTCATCGACTCACAACATATTAGACTCAGTTGGTAATTTGATGTATCTTTTATGCACACACTTTATTCATGAATGTCATTTCATTATGAAGAACTTTGTGAATATTTACCCTGTTGCTTGTATAGAATTCATGCCGATGAACTCATCCTGGGTAGCCAGAGTTGATGACTGTAACTTACACCTGTTTTTAGAGGTGTCAGGAGATGGGCTGCATGGGAATATTTGTATTTTATCATGCATTGTAGCCCTTATTTCGTCAATACCTCAATCAATCAATCTGGGATTTTGGTTATTAAAATATTGTGATATAGCATAAGTGTTGCATTTTCCTGGCTTTAATCATTTATAAGACTTATTTTATACGTTCAAACATTTTAAAAAACAGCTGAAATACGCGTTGCGCGCCGTGAGCTTGTAGATCGGCTATATTTTCCTGAGTAAAAGTACAAAAGTGTTGGTATCAAAATGAACGTAAGGTACCAGAAGTAGAAAGTACCTTAAGTTACATTTGAAAACTCACAAGTTTTCAAATGTTTCAAATGTATAAAAATCATTTGAAAATAGCAGATCTACAAGCTCACAATGCGTCGCATCGTGACGCATTGTGAGCTTGTAGGTCGGCTATTTTCAAATGGCTCAAATGTATATAGAGCTGAATTCAATTTTATGCATTGAATGGGACATTATCACCTTTTATTAGACCATTGAATGGGCGAAGTAGGCGACCTACTTACCTACCCGCGATTTATCAGACCATTCATTGGGTGCTATCAAGACATACTGACCTACCAACGGAGATGACTTAAATAGTTCAGTTTCGGTTTTGGTTTTGCTTGTTTTGGTTTCGGACCATGACGGAGGTGCGCAGTCTCAGGCGAGCTGGAGCCCCGCGAAGGACCACCGAGGGAGCTAAAGCGACCGAGTTGCCGTCCTGAGCGGTGCGACGCTCGCCTGAGCCTACTCAGCGCCGCTGGAGTTATGTACCGATAGGCACAGAATCGTAAATATTGTTGTGGGGACTGCTCCGCCTCCAAAGTAGGTCAGTACTCCTGATTACGCCCAATGAATGGTCTGACAAATCACGGGTAGGTCCGTGTATCGCCTACTCCGTCACCTACTCGACCATTCAATGGTCTGATAAAACGTGATAATCTCCCATTCAATGCATTGATAGCATTCGAAGCCGGTGGTCACAACACAATATTATTGTCACACAATAACGATATCCCTAACACCCAGCCTTAACTCCTCAGGTGACAGACAGCCATAGAGTACAGAAGTCCTGACGTCACTCGTTCATCCCCTGGTTCGTAAAGTAATTCCTCAATGGAGAATAACATTGGGTCGTCTTAGAATCGTCTCGTATAAGAATTGTGGTCTAAAAATAAACAAACTGTCTCGGCCATATTGTCAGGGAGGAGGTTCTGTATCGTTTATGATAGTCAGTCACTCATATTTGATACAGTCTGTTTCTGGCGAAAATGTAACTAACTCGGCGGAAGTAACATTATGGTTTTCTCACCGTCAGTTGATGCTTCATATCCATAAGAGTCAAACCGCCGGGGGTCATTTGTTTATTTTTGGAACACAGTTATTATTTGACGCGATATTAAACACGTCTATGGGGATTCAGAACGGGGCTGGAAAACCGCAAACCAACCAGGTAGGATGTGTAAATGACGTCAGACTTGGGTGCTCTGTACACATCATCACTGTGGTGACTCTGCTGTGGCATGGAGCTGCTGTCTGCAGCCACAATAAAGAGCTCCCAGCTCGCCATGCGCCGACAACGACTGAATGCACAATGCACATGGGTGTGTGCCCATTCTGCCCCATGCAATGCCCGTTGGCTGAGGTGGCAGATGGTCTGTAGACTGGTCCCTCTGCAGTGCGCACGCACACACACACACACCAGGGGTCTTCAACGTTTTCAGGCCGAGGACCCCCTAGACCCCCTCTATATTGTATACAATTGTGTTTCAGATTCAACCTTTTTGCTGCTCTTTTTTCCCCTCTACAGCTATACCTCTTTGCCAAAAAAATAGCAAATCTACAAGCTCACAACGCCTCGCAGCGCGAGGCGTTGTGAGCTTGTAGATCGGCTATTTTAAAGCTCTCCTCAGAAAAGTGATGCTATAGGATGATGCTATATGCATGCAGGGGCGGGGGGCCCTCCTCGCTGCATAGTGGTGTCCTCCTCTGTGTCTAATGACACTCCCTTTTATGATTATGTTAATATAATGTGTATGTACATTGTCTTGTATGTATGTAGGTCTGAGTGTTTTGTCTAAATGTTCCTTTAAAAAAATCTCAAAATAAATTTTTTTTTTTTTAAAACACAGTGTAAGTGATACCGTTTGGTTGTTAAAATACGTTTTTAGTTAAAAAGTTAAAGCTCTATATTCTGACACAGTAGAGTACAGTACAGTATGAGAGACTCATTCTTTCTGTCCAGTTGTGGAGAGGTAAGGTTAAGGTGGTTATGTGAACACTTCAAATGTTATTGAAAACTACACCATACACCAGATCTTGCATTCAAACTGCTCTTGGGGAGGGATGGTTGCTATGGGCCAAATTATAGTCAAAGATCATCATAATTGTATTTCATATTTTCAATGATAATATATCTAATCAATAATATCTAATCATAACACCTTTGCAAAGCACATGTACCTTAGGCCTCTTGTAAAAGCGGTTGGACAGCATGAATACCGGCAGCTATGTCAACTAAATTACACTTGTATTTCATTTGTTCCAGCGATACTCATGAGAGAACAGTACATCAGTTAACCCATTAAAGGACGACTTCACCACTTTTCAACACGTCTTCATATAATAGGTCCTCACTAATGCTCATGATAAAATGATACAATCTTTTTCTACTTGGTCTGTGTCTCAGAGGAGGGCTGTGGACAGTTCAGAAACCTGTCTACCATCTGTGTAACCATGCGTTAACCATGCGTTAGTATCTTATACTTTGGCTATTAAAACATTAGTGCAAATCTTTGAATATATATATATATTTTTTAAAGCGAACATTTTTTAACTCAAATCTTTCCTTCTGGGGGGTCCATGGAACAACACATTTTGAGATGGGGGTCCGCGGCCAAATACTTGACATGAAAAGGTTTGAGAACCACTGATATTATTATAGCAACATATGTTTAAAAAAAAAAAAAACTGCTAGGATTTAGCAGACATTTGTAGAATTCCCCCAGAAGCAAAGATTTGAGTTAAAAATGATATATTCAAAGATTTTTTCTTTGGATATTTTTTCAAAGAACCTTTCATGATTTTTCAAAAATAGCAGATCTACAAGCTTGTATATCTGGTATTTTTTAACAGCCATGGTATAAGACAATGGTTTAAGTGGTTAAAATCTTAAAATGGCACATGCTTTCCCCGTCTCAAGGAAGAAAACTCTAGATACAATTGTGGATGGTTTTGTATGCGTTACCAGAGAAATATAGACCAAGAGAAATAACAAGTGGCACCCATATACTTTATGCACGTTTCAGAGAATACGCAGCACCGTGAACATTCAGCTGACACATTTATTTTATATGAATGCACAAACTAAAATGTCAACCATAAAAAATATGCCTCAAGTGGTTTAAAGAACATCCTCTTCAAACCCCTTTTTTCATTTTTTATCTGTACAAGACATTAACAGCCAACACTACAATGAAACGTATCCCGTCATAAATCTTAAGGGGAGCAAAAGGCCAGGACACTAAAAAAAGGAACAATGCAGAATGTTTTTAAACCCGAAAAAGGTTGAACGACAAAACCTACCATATGTACCTAACATTTAATGGGAAAATACAAATGGACTAAAAAATAAAAGCCCCGTCGTCGTATTTACAAAGCCTTTACAGTGAGAGAAATTTTACATTATTTAACGCGGGAACAAAAGTGTATCAAAAAAGGTCACAGTTAACACTCACACCTGACCCCATCCAAAAAGGCTGATCCCGCTTAAAGAAACATCTCTGGACACCATGCGTTGTATTCACCGCACGATGTTACCATACCTTTATACAATATCATACAAGATTATGAACCACATCTATGGCTGTGGCAAGTATTGTTTTGCTTACAAAAATCAATTTGAAAAGGGTTCATTAAGGAGATGATGCCTTTCTATTAGTAGGATATACACTACTGCAAATGTTATTCCAACAACCGTTTTATTTCCCCAATTCAATTTGACATGTTCTTCTTTAGTCCAACAGTTTATGTACATGTGGGGTTTCGAGGGACCCTCAGCGTTCCTTGGAGGTTCCTTCCAACTACAACGTAGTAAGAATAACAATGTACAAAGCTACTGACAGTAGGGAGCAGCGGTCAGACGGAGGAGGGCCCCGCGTGGCTCTGCTGGTGCTCCTCCAGGAGGTGAGGGAAAGCGAACGCTTTGTCGCATTCGTTGCATTCGTACACGACCTGCCCGACGTGACTCTCCTCGTGCTGCCGGAGCAGAGACAGCTGCCGGAAGGACTTGTAGCACATGTGACAGCGGTGGTCCCCCGCGCCTTTCTCGGCGTGCTTCCTTATGTGCACGCTCAGGTCCTTCGCCGTGTCGAACGCGAGCTCGCACTGCAAACACTGGAACACAATCTTGTCCTGGGGCGCCATCTTCAGACGCTCCCGTCGCTCGTGCTCCCTCAGATACTTTTTCAAGACGAAGCCCTTCCCGCAGTATTGACATTTGAACGGGCGTTCGGCGCCATGCTGGCTGTCGTGACGCTCTATTAGTGGGCGTTCGGCGCCATGCTGGCTATTGTGATGCTCCATGAGACTGCTTTTGGACGCGAACTGCCGCGAGCAAAGGGAGCAGTCGTAGGAGTCCTCTCCGGTGACGTCGACGTCCGACTCGTCCCCCGATGCTTGCGCCGTAACGGCGGACCGCTGAGCCGGTGGATTTGAGCGGCCGGCGTCTGTCGCCGCGTTCCCGCGAGGAGGAGAGCAGCGGTGCTGGCGGAAGGCGTCGCTTCCCAAGTAACTGTTGCCGCACTCGGTGCATTCGAACTGAGTGGCTGCGGTCATGTGACAGCGTTCGTGTTCCTCCAGCTCGCTCTTGGAGGGATATGTCAGCTTGCACGTTTTGCATTCGTGGGTGTTCTCAGAATGAGCTGAAAAGTGATCCACCAACTTGTTGGGAGTGGAGAACTGTCGAGGGCATATTGGGCATTTGTAAAAATGTTCATCTTCATCCGTCCCACTAGCACTGCCTTTACCATCCTCCTCCTCCTCCTCGCCATGCTTCTTTATATGGCTGATGAAGCTCGCGCGATAGGAGAAATTCATACGGCACCGACTGCACTCCAATGCATAGGGTTGTGACTGTTGGTGGATAGCGTTGTGCTTTCTCAGGTGAGATGCAAACGCGAAATGTTTATTGCAGTCCGGACATGAATACGGTCTATCTCTCGACGGCTTGCAGCCGTGCTCTAAAACTTGGTCAGTGTCGTCGAAATGCTCAAAACAAATGCCACAGGACAGTTTTTCTTGGCTGGCTTTCGGAGGGCATTCAGAGGGAGACGCTCTGAGAGGCTTAGTTTTTTCTGGAGGAGGGAGATTGCTGGTCAACTCCTTGTGGCTTTTCCGGTGCTCGGCTCGACCGCTCTTGGAACGAAATGAGCGGTTGCATATGTCACATGGAAAGTGTTCTTCTTGGTGGGTGGCCGCCATGTGTTCTGCCAGCTGCGCAGGCCCCGGGAAAAAAAGGCTGCACTTGGTGCAGCGGTACGGACGACTCTTCCCATGCGAGTGCTTATGTTTGCGCAGCGCAAAGAGAGAGACAAAGCCCCTGCCACAGGTCTGGCACTGGAATTCAGACTTGTGCATTCGCTGATGCTGTTGCAGCTGGGATGCCTGGAAAAAGCACTTCCCGCATTCTGCACATTCATGGGGCTTTTCGCCGAGGTGAAATCGCTGGTGATCCTCAAGGCTCTCAAATGTGGGGAACGTCTTGCTACAGACATGACAGGGGAAGTAGGGTGCAGTGTCTGAATCATCGGTATCGCTATCTCCATCTCCGTCACCGTCGACATTGTCGTTTTCATCATCCGTCGAACTTTCCCCTGTGACACTGACCTCTATGCTATTATACGGTTTCTCAGCCTTCCTGTCCTCCTTTACGGCAGCAGAGAGAGGCTCATCTGTCTGAAATTCCTCGTGCCTCATCTTGTAGTGTCTGGCGAGTGATTTCTTTAAGGCAAAGCTCTTATCACAGATATGGCACGAGTGCACAGAATCTGGATGACTTTCACTGCAATGGTTACTTAATGCCCGGGTGTTCCAAAACCTTTGATTGCACATCTTGCAGTTGAATGGCCTGTTTGGATCATGACTCGTTCGATGGATATCGAGATCCGACTGGGAACAGAAGACCTTTCTGCAGTCGGGGCAACAGTATCTCTTAGTATCTCCGTGCATGTTGGTCATGTGCCTTAGAAGAGAGCCGTGACTGGTGAATGTCCTCCCACACTTATTACAACGCCTGTCTTTTATCTCCTGTTCTTCTCTGCCATGGTTTTCTAGGTGACTAATGAGCAGTAGGCCATCTGTGAAACTTTTATCACATTCTGAACACTGGTAACGTGCAGATTTCTTCCTGGTGGATACGCCACTTTGCTCTGCGTCCTCTGACGCCATGTCTGAGGCGGGTTCGTCTTTGCATTTAAAGTTGGTCTGCAAGACCCCTGTGCCTGTTGTCTGAGAACCCTGGTTGAAGACCAGAACCGGGTTCAGGGCTAAATCCATGTCTGCGGTGACAGAGGCGGTTTTATTTCTAAGTCTTGTGCATTTACCGCTATGTCTGCGATGTAGAGATTTATTCCAGAAGCCTTTGTTGCACGTCTTACAGGCAAACGGAAAACTCCTTGAATGTGAACGTAAATGGCCTTTCAGTGCTCCCATATGCATGAAGCGCATGTCGCACTTAGGGCACGGGAGGGGCTTTTCCACCTCATCATCTAAACCAGTGTCTGGATCAAACATGGGGTTAGCGTCACCCATCAGCTCTGTGCCATCTCCCATATCCAAAGGCTCTTCCTTGATTCTCACCATATTTGACAGCTGCTGTTGTAGGGGAGCGGTAGCCATTGGTGGCTCCTTAGAGGTGTCCTGCCTGTGTGTGCTTAGAAAGTGTTGCTGGAGCTGTGAAAACAACAAGAACCGGGAACCACAATAAGCACAAGAGAAGCCCTTTGGTGGGCTTTGAGGCGCGGGCTTTTGGTTGCGCTTTTGCAAGCTTGGCTGAGTCTTGCAACACTTGTGATGGGCTTCGAGTGCGTCTTCGGAGAAAATCCCGCCACACCTGTCACAAAGCACAGAGTACATTTCCTCTGTGTCACTTAAAGGGGCACTTAAAGGGCACTTGAAGGAATGCCGCCTTAAGTAATCCTTCCGGATAAATCGCTCACCGCACCGGTCACAGCCAAACGGTTTCTCGCCTGTGTGCAGACGGGTGTGCGATGTCCGTTGCCCGATGGTGGTAAAGGATCGAGGGCAATATTTACACACATATTTCTTCTTTTTGTCAGGATATTTCTGGATCCGCTGTAACAATCGACTTGTCGCTCCTGGATGTGGTTTTGTCACATTTCCTGTCTGTCTTTGGCATTTCACAAGGCTGTTATGTCTTTTGAGAGATTTGTCTGTAGTGAATGACGCGCCACAGCGTTTGCAAACAAAGGATTTCTCTGAATCATGGACCATAGCAAAATGTCTGGCCAAATTACTTTGACTGGACAAGATTTTAAAGCAGACGCTGCACTCAAATCTCTGATCCTCTTCCTCGTCCTCTTCCATCTTTGATAACTCAAGTTTATTTTTCCAGCCTTGTCCGACATCATCTAAACTGATCTTGGGTACACAAACTTGTAATCGCAGTCGTTGCCCTTTACAGCGACTCTGGTGCACACTCATATGATCATGCCTTGAGAAGCAACTGCCACAGGTTTTACATCGATATGGGTTTACTTCAGTGTGTGTCAGAATGTGGTGCCGCAGGTTCCGGGATTTCACGAAGGTCTGTGTGCAAAATTTACATTTGTATTGACCTTCAGCTTGCTCTTTGACACTTGATGTTCTCAACAACTCTGTTCCTAGCGGAGTCTTGGCCACTGAATGCCCTTCTCTGTAAATGCCATCACAGAAAGCTTCATGCTGAAAACACATGGCCTGGTAGGTGTATCTCTTTCCACAGTGCATACATGAATAAGGCTTTTCCCCAGCATTAGTAGTGAGATGTTGCAAGAGAAGCGAGCTTCCACCGCTATACTCACTAGTGGTGAGTTCTTGCTCTCCATTGCAGTTTTTCATATGTGATGTAAGCTTTGTAAATCCATAGAACTGCTCACATTTTGGGCACGACAACAAGGAGTTGATCTTGTGGCCACGAAGGTGGTTTCTCAAACGGTTTGTTCTTGTAAACGTCCGTGGACAGTAGGAACATTTTACCTTTTTTCCACGCTCCCCTCCTCTTTTCATGCCTGGGCATTTACTATTACCTGACCATTTACCACGGTGAAGGTGAAGTTCACGTTTTGTGTCAAAAGTTTCTCTACAGCCGCCACATGGAAAAGAGTCATCTTCATCATGATCGATCAGATAGTGGCTCTGGAGAGATTGGGCATCGGGAAATACTTCATTGCATTTTGAACACTGAACCTGCTTTTGAGCTTTTTGCACTCTCTGGTCCGCTTTGTGTTGGGAGGCCATATGTCTGAGCAGATACACAGGGTATTGGAACTGCATCGGGCAGTCTGGGCACTTGAGCATTCCCTTTTTGACATGGCTCTGTCTGTGCTCAATCAAATCCCCAATGGTCGGAAGGATCTTTTTGCAAGTAGTGCACTGTATCCTTCGCTGATGAGTTTTCTTATGAGAAGAAAGATGGGTATGTTTCTTAAACCGCTTTCCACATTCCAAACAATGGTACGGTTTCTCGCCTTTGTGATTGCGTTGATGTTTCATCAATGAGGTTGTGTTATCAAAACATTTCCCACAAAAGTGACACATGAAAGGGTGGGCTGGTGGGCTGGTACTGGTTTCATCTGTGGAGGATGTCTTCTTACACTCTCTGGTGTTCTCACTCTTTTCACCGTTCAATTTTGTTTGCTTAGAGGCTGAATCTCTGTACCCGATATTCTGTTCGCCAGTGGTTCTATGCTTCTGCATGTGCTTATATTTTCCAGAAGCATGGAAAAAGGTAGCTGGGCAAAGATTGCAGCGGTAGCGGCGGTAGCTGTTGACGTGAAGGGGGTCTGAAGGTGGAGGCGAGTCCTCTGTTTGTTTCTTTGCTTTTCTTGGCTTGTAGACATATGAAAAGGCTGTGTTCCTGAACCTGAACAACTTGCCAGTCATTTTAAATATCTCATGTTTCTTCATATGTCTGTATTTCCCAGAAGCATGGGCAAAAACTGCCGGGCAATGATTGCACTGGTAGTGTGGCTTGTCCTCAAGCGAAGTTGAAGTCGGAGGCAATTGCTCAGATTTTCGTTCCGTCTGGCGTCTGGTGTTTACCTTTTTCTTTGCCATTCGAGGCAATTGGTCTGACTTGTGTCTGACCTTGATGTTCCTTGCCAGTTGTAAGACAAATTCTTTTAGGCAAGTGTTTTCTATATGTCTCTTTCTGTTTGGCGCAAATGAGAAACTTGCTCGACACAAGGGACATCCAAATCTACTTCCAATTTTCCATTTGCCACCAAATGTCAAATCTCGGACACAGTCGCGCAGATGCCGAGCCCTGTTGTAAGACCACATAAAATTACGTGGACAGAGAGGGCATTTATACTTTCCAGCTTTTTCTTTTTCAGTTTCATCCTCAAGGAGATTCCCCTTCATCTCTGCAGATGAACTTGTTCCACTGTTCCACTGAAAATAACTCTTGGTCCTATTCTTCCCTCTGTGCACATTGTACTCATGTTTCTGGCGTTGCTTGAGAGTGGCGAACCTTTGAGAACAATAGGTGCATGTTTTTGACTTGCGAATATCTACAAGCTTCACATAGCATTCACGGATGTGGGCGCTGTTGGATACTGTGTCCTTCCGGTCTGTTTTTTTTAATTTTCTGATAACGGCAGCCAAGTTTTTAGATTTCGCAGAAGATTTCGCTGCAGATTTCAATGTAGGCGACGCTTTAAATTTCACTTTACGTTCAGCATTTGGGCCCAGACACCGACCAGGTATAGCCACATGTCTTCGCAGGCTACCTGCCTGTGAAAAATACCAACTGCATACACCACACCTGTATGGCGTTTTGCCTGTATGACTTCGCATATGCCTGATAAACTGATATAGTTTGTGGAACGATTGCTTGCAGATTCCACAAATCTTTTTAAGACTTTTTGCTCTCTTTGGTGAGGGAGTGTCATATGAGAGTTCAGTGGCCTCATCACTTGCAAAGCACATGTGTTTTTGTGCTTGCCCGTTAAAATAGGTGTCACAGGTTTGACAAAAATGGAACTTTTTATTGAAATGCCTACGATGGTGGTGTTCAATTACATGATCCATGCTTTCGGTAGTAAGTTCGCAATCTGCACACTGATATGTCTGCTTGACGCTGTCTCTGGGTTCTAAGTGCTCCAAAACTACCACAGGTTGCAGACGTTTTCTCATTTGAACAGAGGTCTTCAGAAGAGGAGTTGCCTGCTCCTTTGTGGTTTGACTGTTCTCTAGTGGAGCAGATTCAGAGTCTGTTTCATCATCTCCTGATGACAGCGGTTCACCGTACCACAAGTCAAGTTTGGGCTGCTCCTGTTCAGAAGTTCCATCCGCCTCTTGAAGTGATTCTCCAGCAGGAACAGTGTCATCAACACTTTGTAGCTCTACTGCTACTTGGCTCTGTTGTGGCGTTCGTTCTTCTTGGTCCATGGCCTCTTGGTTCTGTGGTGTTGGTTCTTCTTGGTCCATGGCCTCTTGGTTCTGTGGTGTTGGTTCTTCTTGGTCCATGGCCTCCTGGTTCTGTGGTGTTGGTTCTTCTTGGTCCATGGCCTCCTGGTTCTGTGGTATTGGTTCTACTTGGTCCATGGCCACTTGGTTATGTTGTGTTGGTTCTACCTGGTCTATGGCCGGTTGGCTCTGTTGTGTTGACTTTGACTGGTACATGGCCTCTTGATTTTTTCGCTTTGAATTTTCCTGGACGGTGGCCACTTCATTTTGTTGCGATGGCTTTTCCTGGTCCATGGCCACCGGGTTCTGTTGCATTGACCTTTCCTGGTCCAAGGCCACTTGGTTCTGTTGTGTTGTATTTTCCTTGTCTACAAAACAGGATATTTCCCCTTTATCTGTGGGACATGCCCTGTCATTTTCCAAGCAGGGCTTTGGTTCTGTTATTGAGTAATTTGTGTCTAAACAGGGCTGTTTGACATTGCATTCTTTAGGGTTTATGCCATCGTCGGCTGAAATACAAACTTTGTCCTCGAGACGATTACTGAGAATGTTGTCCTGTGAACTACTTTCATCATCTTGAATGCTGCTTTCCAAACGATGAATGTCAGAGTTAGGAGTAGTATCTTCCTTCAGCTTATCGGCAGCATCTTGAGAATGTGACAAGTTCCCCTGTGAATCAAAGGGTTCAGAGACGGACTGCACAGCTTCTTTGTGATCATCCTTCTTTGTAACATAGTCTTTATCTTGACTAGCTGTGGAGGCAAGACTTGGAGCTACGTTTTCCTCTTCATCACAAGCTTTTTCGTTTTCTTTGTCATTTCCTTTAACTGCATCAACTAGATTACCTTCTCCATCACCAACATCATCAGGTATACTATTTGATGCAACTACTGTAGTCTTTTGGGATTCATTTTGTTGGCGACATAACTGTTCTTCCTCTTTGCCATCTGGGTCATCCGATGACTTGAGATGGCCAGATGATTCCTCCTCCGCAACATCCTCAGGTGACTTTTGATGGCCATTAGAATCCTTCTCCGTTATAGGCTCAGATGACTTTTGATGGCCATTAGAATCCTTCTCCGTTATAGGCTCAGATGACTTTTGATGGCCACTAAATTCCTTCTCCGTTATAGGCTCAGATGACTTTTGATGGCCAGATGGTTCCTCCTCCGCAACATCCTCAGGTGACTTTTGATGGCCAGATTGTTCCTCCTCCGCTACATCCTCAGGTGACTTTTGATGGCCATCAGAATCCTTCTCCGTTATAGGCTCAGATGACTTCTGATGGCTTTTTGAAACCTTCTCCGTTACATCGTCAGATGACCTTTGATGGCCTATTAGATCCTCCTCCATTACAACCTCAGACGAGTTTTGATGACCATCTAGATCCTCCTCCATTACATCAGAGTTTTGAGAACCGACTAAATGGCCGTCGATCAGCTTCTCCTGCACGATGGCTCCACCTTTGTCCTCCACATCTTTCATCTTTTGTTTGTCGTTTTGACATGCATTAACGTGCTCAACGGCATCCTGCAACATTGTTTCACTCTCTGAAGCCATCGCACTTTTAGCATGGTTGGAGAATTGGTCATTTCCTGAAGACGTTCGCGCAGTTTCTGCCGGTTCCGTCCTGTCCTGTTCATGATCAGACAGCGTTTCTTTTGTGTCGGTCTTTGACAGAGACATACTTTGGACGTTTCCTGCCACTTCGGGCCTGTTCTGTTCACGGTCTGACAGCTTTTGTTTTGTTTCAGTCTTTGACAGCGATAGACCGTGGACATTTTCTGTAGTGTCCATCCTGTCTGGTTCCCAATCGGACCCTGGTTCTGTCTCAGTGTTTGACAGAGATAGACTTTGTATGTTTTCTGTAGTTTCCGTCCTGTCCTGTCCAAAATCAGACAGCTTTTGTTTTGTCTCAGTCTTTGGCAGAGACCGACTTTGGACATTTTCTGTAGTTACCGTCCTGTCCGGTACAATACCAGACAGCTTTTGTTTTGTCTCAGTCTTTGACAGACACCGACTATGTACAGTTAAGGGAGTACCTGACGTCTTACCACTGCACAAACTTTCCAACGGAGATGGAATATGGTCAGTGGACATTGAAGGCCATAGATGAGTGCTGTGGTGCTTAGCAACATCGACATGATAGGCCGATTTGACCAAATTACTGTTCATGAATTTACAGGATGGCCTAATGTCATTGAGATCTGCTTCTGAGCAGCTACTGACGTCCGAGTACTCCTCGAGAAAAGGTGACGGTGAATTGAGCAATCCATACTCTTGCTTAAGTTCCGCCGCAAAAGTTGAGTGGTCTGGAGTGGCAAAATGGTGTGGAGGGGGAAATTCCTCTGGGGCAAAGTTCGGAATGTTATAGTCTTTGACCGTTTGTTGCTGATTAGCTTGCCATGGGACATTCCCGTAGTAGTTTGAGTAAACGGCACCTGAACTGCTAAGACCAGAGTCTGGGTAAAAGTTTGTACCAAAGTTCATGTTTGTTGGAGGGCTTTCATGAGAAGACACCATGCTGGGAAAGCCATGATGTCCACTTAAGTTGTCTATATGCGGGGATAGGTTCCCCTCAGCATCTAAAGGTACTCTCAAGGTGCTTGCGTCTGATGAGGGCGGTGCAAGATTATGAAAGTAAGAATCCCAACCATGCGCCATTGTCTCCAGGGGGCTGAACTCCGGGGCTTAACTCCTTTCTTTGACACCTGAGAAACAAGCACACGAAACAACAACATGTTAGAAAGACAACATTAATGATGCTGCTGCAGTGAATACAACATAAACACAATGGAATTGTGACTACTCAGAGTTTGAACAGGGAAGCCAGATACTCACCACTCCTACATGGCCGGGCATGGGCCACATCCAGAGTTGAAGTTGAGTTGAAGTTGAAGATCCATGCGGATGGGGGTTACATCGCCAACAGCAACCTAGAACAACAGGCATTCAGGTTTAGTCTGTTATTCTAAACATGATATACAAGATATAAAAGAGATGATAGGTCTTGTATAGCAACATTAATAACAAAAAATGGTATGCGACTTAACCCATTGAGACCTGAAGCCGATTCTACATGTCTCCTAAATCTCAACAGTATTCTGAAAAACGTATGTTTCTATATCAGTGGTGCTCAATCTTTTTCATGTCATCTCAATTATATGTATTTGGCTGCGGACCCCCATCAAAATATGTTGTTCCAGAGACCCCCAGAAGCAAAGATTTGAGTTAAAAATGTTCGCTTTACAACAATATATATTCAAAGATTTGCACACATTTTCACGATTTTTCAAAAATAGCAGATCTACAAGCTCGTAGCGCGGCACTCGGCGCCGCGCTATGAGCTTGTATATCTGCTATTTTTGAATAGCCCAAAGTGTAAAATAATGCTTTTTAGCTCAAATCTAAAAATGACACAGTTCCAGGTCTTAATGGGTTAAGCCTGAGCCTAGTATAAAAGAAACCCTAACTCGATCAAGTGCCTACAAAGGACGTCCAATAATCAGTTTGTCTGTCATGAGTCTTGCACAGCTCTGGTCGCAGCCATAGCTACAGTCTTCTTTACCTTATTATGAAAGAAAGAAGCTGTTCACCCCTAGACGATGGCAGGAAAACAGATTTCACCTCAAGGAGAGCCTTTGAATCAGGTTCTTTATCTTTGCACTCATTAACCACCTGCACTTCATATGGTTGAGCAGAGTCTCTCAGCGCTCTATACTAGTGTACTAGGCGTCTTATCCGTTTTCTCTTATCTCTTTTCAAGGAGGTCCCAAACAAACATCTGGTGTCAGACCCCAATCAACAGGTCCCTGGCACCAACCTCCCAAGGAGACAATGGTCGACACTCAATCGATTCAGGACTGGACATGGCCCCTGCTTGGCCAGCCTTCACAAAATGGGGCAGTAGCCCAAGCCCACTGTGTGCTTGTGGAGAGGAGCAAACTACGGAGCACATCATAGAAGTGTGTCCTCTCCAAAGACTGAAAGGAGGATTAGTCACCCTCCATACAATCTCTCAAGAACAGATTCTTCTCTGCGTTAGAATCTGTCGGTAGCCGTGTTGACAACCTGTGCGCATTGGTTTCAAGTGGGCGTGCCTTCAGATCAGGAAGCAGGCCGCGCTTTACCCAATCAAATGTAGTGGGCGGGATTCACGTGTCCGTCTATCCTTCCCTACTAGAAACGAACCAAAACTAATTTAACAATAGCGTCCGCGGAGCAGACAAAACCACGGAAAGATATTCACATTTTAACTTACTCTTTCATCATAGAAACAAGTGGGGCTTATAACCAAAACCATCCATGTTCTCTGGGAGAAGTGGTGTTAGTGTTCCGTGTAGAAATATTGTTAGTGGGAATGAAAACGTAGTCGCACCAACCGGAAGTGATGCGCTGAAGGCAGACACAAACCCCGGTTTCCCTGCGCACTGGTGTTACGTTATCTTCCTGCCAGACCCAACAGACATAGAACAAACAGCAGAGGTCGCTGTTTTTCATTTTCAGTTGGGTCTGGCTACGCGAGACTACGCTCCATACAGCAGACCAGGAGGCAACTGCTTGGCTTAAGGACTTTGCATTGGCTAAATACAAAATATCAGTTTTCTGTTAGTGTGGGAAAAGCGGAAAATAGCCGATCGGCAAGCTCACATTGTGATCTGCTATTTTCTGCGAAAGCTTTCCCCGCGATACGGATGATGATGGGGTCTAAGTGGTTGAATTATCTAGTAAGAGTAGTTTGTCAGCTTCTGCTCCATCACATTACACAGAAACCAAGTTTTACAAGCATAAAAAAACAACAACAACAACAACCAGAAGATAGATCTCACATTTCCATGGTGGAGGAAGCAAGCTGCACATGTTCACAGGGCTTTCTGTACGTTGCATTTGATTTCATAAAGAATACCACAAGTAAAAAACAATTTGGTCAAAGCTTTTATCCAAGATATCATGGCTGAGACAGATATTCAAGGAGGGAGTTATTAAGAGTGCATAGACTAGGGATGTGTCGAATTTTCAACAACCATCTCAATGGTCATCACAAAAACAATCAAATGACCGTCAAAACCATGTTTTTTAGGTATTGATGTGCATACGGTATTCAGTTGCTGTAACGACAGCAACTTCCCTCGTTTTCCCTCTATCCATCCATCACAAATATTTCTGCATCAAACTCATCCTCTCTCCTTTCCTCAAAGACAAGTGCCCAGTGTTCACAAGCTAAACTCACCCACCATTCCAAAGCAGGAGGGTGGATGGATCTTTGCGTTCGGGTGATGCTGGTAACCCACTGGATTTAGCAGAGAAAGTGTGCCGAATTTGCCTGGGCACCATATCAGTGAAAACGGGAAAACAGCCACAATCTCAGGAATCACCCGAGAAAGAAACATCCTGCCAACCCTGAAATACATTCCCAATGCTCCTCAACAGCAGCCCCAAGCATCAATACAATATAAACGGGACAGTGAGAAACAAGAGACCACGTGACCAACATAATGACAGAGTATCTAGTCTGTGATTTGGTGCCGTTTTGGACAGTAGATAAACCGGCATTCAAAAACTTGCTCCACAAATGGTAAATGGTGCATTCATCTAGCATCTTTCTCCAAAGCTCTTTACTGTGTGTGCATTACATTCACACACGCCGACGGCGGAGGACACCATGCACTTAACCCCCAACTGCTCATCGGGGGGGCAGTTAGGGGTTAAGTGGTTAAGTGTCTTGCTCAAGGATACTTCGAAACACAGCTTCCCAATTCCAAGACGGCCACTCTTAGCTCCTGAGCCAGTGGCAATCTGATAAACAGTAATACGGTATGAGACAATGGGTTGAAAAAAAGGACTGCAAACCTGAGCCTGTACATTTTTCTGCAACTGTGGCCAAGTCCAATGTTTTCCAGTTTTTCTTTTTCGGGCAGTTATTTTTTATTTTGTCCCAATCTAGTCATTTATGCTAATTCCCCCCTTCCCTGCTAAATCCTACAGCTGCCTGGTCCTTGGGAGATCACAGACAACCAAGTGAATCCTGATACACGTGCCTTCAAGGCCGCTTCTTTTCACATGGCAGTGAGGATTTTCACAGGGACACTTAAAGCAGCAGGACACTTTCCCAGAGGTTCGGGTTGTGTAGTTACAAGAGTTCTCAAATTCTGCCCGAAACCGACCCTACCTGACGTGTTTGGGCCGGGCCCAAAATCTATGCTAATTAGTCGGGCCGGGCCGAGCCTCGGGTTCCAGCAGTGGATGCAGCTCAAAGTGAACTTTACTCGGGTATCTAGTTTGTAGCCTTCCGACCTTCCTAACCCCTGTCAAAAATCGGCGATCGAAAATCTGGGCAAGTGGCCGTTTTCAAGATGTTTGGGCCATTATCTCTGGAACGGAAGATCCGATCTGCTCAGTTCAAAGCTTGTTGGATGCACGACTTTGAGGACATTAAGCACACAATGACGTTTCTGATTTGTCGGGTTTTCGGTGCCTAAAAGTATGGTAATTGTTCGGGCCGGGCTGAGCCTCGGGGAGGCCCAGTAGGGCCCAGTTAAGGCCGGGCTATAATTTTCAGGCCTGTTGAGAACTCTAGTAATTACCTTGTTGTGATAGAACCATTCTAATTGGCGAGATATCTTGCTCTGTTGTGCCGTTGATTAGAAACAAAAATAGCCTCCTCGTGAGTCGTTGACTTACGCTGTACAGTGAAACAGCTATCAAAGTCACAGCACATGAACAAATGCAAAACAAGCTGATCCCGCATATATTTAACATCACAAAACCCAGTACGGTATTTGTATAAAAAAAAAATCTAAAGCTAAAGAAGGTAAATACACAACTCAAACCTCTACCAAAGGGTCCTTTGGAAATGGAAGCGCATGCTATTTCCTCCAACTTCCACACCCCATTGAAAGAGATCAACCTCCCCGCCCGGGTTCCCTCCCACAAACAAGGCCAATTGTGACGGCCAGCCAAGCCGGAGGCACCGCGGAGGATTCCAACCCCTATAGACTCTGTGGTGTTGGGCAAGAACTTTACCCCTGCACCAGTTGAGTGCACTTGTGGTCCAGTATTAACATGACCCCCGTACATGAGTCTGATGCTGCGTTTACACTGGCAGATACAAAAGATACAAAGCTACACAGCATCTGAAGTTGGCTGTATCTTTGTATCTTCATGTCGCAGGGTTCCATTGAAAGTGAATGGTTGGCTGTATCTTTGTAGCTGCCAGTGTAGACTGCCCTAGCGTGGCTCATATCTGGCATAAAGGGGCGGGTTTAACATCTCCGGAGAGAGAATGCGTGTGATCCCATTGGTTCACCGTCAGCCCCCGCCCTGTCAACACAACATTTGGAGCGACGCCCACAGCACTCTGGTTGGTCGGGTAAATGAAACACTTCCTATACCCGGAACACCGACTCGCTGGTCCAGGCTTTTATTTTTTAGCAAAACTAAAAAATAAAAGCCTGGAGATCGAGGCTACTGCCAGTGTGAACGCAGCATGAAGGTGTGTGATCACCAAAGTATTTGTTTGAGCGGCGCAATTACATACAAAGTCAATGCAAAGATGCGACTTGGTGCGACGTTGCATCGAGCGGCGCGAACTGCATCTTCGCTCCAGCTGGAAAATTTCAACTGAGGCTAAGTTCACCACCCCCCCCCCCCCCCCCCGCCCAACAACGCGACCAAAGTAGAGCGATTCAAACGACTAGAAAGATATTTTATCTTTCAGCGCACCTTTACCGCCAACTACATCTCATCAAGATCCTCGAGGTCCCGCCTCGAGGTCATAACCGGCAGATGCCCGAAAAGCGGCGAACCTGGCAGAGAGCCTGGACCAGATCAAAACTGGCCTGCATCAGCACAGATAGTTGGGTTAATGTTATTGTGGCTGTAGTGAGTGAGGCAACTTGGATGGCTCTGGCTCAACTGTTTTGGCCATAATTTACACCTGCACACACCTATACAAATGGTGTTGCGCCCTCCTGTTTCCGAACAGGCCCGGTTATTATGGGTACATGCAGAAGTTTAATTTAGGCATTCTAACACGTTTGGGGGTAAAAAGAGAGCCTGCGTCACATGCAAGAAGGTTCCTGGGTAGGTATAGCATTTTGTTTTGTAGGAAATATGACAGCTGACATGCAAGATGTTCCTATACTCCGCATCTGATGTCGTGGATCCAGAGACGGCCTTTACAGTCGTCAGCTAAACAGCTGCACACGCTGCCTTAAGCGACGTCCCCGTTCCTTCTCCCCGGCATTTCTGCTCATCAGGTTCTCCTTTCCTCATAAAAAGAGCCATTTCAGACTGGCCCACTCACTGCCTGTCAGGGGGAAAGCCAGTCAAGAGGGAGCTCCCCCGCCTCCTCCCCCCCCCCCCCCCCCCCACCAGCCCCTGTTATTATAGCTGTAAGTCTCTCGGTTTCTACAGGCAACCAAACTGCCGCAGTCTGACTATGATGTGTGTCACCTTGAGGCCAGTCTCATGCGGCCGGGGCCCTTGAGGAGGAGACCAGCGCTGCAGTCTCGCTCCACTCTGAATGGAGGGAGGGAGGGAGGGAGGTCTGGGGAACCGCACACTGGAAATGGTGGATAGAAAGAGCAGGCAGCAGCGGCTCACTCTGTCAGGCGTGGCTAAACCGAGAGTGAGCGGTGACGTAGTGTTAGAACCAGAATCTGGATTCCCCCCACCCTTTTTTTTTTTACAGCTCTGCCAAGGCCCTGCCCATATACTGCCTATTGCCACATTCCCCAGGCTTTATTTCTGAGGAAGCAAGGGCTGGGATCTGAGGCCTACACGCCTTCCTGTTCCCCTCCTTTTCTATGGAAATCATAGTAACTAGTAATCCATTGTTCCTCCAGAGGTTTACCATAGCTCCTTGAGAGAGAGAGGACCAGGTCAGAATGTTAGTGGACATGTCTACGTAGGAAATATAATAATAATAATAATTCCTTTATACAGTAGTGATAAAGACAAGCAATTTTTTGGCAGTTTGGCTCCTTGCTGTATAAATATTCATTAACCACTTGAACCCAACGTTCCTGTTATGGGCACGTCATGATAGGCGAACATTCCGCCAAAAAAACAGCAGATCTACAAGCTCACAACCCTGTCACAACGTGACGTGTTGTGAGCTTGTAGATCGGCTATTTTCGGCAAAGGCCAATTGGTGTTGAGGGAAAAGTAGAGAGCCCCAGGGGACCCCCGTCAAGTGGTTACAATTCCCTGAATGGTGGAATGGGTTTCCACCGACGTCTATGGCCCTCCTCTACCTCTACATTCAGGGCAAAGAGCAAAAGCTGAACTCTCTACCTCCGTGGTTCCTTTCCTTTTATCATGAGAGGCGTGGCCAAAGGCAATCATCTCTTTGTGTAGAGTTTCAACGAGCTTATTGGTCAAGATCTGAGCTAGTACTGCCAAATATGGTAATACTGAAGCATGAGCAAGTAAACAGGACAGCAGACGGTTGCTGTTCCCGTTACATTTCTCAGTAAAATGGTAGATGATGCATTTATATAATGCCTTCATCTAAGTAGTGTGCATTATTACATTCACCCATTCACAAACCACCGACAGCAGAGGAAACCATGCAAGGCACCAACCATTCTCATTGGTAGCAGTTAGGGGTTCAGTGTCTTGCTCAAGGACACTAACGCAGAGGGAACCGGGGATCAAATCTAGAACCTTCTGATTGATTCCCAAGCAGCCCTTCTAACTCCTGAGCCACAGTAAAACACACAGTAAAGAATTACTCATTCTATTCCAAGTTTTTACAGAATAGAATAGAATAGAATTCTATAAATAGTCTTCTTTCAATGGTTTGAACATCCAAGTCCATCAGGGGGCCATGCCTTCCAACACCACTTAGGACTGTCTCATTACAGCATAGGATTACATTGGGGTTGCCTGGTTTTGGCAACATTTCAAGGAAACAGGTTCCTTTGGTTGTAATGTATAGGATATCCCACAAAGACATGTGGTGAGGCCACAAGCCTTCATCTGCTTATTGTAATGGTTTATTTAAAATTAACTTCCTTAGCTCTGGCTTCTTCCAAATACAATGAAAAAACTGATCAAAAACAACAGCTCAACATAATCTTTCTGAAACTTTTAGAAATATATCGAGGAAGAGTCACGCTTTATTGGTAGTGATAAAAGACAGAGCTTCCAGCACCATACATTGTGAACCACTCGGCAGATTCACATCGTCAACGAACCGCAGTCCATGATGTTCTAAAAAGGTACAAATGTTGACCAAAGGGTTTCACCGATGCTGCATTGGTGGCAATATCTCAATGCCACAAAGCAGAAACAGGAGGAGTTGGACAGGGCTCACTCTAAAACTAGAAATAGGAGCAGAATTCAGAAGGTGGCGAGACCTACAGGAGAGAGAGTGTATGACCGAAGATAGACGTGGGGCTTGCATTGTTATAATTGGACACAACAAGGTGTTTGGGGAAGCAGGAGAAGGATCTATGAATGCAGAAACCCAGTGGCCAGTCACTACTAAACTCATGCCTACAAATGTAGAAAGAGCCCTTCTCTGACATGCTACAGCCTCACCTTACACAACACTCTGATTGACAATTAAAGCCACTTGATTGTGCCAAAAACAAATACAGTAGTAGGGGACGATACAGTAGTCAAGGTAAGATATGCTAATGTAAGCAAATGTGTAGCCAAGAGGACAGGTCTATGTCAGTCAATAGGTCAATAGTGTGCGCTCCCTAGACAGAGGTGGGTGCGTCTAGGTGACCTAGACGCAATCAATGTCGGAAACCATGCAAGGATGAATTTTGCAGCTGAATTATTTAACCGTGTCTGCCATTTGCTCATGGTTATGTCAATATATTGTGATATCTCAACTACCAAACAGCATTTCAGCAATTATAACCCACATTTAGGTTCAGGGATTGTAGAGCAAGTGAAGCAGGGTTGTGCGCAAAACAACCAAACCGGCTTGGAACAAACAACACCGGCAGGATGATGTGTGGCATCGTGGTCGAGCAGCCAAAACAAGCTCTCAAGCTGAAGTGTATTAGTGAAGAAGACCCCAAACAAACGTCTTTTATCATCAGACAACCTGCAACAACTAGGAATGACAACAAGCCTATGCTTCACACATTGCGTCACTCATCTTCTACTGCAGTGGTTCTCAAACTTTTTCATGTCAAGGACCCCCAACTTGACACTTATTAGCCCACAGACCCCCATTTGAAAAGATATGCCAGGGACCCCCATAAGAGAAGATTTCTACAGCTCTAGCAGTGATTCTCAACCATTTTAATTTCAAGGACCCCAAGTTTGACATGCATTAGGCTACGGACCCCCATTTACTGGCTCTGATCTCTGGGACCCCAATTAATAGTAAAATAAATGTTAATCTAACTCTGAGAGTGTAAAAATTCGTACATTCGTACACTCTCAGAGTTACAGACCCACAAGGGTCCATTTGGTTCCTAACTATCCATCATTTAGCTGAGGACCCCCTGGAACTCCCTCAAGGACCCCTGGGGGTCCCCGGACCCCACTTTGAGAACCAATGTTCTACTGCAGTCTGAAAAAACTCTGAATTCTGCTCATCTCCTGCTACTTATGTCTCCCTCCCCCCACCCAGCTCCACCAGTGACTCTCCACCATGTCCTCCCTTCTACTCCCCCTAGCTCCTCCAATGACCTTCCATTCCTCTCTCCTTCCACTCCCCCCCCCCCCCCCACCCCAGCTCCTCTAGCCCTGCTCAGCTATCAGACCAACCCCCCCCCCCCTCCCCTCCCTCTCAACACCACTGTCTGCTGCAGCAAACATCCCTGCCTGCAATCCAGCAGCTTCATCGGTATGGCTCAGGTGAACAACATAGAGCTGGGGAAACTCATTCCCCCCTTTTTGTGACATGCACGGAAACAAATACATCTTATAGGAAATAACCGTTTTAACCCATTAAGACCTGAGGCGATTCGTAAAAAAAATCTAAATCCTAACAGTTTTTTGAAAAAAAAAAAAAAATCCCCACAATAGCAGATCTACAAGCTCATAGCGCGGCACACGGTGCCGCGCTATGAGCTTGTATATCTGCTATTTTTGAATAGCCAAAGACATCTAAAGTGACACAGATGCGTTCCAGGTATCAATGGGTTAAAGACTTTAAGCCTTTTATCACACAGTATATTTCAATGAACGCACATGCAATCACATACAGATTTATGAAAACGACAATGCCAATCGGCCATTGGCATCGGTGAGTGTCATCGTCATCGTATTTGGCGATGCCTGATGCTGATGGCGGTCAACAAGCCCTGTATCAGATGATACCGATGTTTGGCTGATTTATCGGTGCATCCCTACCGGGGTTACCAGGTACCCCAGAGTTCTGAATGCCTTTAGACCAGAGGCTTTGACGTCCCACACCATGAAGACCATGGAGAGACTGGTGCTAGCACACACGCGCACACAGGGCCCTGGTGAAGACATCCTTGGACCCCATGCAGTTTGCCTACCAAGCAGACATTGGTGTGCATAACCTGCTACAGAGAGCTCAGCTCACTGCTGCCATCACAATAAGATAAGGCAGCATTGTAAAAGGTCACTCCTTTTTACTCCCTCTACAAGAAATGTCATTAGCAAAGAAATATCTCACAACCTGTGAGCACACACTGTGAGCTTGTACATCTATTTTCACCGAATGTTGGGAAACATGTGGGCTTCATGCGGTTAACACCATAAAGCCCTTCTTTCGGATAAGCTGCTGAGAGTCCACCTGCATTAGGTGGAGTCTTGCATTGTTTCATGGATTTCAAACTACCTGACCAACAGGCCACAGTTTCTGCGCTGCAGGGATGGGTGTGGGACTGGGTGGACTGGGTGCAGGGATGGGTGTGGGACTGGGTGCAGGGATGGGTGTGGGACTGGGTGCAGGGATGGGTGTGGGACTGGGTGGACTGTGTGGACTGGGTGCTGGGTGTCACCCAGGCTTCTTCCTCTTCAGCCTCTAGGCCTCTTGACCTTTTTTTGTGCAAATGTTGAGCTCGTTACAGGCGAATGTTTTTTTAAAATAGCAGATCTACAAGCTTACAACGTGTCGCATCTAGGGTTGGGACCCGGAACCGGGTCCCATCACATTTTGGAAACGTTTCCGGAACCGGTTTTATCTACACTATCAGAGCTGGTTATGTGGACCTCAGGCCTGAAATACAATTGCAATGGTGGTGGTTCTCGTTTTAATTTCAAGAACCACTATCTGAGAGTGTACAAATGGTGTACAAATGGAACCTTACGGGTCCATTTGGTCTGGTCGGCATAATTCATCATTTGTATTAAATCTTGGCATTGCAATTTTTCCCAAGGAACATCTTTATGAAGCCAAGACCGAAATAAGGACATGTACATGTAGGAGGAAGGAGATCAAAACAGCACTCGTCAAACATCACTTCATAAAGTTGTTCCAGGAAGAGTTACTATGCCCACGGTCACCATGACAACAGTACAGCTCTGGGAACGAGTCATTCGGAGCCCCTGTGACGCTCTGTGGAGGACCATACGCGTCCATCCGCCTGACACTGCATGATGTGTGGCTTTCCATTTCTACTGACACCCCTGTTCAAACTGCCAAGAACCTGGGAGTGGTCCTGGACGCGTGCTTATGGATCCCACCGCAATTCTAGGACGGTTAGACCTGCTGCGATTGGCTAGCAGTCGCTACGATTGACACTTCTTCCGTCGTATAGAGTTTTTGCAACTATGCCTAAACCGAACCTCAGTAAAACTGTGTCGAAACCTAACCTTAACCCTAACCTCAGTAAAACTGTGTCTAAACCTAGCCTTAACCCTAACCTCAGTAAAACTGTGTCTAAACCTAACCTTAACCCTAACCTCAGTAAAACTATGTCTAAACCTAACCTTAACCATAACCTCAGTAAAACTATGTCTAAACCTAACCTTAACCCTAACCTCAGTAAAACTATGTCTAAACCTAACCTTAACCTCAGTAAAACTATGCCTAAACCTGACCTTAACCCTAACCTCAGTAAAACTATGTCTAAACCTAACCTTAACCTCAGTAAAACTATGCCTAAACCTGACCTTAACCCTAACCTCAGTAAAACTGTGTCTAAACCTAACCTTAACCCTAACCTCAGTAAAACTGTGTCTAAACCTAACCTTAACCTCAGTAAAACTATGCCTAAACCTGACCTTAACCCTAACCTCAGTAAAACTGTGTCTAAACCTAACCTTAACCCTAACCTCAGTAAAACTGTGTCTAAACCTAACCTTAACCTCAGTAAAACTGTGTCTAAACCTAACCTTAACCCTAACCTCAGTAAAACTGTGTCTAAACCTAACCTTAACCTCAGTAAAACTATGCCTAAACCTGACCTTAACCCTAACCTCAGTAAAACTATGCCTAAACCTAACCTTAACCTTAACCTCAGTAAAACGATGTCGAAGCCTAACCTTAACCTCAGTAAAACTGTGTCTAAACCTAACCTTAACCTCAGTAAAACTATGTCTAAACCTAACCTTAACCTCAGTAAAACTATGTCTAAACGTAACCTTAACCCTAACCTCAGTAAAACTGTCTAAACCTAACGTTAACCTCAGTAAAACTATGCTTAAACCTAACCTCAGTAAAACTATGCTTAAACCTAACCTTAACCCCTAACCTCAGTAAAACTATCCCTGCCAGGAAGCCAATCAGACACAGGTATGGCGGGTCTTCCTATAACGTTGGTGGAATCCATCATTTTGCGTCCTGGACAGTCAACTGACCCTCAAGCCACACACTGCAGAGATCACTCCATCCTGTACGTTTGCACCGTACAGATTGTGTTGGATCATCAGACCCTTCCTCACCAAGGTGTCTGGTCCAGCTCATTATCCAAGCCGCAGTCATCTCATCTCCAGGCTTGACGGTAGCAACTCCATCAATATACACAATGTATGCATTTAGCAGACTCTCTTATCCAGAGCGACAAGTGCAAGATCAGAATAAGCAGAGTAACATGAACTCTAGTCAATATAAGCAACACGGTAAACAGTGTCATTTCTGAATAACTAAGAACGTTATTTAGATCGTTGGTTCTCAAAGTGGGGTCCGGGGACCCCCAGGGGTACTTGAGGGGGTTCCAGGGGGTCCCCAGCTACATGGTAGTTAGGAACCAAATGGACCCTTTTGGGTCTGTAACTCAGAGAGTGTACAAATCTAACGGGTCCATTTGGTTCCATGTGTACACTCTCAGAGTTAAATTAACATTGATTTTACAATATAGATTGGGTCGTCCAAGAGATAGAAATGCCATTAGATGGGGGTTCGTAGCCCTAATGCATGTCAAACTGGGGGTCCAAGAAATTAAAATGCTTGAAAATTTCCTGCAAAAACAAGCAACCAAGAGTATACCTAGCACTAAGGTAAAAGTGCAATATATCAGCTACCTACTTTCTTAAACAGATGAGACAAAATAGCAAAATCAAATGAGCAAGAGCTAAAACAAATAAGTGTATCGACTAAAAAGGATCCAATAAAACAACCCAACAATTTTAACAAGAGTTCGTACAACTAGTTAACAACAAGTAGGCCAGGCAGAGAGGAAGGGTAGTGTTTCCTGAAGAGGTGGGTTTTCAGCCTGCGGCGAAAGATGGGCAGTGACTGCTGTCCTGACATCAGTGGGAAGTTCATTCCACCACTGTGGGGCCAGAACAGAAAAAAAGTCGTGACCGTGTCGATCGAACAGAAGGACCCTTGAGTGACGAGGCAATCAGTCGCCCCGAGGTGGCAGACCGAAGTGGTCGGGCAGGGGTGTAAGCTCGACCATAGCCCGGAGGTAAGAAGGAGCTGTTCCTTTCACTGCCCTATAGGGCATCGCAGTTCCCGCCCACTTCCTGGTGCCGGAAGTAAATACTCAATGCATTTTTCCCATTGACTTTTACAAAAATATTTATATCAATTAATTTAAGCCTAGAATCAAGCTATCCAGGATCCTGGTGAATCATGACCATAAAACGTTTGATTCTGTGAAGAAAACTTTTTTATCCAGGATCCTGGTGAATCATGACCATAAAACGTTTGATTCTGTGAAGAAAACTTTTTTGAAAACGGCAAAACAAAGGGTATTTATTAAACATAGTATATCATATCATTAAATATAAAATAAAAAAAATCACAGAAAAAAAGGTTTTATGGTCATGATTCACCAGGATCCTGTATGGCTTGATTCTAGGCTTAAATTAATTGATATAAATATTTTTGGAAAAGTCAATGGGAAAAATGCATTGAGTATTTACTTCCGGCACCAGGAAGTGGGCGGAACTGCGATGCCCTATAGGCTAGCACCAGGTCTGCTATCTGTCCTCAGAACCAGAACTAAACGTGCAGAATCAGCGTTCATCTGGAGCAAACTCACAGAAACACTGCAGCTCTGTTAAGGTGGACGCATGGCATTCTACCATTTTCGCTGGTCACCTTATCACCGCGGTGGTTTGAAAACTACAACATGATGTCACTGAGCCATGCAGGGGATAAGCTGACCACCGCCCACCCTGACACATCTCTCTGTTTTTACTGACCTGAAATCACCGGACTATGAGCGCCTAGTATCACAATCACCTTTTTAGGTGCAAACGTTTCCACCGAAAACATACATGGGCAACTGGCGGCACCGGGGGCCACATGCGGCCCCCCACCTCCACTTAAATGCGGTCCGCAGGTTAATATCAGAATACTGATATATTATTGTTTTCAGCTGTTTACAATTCCAAACATGCAAACATGACCCGCTTTAATTACTTCAGTCTATATTAGTAGCTTAATGACTAGTATTACAATTCTGTTGTCTTTTTTATGTCCAATGTATTTGTATTTAAGTTCATAAAGTTAACATTAGTATAACTAAATGAATTTGATATTAAACTAGAGAATGTGCTCCTCGGAGCACAAGTCCCCACCAGCAGAACCGTGCTATCAACTGTCATCAACTGTGATATCAGTTTGTACTGGAATGTACTGTTCTTGATTAATCCTGTCTAAGCTATTTATATTACGTATTGTGATGACACCAGTGTGTCTACATAATGTATTGCTCCGCCATTTCTCAGCCATTTCGTGATTATTCCTGTCTTACCTCTCTCTCTTTCAAAGTGACACATCTATTTATAGGCCGCTATACGTCATGCGTCTCACTAGCCAATCCGAGCACACTCTTTCAACGTATTGTCACGTGTCACGTGAGGCTTGACCAATGTTAGCTTGGCCGAGGGGGGGGGACGGAAATTGAAAACATAGTCTCCTGGCGGAGACAACAACACATTTATTTTTCAGGATTCCAATTCAAAAATAGCAAAAAAAAAACAATCTGGATTCCAATTCAAAAGTAGCATAAATAGCAGATCTACAAGCTCAAAAGCGCGTCGCACCGCGACGCGTTTTGAGCTTGTAGATCGGCTATTTTTGCTACTTTTGTGTGACATAGAATGGTGTTAAGTACAGCGTTAATTTACGAAAAAAGTTAAAATACGGAGATAAGAGGTGTCCGCTCGACAGTATATGCATTGTTAGCCTGGTAAACCCTCCCTCCGGAAATCTCATTTCCATTTGATTTCAGGAAGGAGTCTGGCATGAACGCCCATTCTGCAATATTGGGGAGTTTCCAGCGAAATCAGGACCTAACCGCGCCTATCAGCGTCGTCGCTCATCGTTCTGTGATTGACAGCTTACGTTGGCCAATCAGGTGGCGAGTTCGAGTGAGCCCGAATGAAGCCGAGTGCAGCCTGAGAGCCGCCGACAAAAGACGAACGGCAGCCATTGTTGTTGTCCGAGTGCCGTCACTTCTTAGTTTCGTTCTTAAAACGGTCTCAAACTTGTTTTTTGAGGCACGGAATTTACTATTAAGATATCGTTTGGATAGAATTTAGTTGTTTAACTTCATATATGTAGTCAATTAATCATGACAGAGCCTATTTAAAAATATAAATTTAGAGAACCGGCAGGGGCGGGCTGTGACACGCATGTATCCCAATAAGGCAACCTATTTTGGGCTGGGCCGTCTCAAAAGTCCCGCTGCGTCATATTAGTGACGGAGGTGGTAAAAATCCACTGCAATTGGCTGAAGGGGAAAAACGATCATTGGCTGAAGGGGTTGTCAGTCAACGGTATTACTCCCGCCCAACTCCAGCCCGCAGCCAATATTGCAGAATGGGCGATCATGCCAGACTCCTTCCTGAAATCAAATGGAAATGAGATTTCCGGAGGGAGGGTTTACCAGGCTAATGCATTGTGGCTCTCTGGAGTGAAGTGTGGAAATATAGTGGCCCCCTCCATCATCAAAGTTGCATCACCCCTCCCTGCCATAAAAGGTGAAAGGGTGATACACCTAAAATGGTAGCATGCAGCCACCATTACCAACTCTCAGTTCTTTTGAATCAAAGCCAACACAAATATGGTGGAGAGGAAGTTATATAATAAACGTATTATTTGGTTTCTCTTTCTCTTTGCCGTAGCCTTCTATTGGGGTTTTTTAATCACTCTTCTGCACTGTAATTTTACACAATTGTTTTTGCTTTTCCGTATTCAAATGTACTTTTATAATGGCTTTATTTTGCGCTTGATCTTGATGCTCTGTGTATTCACGTCTTAACCCGTTAAGACCTGGAACTGTGTCATTTTTAGATTTGAGCTCCAAAAGCATTATTTTACACTTTGGGCTATTCAAAAATAACAGATCTACAAGCTCATAGCGCGGCACCGAGTGCCGCGCTACGAGCTTGTAGATCTGCTATTTTTGAAAAATCGTGAAAATGTGTGCAAATCTTTGAATATATATATATTTTTAAAGCGAACATTTTTAACTCAAATCTTTGCTTCTGGGGGGTCCCTGGAACACAATTTTGATGGGGGTCGGCAGCCAAATACATATAATTGTGGGGGTCCTTGACATGAAAAAGATTGAGCACCACTGATATAGAAACATACGTTTTTCAGAAAACTGTTGAGATTTAGGAGACATGTAGAATCAGCTTCAGGTCTCAATGGGTTAATGCGAAATATGTAAAGCACTTTGAATTGCCTTGTTGAACGGTGTTATACAAATAAAACCTTTCCTTGCCAACTTGCCTCCCTGCCGACTCACCGGATCACCATGGGCCAGATGTTCCATGACCTCACCATTTACACAGTATTACCAACTGTGTGTGAACGTCTAGTTTATGACCCGGTCATAATGACAGTCCTCCAGACAATGAAGCATAATAACAACTACAACTGAACCAAATGACAGAGGACGAACACAAACGCTCTCAATGCCATCTGTACCTGATGTCAACGCCTCCACTTCAGTCCCGATGTTGAGATGTAGAATGTCTTCTCCTGTCCCGTCAGCCTGCAGAGACAATGGTCCAATGTCATATTACAAAGTATGTGAGGAGCTATGACATTTAATTTGTAAATAACTAAAAAATACACCAAATAAAGACTCACAACGGGTTGCATCTATACACGCCGTGCGCTTGTAGATCTGCTATTTTATATGCTTTTTTGGCACAAAATATCGGTAATCAATGTCTAGGACTCTCCACATTTCGGGATCGGACTGAAAAGTCTGCCGTCGATTAAGGCCTGTGGTTTTCAACCTTTTTAATGTATTTGGGCCATTATATCTCCCCCTTACTAATACCAATCAGTAAAGTGTTATATATCATTTTCATCTGTGATTAGTCACCTTTACAACGAGGTACAGCTTGTAAGCATCGGGCATTCATGGAATGAGCAACACAGGCAAACGTGTGGGTAGCGCCGAGCAAAAATGTGCCAAAATGGCCTGTTAGACTTTTCTGCTGATATTCAATGTCGTGACATTCATGACATTCAATGGGCTTCAGGTGTGTGACTGCCTCACAAGTGAGTGACTGGTACCTGAACATGGGTTCTGCAACTTTGTTGAGTTTGTGTACGCTCCAAGCAGCAACACTGACCTGCCCCCATGGAAAGATGCCACTTGTCAGGATAAGGCCCGTGCAACAGGGCAAGTGAAGCTGGTGTTCCGTTATGCAGAGTGACAGCATTATTTGGTATCAGCCCTGGTACCATTTACAAACTTAGGACTAAGTTCTGTGAGACTGGTGAAGTCAACAAGGAAGACAACAACCCAGACCCCTTGCTTCACTGAGGAACCATAGATTTACAGGCAAGATTTGCACAACGGTACCAAAGACAGATGTCAAAGTTGCAGGGCCCATGCTCAGGTGCCAGTCACACACCTTTGACTGGCACACACCTGCCTGCAAATGGTACCAGGGCTGACATCAAATAATGCATAATCTGCTTAACGGAACACCAGCTTCACTTGCCCTATTGCCTTATCCTGAAGGGACAAACGTGGCATCTTTCTATGGGGGCAGTGTTGCTGCTTGGAGCATACACAAACTCAACACAGTTGCAGAACCCATGTTGCAGAACGCAAAGTTGCAGAACCCACCTCTCAGCAGGTGTGTGCTGGCAGGTCGCTCAAAACTAGAGCGATTACCAGCAAAAGCATATTGGGTGATTTTGGCACATTTTTGCTCGGCGCTACCCACACGTTTGCCTGTGTTGCTCATTCCATGAATGCCCGATCCTTATAAGCTGTACCTCGTTGTAAAGGTGACTAATCACTGATAAAAATGATATATAACACTTTACTGATTGGTATTAGTAAAGGGGAGATATAATGGCCCAAATTCAAGTTTCCTTACATTTTGTGAGCAGTTTATATTCAGATAGATATGCACACATTTTCAAGATTTTTCAAAAATAGCTGATCTACAAGCTCATAGCGCGGCACTCGGTGCCGCGCTATGAGCTTGTAGATCTGCTATTTTTGAATAGCCAATGCTAAGCGGTTAAAATGATTGTGACGCTATGTTAACTCATTTCGCTGGGGGGACCCCCTGGCACCCCCCCCCCCCCATCCCCCCAGGGACCACTGGTGGTGCCCGGACACTGGTTGAAAACCACTGGATTAGGCAATATAACACGGGATCAATATCAGTCTTGGCTTGTACAAATGATGGGCAAAAGTAACACCTGTAGTATCTCATTCATAATTCATGTCCACGTCCATTTAAATGACCCAATAATATTATACCTATCATGCAAACAGTCATGCTTAGTAAGTACAACAAACAAAAAAACACACCACACACAAAAAGAGCAAAACATACATATTTGTTTACCTTCTTGTCAACAAGCATGCGCTTTAATCCAAACTTCGAAATGTTGAATGGATGTCACTCCTCCCGTCAGCCTGCAAGACACAATGAACAAAATGCATTTTTACTAATGAGCACTTATGAAGTCAATTTCATTTGTAAATAATACACCAAAAGAAAGAAAATAAAAATCGAACAATGGTTTTAACAACAAAGTGGTAGCGTAATGTACTCCAAAAAGTTAAGAACGCATTCAAAGTGCCCTTTGTTTGAGTGACTCCCATCTATTTGCTGTAATGCATTATTTTCCTGTACGTGACAGTTATTGGAACAAATCTAGGGATACCCGGGCATCAGTCTCAGGTGACTGCTCAGCTAAATCTAGGAGAACTGCTTTTTTGGACAATGTGCATTTTCAGTCAGAGCAGCGCTCAAATGACATATGAATTCTCATTCATATCAGAGTGCACAAGCTTCACTATTTTTTAAATTATCTGAACCTCTGTATGTGTGGGAAACCAAACATTTACCGCTAGGCCAAGAGGGAACCACCCTTGGCCAGGGGAGATATTAGACTTTTGGACTTCAGACTGAGCTACTCTGTAACGCTATATGCGTGAAGACAAGAACCAACAGATCTCTAACATGTGTGTCCCATTTTATGTTTGTGAACTTTGTTAACTGTATCGTTTCTAACTTTCGGTATTGTGTTATTAACTAAGCTACACAGCCAACTCTGGCCCGCCAGTTCTGTTATGCATGGCCCCTGTTGAATATTATATAAATAAAATTAGGGATGCCCGAATGGGAAATTCTTGGCCTAATCTCAAGGAAAAAACGAATGGCCGAATATGATTATTTAAAATCTATATATATTATTTTTCAAACAATTTTTTGTACCATTGCTGTCATGGCCGTGGCTCTGTTGTAGAGCTACGTGATTATGGCAAAACTTATAATCACTATGGGTTCATATTGAGATCAGTTATAAAATATATATACATTCGTATTCTGTATTCTGCGTTAAAATCTGTTCGACCGAATATGCTTTTTTTTTGGCCATGTTCGGCCGAATATATTATTCGGTGCATCCCTAAATAAAATAATAAAAACACGACAAGACGGGAGGAAAGCCCCCGTCTATCCCAGAACTTAAAACACACACACACATACACACACACACACACACACACACACACACACACACACAGGTTAAAACAGGCCTAACCCAATAAGACCTGAGGCCGATTCTTAGCTAATGTCTTCCAAATCCCAACAGTATTCTGAAAAAACGTATGTTTCTATATCAGTGGTGCTCAAACTTTTTCATGTCAAGGACCCCCAAAATCATATGTATTTGGCCGCCGACCCCCATCTCAACATATTGTGTTCCAGGGACCCCCCACCAGAAACAAAGATTTGAGTTAAAAATGTTTGCTTTAAAAGAACATAAATATATTAATTTGCAAAAAAAATCTCGGTTTTTCAAAAAATAGCAGAAAAGTGTAAAATAATGCTTTTTTTTTTAGCTCAAATCAAAAAGTGACACAGATGCGTTCCAGGTCTTAATGGTCTAAATGGGTTAACTTGACTTGACCCAGCAGCTCCACCAGTCAATAGACCACCCCCCCCCCCACCCCCCCCAGGTCAAACTGAGTTAGACTTTATTTACAAATGCTAAAACCTTCATCTTTAGCTACAGAAGTAACTCAAAGCTGTCTACCTAGTGATTCCTCTTCAAAATGTTACACTTATTTTGTGAAAGCAGGTGGGTTGCACTTGAACTTCAACTTACCCGTTTAAATTCCGTTTAAGCACTTTCATTTGATAATTATCTGATTTGTATCTCGTCTCTGTAGTGGTCTCTGTACTGTACCACGCAGTCTTATGCAAAGGTTAATATGTAATGTAGACAGCATGTTACGTACACAGATGCCAGGTTCATATGTTGACCTGGCATCCTATAGTTTGTATAGTTTCAATCAATGTACAGATGATACATTTTTTTAAATATTATACTGTTTAGACTGATGCTAGGTTCTTGGTTTACGTGTGATAAATGGTAAATGGTGCATTTATATAGCACTTTTTATCCAAAGCGCTTTACATAGATTGTGCATTACATTCACCCATTCACACACACACACACACACACACACACACACACACACACACACACACACACACACACACACACACACACACACACACACACACACACACACACACACACACACACACACACACACACACACACACACACACACACACACACACACACACCGATGGCAGAGGAAACCATGCAAGGCACCAACCTGCTCATCGGGAGCAATAGGCTCTATGCACAGCAGCCATATTGGACACCTGATTCGGATGCTATCAATGCATTGAATGGGACATTATCACCTTTTATTAGACCATTGAATGGGCGAAGTAGGCGACCTACTTACCTCCCCGCGATTTATCAGACCATTCATTGGGTGTTATCAAGACATACTGACCTACCGACGGAGATGACTTAAATAGTTCAGTTTCGGTTGTTTTGGTTTCGGACCATGACGGAGGCGCGCAGTCTCAGGCGAACTGGAGCCCGACGTGCAACGTTCGCCTGAGCCTACTCAGCGCCGTTGGAGTTATGTACCGATAGGCACAGAATCGTAAATATTGTTGTGGGGACTGCTCCGCCTCCAAAGTAGGTCAGTAGCTCCTGATTACGCCCAATGAATGGTCTGACAAATCGCGGGTAGGTCCGTGTATCGCCTATTCGTCGCCTACTCGCCCCATTCAATGGTCTGATAAAACGTGATAATCTCCCATTCAATGCATTGATAGCATTCGAAGCCGGTGTATTGGACAGAAATTGGGCCCCTTCCTTGCTTCCTTCACAGGTGTTACCAATGACACTAATGAAGGCTCTGTTCCATTCAGTGTAGCACAGTGGTTCTCAAACCTTTTAATTTCAAGGACCCCCATAACTCTGAGAGTGTACAAATGGAACCAAATGGACCCGGGAGGGTCCATTTGGTTCCATTTGTACACTCTCAGAGTTACACCCTCTCAAGGAACCATGAGGGTCCCTGGCTGGACCACACTTTGAGACCCACTAGTGTTTCTAGTGAGCCAACATGCACAACATCAGCACCCTGACTCTGTTTGACCAGAATGGAACAGAGCCTTCATTAGTATCATTGGTAACAACCTGTGAAGGAAGTAAGAAGAGGCCCAATTGTTCTCCAAAATGGCTGCTGTGCATAGAGCCTATTAGGGGTTCAGTGTCGTGCTCAAGGACACTTCGACACTAACTCTGGGGGAGCCCGGGATCGAACCGGGAACCTCACGGCCTTTAGTTATTTACTTAAACGTCTACTATCCTTTGTTCAATAACTTATCCATTCCTAATTAATAGAGTACTATCCTAATGGTTTAAATCAGGGGTCTTCAACAAGGGGTCCGAGACCCCTAGGGGGTCCTCAGAGTTACTACAGGGGGTCCGCCAAAACTTAGTGTGTGATATGATTTTTTTTTTTTACCTTAACCACTTCAACCCTCGCATCCCTTTTCGGAGGAGAACTTAAGCCAAAAAATAGCAGATCTACAAGCTGACGACGCTTCGCAGATCTGCTATATTTGGCAAAGAGCTATCGGTGCAGAGGGAAAAAAGAGCAGACCGCGTAAACAAAAAAAGTTGCATCTGAAACACAGTTTTCTACAATATAGAGGAGGGGGGGGGTCCCTGCTTCATCTCTCTCTCAGCTAGGGGGTCCTTGGGCTGAAAACGTTGAAGACCCCTGGTTTAACTCGTTAGGACCTGGAACGCATCTGTGTCGCTTTAGATTTCTTTGGGCTATTCAAAAATAGCAGATCTACAAGCTCATAGCTTGAGCTATGAGCTTGTAGATCTGCTTTTTTTGAAAAATCGTGACTTTTTTTTTTTCCCCAAAAAACTGTTAAGATTTAGAAAATGTTTAGAAGCGGCCTCAGGTCGTAATGGGGTAAACACAAATACATATTTTCCTTTTTGATTACTACTCGTTTCTATGATGTCTATGCATAGTACTGTATAATTGTCTGTCACTAAATGTTCCTATGAATTGAATAGAAAGGTCCCCAATGGAAACGAGCCATGGTGCTTTGTAGGGTTTCATTGTTTTTGTATTGAACTGTACTTTCATTTTTTTTGGGCAAACTGTTAATAACACATTCAATCAATCAAACACCTCGCTTGTGTTAACCCATTAAGACCTGAGGCCGATTCTACAAAATGAATCGGCTCTGAATGAATTCTAAATCCTAGCTATTTTTTTTTTGAAAAAAACTTGTGTTACTATGCCAGTGGTTCTCAAACTTTTTCATGTCAAGGACCCCCAAAATGTATATGTATTTGGCCACGGACCCCCATCTCAAAATATTTTGAGATGGGGGTCCATCTACAAGCTCGTAGCGCGGCACCGGTCTGCTATTTTTGAATAGCCAAAGTGTAAAATAATGCTTTTTAGCTCAAATCTAAAAATGACACAGATGCTTCTTCAGCTAATGGGTTAATACTTACAGATACATTGTGTATTGTTGTGCGTACACATTTTAATAAAATAACAGAAAACAATGAAGCGTCTTGCGGAACTACCACTAACTTCACAAGCGACCATAAACCACCAATGTTAACCTGATGGACATGAGTCCATATGCACAACGACATCTGTACCAGTCACTGGTGTAATGTAACTAAGTACATTTACTCTACAATTTTGGGGTACTTTTACTTGACAGGAGTATTTGTTTACTTCTACTCCACTGCATCTCAGAGGCAAATATTACACTTCTACTCCACTACAATTGACAACTTTAGTTACTAGTTACTTTGTAATGACACAACCTACATTAACCACTTCAGCCCCATGCACATTTGAAATTGTGAGCTTGTAGATCTGCTATTTTCAAAAGATGCATACATTTTGAAAACTTATGAAATGGGACATTCTGCATAATTCTACTTTTTGGTAGGCCTATTTAAAGTACATTTTGATACCAATACTTTTGTACTTTTACTCAAGTACATTCCAGACTTTTACTTGTAACAAGAGTATTTCTACATTGCAGTATTGATAATTTTACTTAAGTAAAGAATTAAGAGTACTTTCCCCCAGCACTGCTAACAAACAGTCCATGATGTTGTTTTAGCTCGTTAGCTACCGTTAGCCAGCCACGGCAGTGTTGCCAGGTTGTGCGAGAGAAACAAGCAACCAAGGTCTACGAAAACAAGCCCCAAAAGGAGCGACTATAATAAGCCACATGAGCATTTTAAACCTATATTTGGCTATTTTCAAAAGAAATCTTGAAATAAAATGTGCAATATTTTTTTGAAACATTCTAGCACAAATAGGCTACGTATTAATGTGTGGGGGTCCTGGCATTAACATATCTGACAAACCACTGGCTTAAATAACAATTACAAAATGTAAAAGCAAGCCCAAATAAGTAAACCGCAACGACCAATATTTACAAGCAACTTCACGGCAGAAAAACAAGCCCCAGCGTCGCTTACAATAAGCCGGACATGGCAACCCTGGTTGTTCGCCAGAAGGACACAGTAATAATACATTAAGCGGACTGAATCTCCGTGCTAAACAACACAGTACAGTAGAGTTACACTGGTGTCATTTCAATGAATTAAATACACAGCTATAGGACCACAATGGAAACAAGAAGCCATATACATATATATATATATATATATATATATATATAGTGCTTTCTTGGGGTTTAATCCTTTCTTTCTTAGCATTTTATTTGTATTAAACTGCGCCTTCTGTGCTTTAATTCCCCCTCAAACTGTTAATAAAGCGTTAAATCCGTCATGGACGGTACAGCCATCTGACACAATGTATCCGCTCTGCTGCTCAATCTGACACAATGTAACGGAGGCTAACTTATAGCACCTAATAGCTACATGTGTAAAGCTAGCATGTAGCTAGGCTAGGCTAGGCTATAGGCTAGCACAACCATAGGGTACCGTAGTATCTCCAGACCCTCTGATCTTACCAGATATTAAAGCTGCTTCTTCCTCGGCGTGGTTTACATGGTGTCTCCGTCCGTCTCTATGGCTCAACCAAAGCCGACGTGTTCTTCGATAGTAATAAGTCTTATTATTTGCCTCTCTTTCAAAAAAAAAAAATAACAGGGAAACAAAAGATCCCTTGGTTTTTTTTTCTGGAGGATTTTTTTCTCTTTCTTTTTCTCTCTCTCTCTTTTTTTTCTTTTTTTCTTTCCAAGCAGCAATGTGCTGTAATAATGACTGGGTCTGCGCCTTACACAACTTACTGCGCCGATATGACCAATAACAAGGTAGGAGATCGTGGCCAGAGCCCGCCCCTCCACGTCCTGTGGTTGTCAGTCAATCACTCATCAATACAACAACACGACGTACGTACGGCTGGGTTTGGTTTCTTCTGGTCACCGGATGATCATCATCATCACGACCTCTTCCGGTGAGCCGACTGCAGCAGACTAGAGCCAGAGCCAGTCTGGTGCCCTGGTGGCGTCCTGTGAGTACTGCAGGACGACTGCTGCTGCTGCTGCTGCTGGTGCAATGGCTGCCTGAGAGGAGAGCCCCGGTCCTGGTGCAAGTCCGGTCCCTCCACTGTCTGTCTGTCTGTCTGTGCAACACCTCGTTTGGGGGGTGGTGGTGGTGGTGAGGGGTAAGGTATCAGATAAGTCTGGGCTTTGTGCGTGTTCACTTCTCAGGCCCTCGCTCTGTTGTTGTGAGAGACAGTGCTGCCTGTGTGGCTGCAAAGGGTTAATGTTCTGCTGCTGCTGCCTGTCGACACACAGATCCACCATTTTGGGAGCAACAAGAACGTGGAGGGTTGCAAGAAGGAGGCGGCAGCTACAAGATGGTGGTTTCTCCACTCCTCTGACGTGCTGCCTGATAGGGAACCTGCACTCTCAGGTTCTGTGGTTCTGTTGAATGCTGCACCGATTTCAGAGGAAAATAAATGGTATATTCACAATGTATATCATTGCTTTTTTTCGAAGGGCCGGGTGAAAGGACTTAGTTGCTCAACTTTTACTATATTGTATTCCTTAATGTATTTGATGCATTTTAAATCGGCTCACGGGTATTTTCCCCGAAAGGTCCTTTGATGTGGTACATGAGAGAAGCTTTAATCAAGTGTCAATTAATAGCGAAAAATTGTTTCCAGATTTCAGTTTGACTCAAGGTGATGAAATAACAGAAAGGGCAAAGGAAAGAGAGCATCTGTGGGAAAAGCATGGATGTTACAGTGGTTTGACACTGCCCCCCTCATGGGAGTTGAGGGCTCTACAAGTCAAGAGAGCAAACAAACTTGATTACTCGGCTCCTTCTGTTCTGATCATGGTTGTGGGAGCAAGGGGTGTCTGGTTGGGTGTTGAGCACTGGGTTTCTAACGTTTTAATTTCAAGGACCCCCATAACTCTGAGTGTACCAAGTGGAACCAAATTACGGGGTCCATTTGGTTCCCATTTGTACACTCTCAGAGTGTACAAACCTGTAAGGGACCATTTGGAACCCCCTCAAGGAACCCTGAGGGTCCCCGAACCGCACTTTGAGAACCACTGTCGCAGAGCCGAGGTGTCGAACACATTTCGGGTCACAGGCCAGATTGGGCAAAATGCGACCTAATGCGGGACGGACCCATTGTGCACGAGCGAACGCACGTGCGGAAGCGTGCATACTCCCACGGCTATCACTGCCTTTGTTTTTTTTTCCAACACACTGTCTCAGTCTCTGCTGTAACTACAGTGCCTTTGTGCCGTAGAGGAAATGCACTTGACCTCCACGGCAGAGACCCAGGGTCAGCCCGACAAACACAATTGGAAGTATTTGCGGGTGAGAAGGTGTGGCAGAGTAGCTCTGCCTGAAGCCCAAAAGCTACCGTTCTCTCCCCTGGCCAAGGGGGAATTTCCTCATTGAGGGGGGGTGGGGGGGGGGGGGTAGATGCTTGGTTTCCTATGCGGGAGACCTGGGTTCGAGTCTCGGGTGTTAAATTGGTGCCGTGACCTGGATTGTGTTTCCCGGGGTGGGGGTGGGCGGGTCAAAGCAGCAGAGCAACTCAGCCTGAAGCCCAAAAGCATTAAAATCTCCCTGGCCAAGGGGCGGATTCCCTCTTGCTGTTTGGCTTCTCATACGGGAGACCCGGGTTCGAATCTTTCTTAAGGCAGTTGTAAAAGGCAGCAGGGACGTGTGTCCATGTTGTTGCACTGGCGACTCCTACTGGTTGGTCGAGGTGCCTGTTCAGTGAGAGAAACTCCGTGTAGGAGGAGGTAGCCGACACCTTCCCCACCCCAGCTGTGGGGGTTGGCAGCGACCACAGTAACACAGAGAGCATTGCCCCCCCCCCCCCCCACCAATTTCGGGGAGGAACTGTGAAAGAACACCCAAACAAACGCTTGTAAGAGCAACTTGCACCCTTTGGTTGCCAACTCAGGAAATAGGTAGGCTATTGTTATCGTAAAAAAGACCATTTCAACAGGAGTCCAGGTGGTGCAGGGATAAAGTTCCTGGCCGCCACTGCGGACACTAGGATTTGAACCCTCCACGGTGCATCTGGCTTGACAGGCAGTCCAACAAACATTTGGCTATGTTCGTGGATGGGAAGCCAGTTGGGGAGGGTGATCTGGGGGCGTCCATAGCTTAGCGGGTAGAGAGGCCGCCTGGTAATCAGAAGGTAACCGATGCGCCTCCTCGTCTGCCGATGTTGAAGTGTCAAAGTGTCCTGGAGCAAGATACTTAACCCTTAACAGCTCCCCCTGCGCGCTCATCATGACCATCTGAGCAGCCATCAGCTGGGTGAAGCCAAAACGTTTCCCTCACGGGATTATCAAAGGTCATCCATCCTGACCATCTCTGTTGCTGCTCTAGCGACTCCTACAGGTTGATTGGGGCACCTTCAGCCGAGAGCAGGCACCTTCAGCCGAGGACAGAATTGGGAAGAGTAGCATGTTCCTCCACATGTGTTACGCTATCCCAGTGAAACTACTCCCAGTCAGGTGGGAAAAAGTGTCTGGTGATGTCTCGTGTGTCGGAGGAGACGTAGTCGTCTACACCCTACCCAAGACCAACCAGTAGGGGTCAGCAGTAACAGTGATTACACTCGGTATCAAAAAGAAAAAGAATGCTGGAATACATCAGCATTGATTTTATTAAAAGATCAACGACTTGGTCACGCAGGATCTTACTCAAGATAATCTGGGAATTGGGAAATGCCATAATGACAAATTACATTTAAAAAAAAAAAAAATCATCACAGGTGGAATGAATGATGGGGGAAGAAATCTAGTTGAGATCAGCAAAATTCCATTGTATAACTGACATACCTAAAATGTGTAAAAGGCCTTTTATTGCACTCCTCAAATCAGTAGTCATTTTCTGAAGAGACAATTGAAAATCCCTAGTACCATACAAAAAGGGTGAAAATGAGATACACGTTACAGCTCTTATGGATCTCTCCCTCTCTCTCTCTCTCTTTCCTTCCCAACACGGTCCAGACAGATGGACGCCCACCCAAGAGCCTTGTTCTTCTCCAGCTTTTCTCTTGCCACTGTCACCAAATGCTTGCTCATGGGGAAAACATTGGGTCTCTGCTCTAATACACAAGTAAAGTGTCTTGAGACAAAAAAAAACGTTTTAATGCATGACCCAATGGTTGCTGGTTCGAATCCCCACACTTTCAGGAAAACCCTTCTGCCCCACCCTAATTTCTGACTGAGATGCTCCATCTAGGAAAATGACCAATTGCTCCAACAGATCTGGGCAGAGAGTAAACACTGGTCAGCTCCCGGGTGTGATTGTAAAGCTTGAAATACACCAGGCCTCAGCTTATAACAGTGGGGAATCTGAGCCGTGGGGATGTAGTTGAATTGCACAGAAGATGAATTGCCGCTTGGTCGTCACCTGTAGCCTGGAAACCAGACGAATCTGCCATGCAACCAAAAAATGTTTTGCCCTCGGCAGATTTGGTCCGGCACCCCTCAGTTGTGATTGGATTTCACTCCCTCCGAAGTAGTGAGGAACCAATCAGGGCCCAGTATGCAAATATGGGGGCCGGTTTATCACGCGAGGCATTTTTGGAATTCGGCCCCTTCGAAATGCGGGTTCCACGCAAATTCCAGACTAATATCTACGCAGGGATATTAGTCTGGCCATGCCAGGCTACGTCACCTGCAGTTGGTCAAATGCCGTAAGTTGAGTAGGAGAATGGAGCTGCAAGCATTCCTCACCAGGAGAAGTAATCGCGTTGTTGTGCAAAACTGGGAGCGACCCATCTGTTGGAACGCCCCTTCAGGTGTAAATAACATTTTAAGGGATCACTGCCAATCTTCGTGGGTGTGGTCAGTTGACTTGGTCAATTTTGTCCATAACCCTACCTTATGCAAATTCATAACAAAGCTGTTGCCATACGAGGAAAAAAGAAATCCTGCAGAAAAAGAGACCTTTGGTTGCCAAATGCACATATGAAACAGTGAGCAATTGTTATCTTTCCACCAGATCAGGTGGCACAGTGCAGACAGGAAGGAGAAGGCAGAGGAGCAGAGAGCATTTGACGCGGGTCAAACCCGGACCTTGTCCACAGTGCACCACAAGGGCACACCAAGGAATCTGAACTCCAGTTGTTTTTTCTACAAGGGCATTGGGCGATCCACTCCCTTTGTATGGTAAAATTCTCCTTCTAGCCTATCATGGCACTGTATGCAAATGAGATGGGACAAAAAAACAAAACAATGGGCACCTTAAAACACAACTGATCTGATGTCTCTTTATGAATGAATGTGTATTCTTGTTACTGGGTGCTGAGCACACTGTCTGTCTCCTCAAATGTTTGAGTGTTTCATTTAACCCTTTGTCTACCCATCATGTCGAATGATCAGGATCAATGATCCTTCAATCACAAGATCAAAACTTTGTACCCGAATAGTGCCCCCTACTGGATCAGGACTATTGTTAATATGCGTGAATGTTGATTATCATAAAATATTTCTAGAGTGAATATTGGTGGATACCTTGTAATTGTTATTATACTTAAAATGTCCAAATTTGAGCCCAGTCGTTAATATGTGGTGTCACGTGTTAGCATAGCATTAGTAGGTAGGCTAATCAGTCGAGTTAGCATACGTTAGCATATTGGATAAGTCAGCTGATCATTGGCAGCTTATTTATGCAGTTTAGAGTTTAAAGTTATATAATATACTGTATATGCACCTATATAACTAGTGTAGATACCGTTAATAGCCTAGCAGTGTATGCCAGCGCAAAAAGTCCCAATCTGGTAGGGGGAAAGATCGGGCAGCGACAGGCATCCTCAAGTATTTAGCGGTTAAGAGAGTTCAGGTTGCGATTGGAGCAGTCATTTGATTACAATCTGTTGTTCACACTAACAGGGCACAGGGCAGTGTAGATGGGGCAGACCTTTCTCAGAGCTGATGCCCAAGCTCGAAAGGTTGTTTGGCATGGGGGGTTACGTTGGTTACTGTTTAAGCATGAGTTTCCTGTTGTTACGGGTAGAGTAAGGATCTGGAAAGGGTGTTCGAGAGAATTGACATCTAGCCATGACCAGGCAACTACCTCTCAATTAGCATAGCAGCTAGCTAAAGGTGGTTCCTTCCTCATGAAAGGTAATTATGGATGAGGAAAAAATCAAGGCTGTTACTGACCCATCATTAGTTAAAACATGCATTCTTACTGCATAGGTAACTAGTCGCCCCCCCAATAATCTAAGGATATAGGTGAATTGTTCCATTTCACAAGTTCCATCAGCAGTTTACATGGGTGCAGTACGTTAGTCCGACAGCGCATTCCTCCGACAGCGCAGCGCTCCGACGTTTCCAATACTAAACCCGAACCAAACCCGCACCCTAACCCTAACCGCACGCGGATGCCACATAGTCGGAGAAAAGGTCTGTCGGATTAACACATGCCTCCCAGTTTACATTGGGACTCCAAAAGGACTGATTCAGCTACAAGAGTAGACGTTGAAAGTTGAAGCACTGTCTTTCTGGATTGCAGTGCAGATGTAAAGTGGGTGAGAATATTTAAGGTTTAAATTGGCTATGATTCAAGAGGACAAGAATACAGCCAACAGCCTTGCATTAGGAATAGATCAGTGGGGACCAACATCTAACTGTTTGTATCACCCTGACAACTGTGCATTGTGAATGACTAAAGGTAAAATAAAGGACATTGAACCAAAGACCCTTAAAATACCAGGATAGCCAATCCCACACCTCACCACACACAGTACAACAAATGGTACACAATGGTCTCATATAAGTTGGGCGTGGTTGCCTCTCCCTGCACCCATCCCCATATCTCCCCATCCCCCACCACATTCACATTCCATTGGAATTAAGACACTCACTACCTACTTCTGGTCTCCTAAAAGGGTGGTCACCCCATAGAGTTAAAAAATAATAGAGAGGGCACCGGATATCCCCTCCCATCCACTTGCATTGAATTGCTCACCCAGCGCATGGGCCGAAATCACCCCTTCTTCCGGGTTGGGAAATGTGATGGGCGAGGCCTATTTGGGGGCTTCTGCGACGCGTTTTGCGACACCTCTGTAGCGTGTTTTGCGACACCTCTGTAGCGTGTTTTGCGACACCTCTGTAGCGTGTTTTGCGTCACCTCGGTACGCAGCCCCGTGCGCGAGCTCGTGAGTCGAGCCCATTGGTCGAAACCAGTTTCCCGCTCGTTCAAGTACAGTGGCCCCAGCTGCAGTACCTATGAATGGCCAGCATGTCCAAATGCGCTTCAATGCAACCACTGGGTTCTGGGGGCTTGGGTCACCCATGTCACACAGATACAGGAAATCAATCAAAGTTTGGTAGTCTTGGTTTCCCTATGTCGGGTTGAACCTGGTGGAGCCTACTTCCAACGTTCTTATAGCCTCTTGCATCTACCCGTCTTGTGATTAGCACAAAGAAACAAAGGAAGAAGAAGCAGCAGCACGAAGTCGCCAGAGATTCCACCATCTTGCTGCTGGAAACTATGTACAAGATTGGTTTGCACAGTTTCACAATCCATGCCTTTCTTGGGAAACATACCCCAAGAGTTGTGTCAGTTGATAGCGTTGCACAACTGCAAACAAAGTTACAGTTGAGCATGAGAACTACCAGCAGGAACAACTGCCATTTCTTTAAGACAGTGGTTCTCAAACTTTTTCATGTCAAGGACCCCCAAATTGACACTTATTAGCCCGCGGACCCCCATTTCAAAAGATATGCCAGAGACCCCCATAAGAGAAGATTTTTTACGGCTCTAGCAGTGATTCTCAACCATTTTAATTTCAAGGACCCCCAATTTGACATACATTAGGGCTGCAGACCCCCATTTAATGGCATTTCTATCACTTGGACCGCAATTTATAATGTAAAAGCTATGTCAATTTAACTCTGAGAGTGTACTAACGGGTCCATTTGGTTCCATTTGTACACTCTCAGAGTTACAGACCCATAAGGGTCCATTTGGTGCCTAATCTATCATTTAGCTGGGGACACCCTGGAACTCCCTCAAGGACCCCTGGGGGTCCCCGGACCCCACTTTGAGAACCAATGCTTTAAGACGGCCTTTAGGGGGGGGGCGCCCTGGTGGGTCACCGGAGTAAGGATGAATACCACATCAATAAGGCTAAAGCCCCTCCCACAGCTGACCCCGGTTCATATCCGACCAAGGCACTTTACTGCATGTCGGCCTCCCTCTCTCTCTGCCTGTCTCTCCCGTTTCTGTCTCATCAGAACAAAGCAGAAATGAGCAAAAATAATCTTCAAAGATGATCTTTAGAGGTGTGGCTCACCCACGCATCTTAAGAGTGTGCCTATGCCTGATCCCACATCTTTGACAGCTTTGACTGACAGGAATCAACAATGTTTTAGGTGTGGTCAGGCGGGGATTCCCCATCGAATCACATGCTACACTTCACGCTGTCAACTCAACCTTTAGGGAGAAACCATTGGCTGTAACAGCATTCAGTCAAGATATTTCTGCTCAGCTTAGTGTGCCTGCTGCTCACGATCATCAAACTGACACAGAATGAGCTTGCCATGAGTGTGTAGCGCTAATAGACCCACCACAGACCAGGTGCTCACATTAACATGGCTCTCTCTCTCTCTGGGAAGTGTCAAAATACCCCACCCCGGTCCGTGGAAAGACAAGCAGATACGATTACCCTAGCAACCATAGGCCCCATTTACACGGCATGGCATTAACATGCATCCTGGCCGGGTTAAAGGAGTGTAACAGTCAGATATATGGTCAACGCCGGTTAAATATTCTAAATAAATCAATAAAAACACTTCTTACAACCCAAACGTATACAGATGTTAAACACTATTCATTATGCTGCTGTCTTTTCTTTTATCAGTTTTGATTTGTTTGTGCAGAAGGCACAGGGATTTCAAAGCAAGACATGCAAATCTCCAAGAGCAATATATAAAATAAATAATCTAAAAATGTGTTTGTGTACAATAGCTTGCTGCCTTACACAGTCCCATTTCATACGGAAAACGTGGCATTTTCTGTGAAAGGTATTTTGCCAATAACCGTTGGTTAGTTTATCAATACACTGCATTTGTGTTGTCATCAGTGTGGCCAAACACATCATCCACGACCACGTGTGATCAGAGCTTCTGTATGGTGGATGCATTTAAGCTGAGTCACTAATCATTTCCCCTGTATCCAATAACGTGATCACCCATGTGCATGTTAATGCCAGGAGGAGAAAAGGGGGACCAATCTGAAAGGAGAAGGTCAGACATTAAAAGGTTACTGAACCACCAGAATACCTCTCATTATCAGTGGCGTGCACAGACATTTTGAGGGGCAGGTGCTCAAGTAAAAAATAACCTACCTCGGCTACCTCTTTGCCAAAAATAGCCGATCTACAAGCTCACAACGCCTCGCGCTGCGAGGCGTTGTGAGCTTGTAGATCTGCTATTTTTTGGCTAAAGTTCTCCTCAGAAAAGGGATGCTAGGTTTCGAGTGGTTATGGTAAAAAGAAAAAATCATATCACATGACGATTTGGCGGACCCCCTGTAGTAACTCTGAGGACCCCCTAGGGGTCCCGGACCCCCTGTTGAAGACCCCTGCTGTAAACTAAAAAAAAAAAAAACTTTTTTTCCCTTTTTTTCAAAAGGGCACTTCTGGTCAAGAGGGCAAAGGGCAGGTGCTCTAGCACCACCTAGAGTCTATCTGTGCACGTCCCTGCTCATTATGCATTCAGCTGCATTGCATCTATTACTGGCTTCTATTGGGTCAGACATTTGTATGTTCTTGTAGTAAAGTCTGAGTTCTCCCAACAGAATCTTGGGTTAAAAAGCAGCAGACCCGGGCTTGACCGGGCGCTCAAACTAACACAATAGGCAGTGTTTGTGGGTGGATAGGTAGGGCGGCAGTGGCTCAGGGGTAGAGTGGCCGGGTAGAGTGAACTGGAAAACCGCAAGGTTCCCAGTTCGATCCTGGGCTGGGGCGCTCCCCTAGAGTTAGTGTCGAAGTGTCCTTGAGCAAGACACTGAACCCCTAATTGCTCTCGGTGAGCAGGTTGGTGCCTTGCATGGTTTCCTCCGCCATCGGTGTATGAATGTGTGTGTGAATGGGTTAATGGCACAATCAATGTAAAGCGCTTCGGATAGAAGCGCTATATAAATGCACCATTTACCATTTAGGTAGGTGGAAGGGGGTGGAGTTCTATTCACTGCACTATAGTGACTCCTACTGGTTGCTGGTGGAGGAGGAGGACGATTCTGCTCTGCCGGGTTAGTGTCCCTGACCGTGCATTCAGTCATGTATAAAGTGGATTGTTTTTCTTTTTTCCTCCCCATTTTATTTTGGAGAAACTTGGGTTGGTGTTTGTGTGATATGAGGGCAGTGGCATTAAAGACGATCATCCATCATGGTCATCATCAGTGGTCATGTGAGGAGGCTTGCTCCATTCACTGACCATCAATTCCAAAAGCACTTCAAGCTTAACTACTACACAAGAGGCACAGCTCTCACAGACTCTGTTAAGAGGCACATGTATGAAACACAATGTGAAGAGTTGTCGGGCAGAATTCTCAGAGCTTAGAATAAAAACAATGAAGTGTTTTTTTTTTTTTTAACCTTTTGCAACTATAAACTGTACAGGACAAACACTGGAGGCAATGTTCATATGTTTTTAAACTGATCTGGGCTTTATGGAGTGAAATCAGTCTGGTACTCAGGCTATCTCTGTGTTGGTATTGTCTGTTTTTATATGGACCAATAGTGTCTGAAATAAAGTTGATCTGATATCTCTTGAGTGATTTCCCCCCACACTGACATACCTGAATAATAAGTAGTTTGGACAGAGTCTCTGTCCATGTCCGCCACTATAGCCTAGAACCCCCCCCCCCCCCCCCCCCCCCCAGGTCAACAGTGCAGGACAACAGCGACCTGTGTACATAATTATGTGGAATTCAAAATTAATACACTGGTGGTCAATGGGGGAAAATGTCACAAAAACAAAAGCCCCATTGTGCAATAGGCTTGTCAAAAACAAGCAAGCCCGCTGACAGAATATTAACAAACCTAGTGGTACCAACTAACTGCAGAGACTTGAGTTAAGGCTAGTAATGGAAAATGTACTAAAGTGAAATTGTGTTATATAATAGCGCTGGCAGAGTCTTACGTTCCAAAACATTTTTGAAATTCTAAAATAAATGTTCCAGTCTTCTGAGAGAGAGAAAGTAAATCAATTACTTGAAGAATTTGTGCTTTAAGCTTAAGGGACGGTGGAGACAGGTGGTGGCATTGAGCACAGGCCACATTGGAACCCAGGATGTTGTGGTACTTTCCCACTGAATGGTACCGGCTCAACACTGAAATTCAACGATTGGGCTAAAACTGGGAGGACAATTCCGATATTTAAAAAATAACAGCATCACAAAACCAAAGCAAACATTTTAGGTGGAAATTCCTTTCATAATATGAAGGAACATCCCATATTATGGGATGGTATCAGGATTGGTTTTCAAATTAGTGGACGTAGGTTTGTTAGCACCGGTCTTCTACGGTGTCCAGCCCCCTTCACTGAATCTTTGGTTTCCCCAGATGTATCAGTAGGCGGGAGATCTCTAGGGGGCGCTAGTGGTCATTGGGGGCCCCACCTGTGACTGAACACTCTTAACTGAAAAGGACAAAAACCACCGGCTTCGAATGCTATCAATGCATTGAATGGGACATTATCAGACCATTCATTGGGCGTAATCAGGAGCTACAGACCTACCGGAGGCATGGTTCGAAACCGAAACTTTACTTTTCATGGTTCGAAACCGAAACTTTACTTTTTAAGTCATCTCCGTCGGTAGGTCACTATGTCCTGATAACAGGATAAGGATAATTCCTTTTAACAGGTCGTTCATGAAAGTCCTTGCGGTCTTGTTTCCAATGAGAACCTGTGAGCAATTATGGGTTAAGAGTCTTGCTCAGGGACAAATTTAATTTCATCGACAGATATGCTGGCCTGGCCTGGAATCGAACCTGGGGCAACCAGGGCCTCTGGCTCCCTAGGCGGGCTCACTAACCACTCAGCTATGGCCGCCCCTTAACTCCCAATGAATGGTCTGATAAATTGCTGGTAGGTCAGTACGTCGCCTACTTCCCCCATTCAATGGTCTGATAAAACGTGATAATGTCCCGTTCAATGCATTGATAGCATCCGAATGGAGTGCAAAAACAGGATATGGCTTTCTATGTACGGTCTACATGATAGTGCCAAAAACGTCAGTGGTGGAAAGTCAAGATGACTGTAATGCCAGGAACAATATTCATTTTGTTTCAGTTTTAATGGAAAATCACTCTGTCTACTGAATGGCATTTTCATTTAATGGTTGATAAAGGATAATCCACTGGGATGAATACAAAAATTCAAGTCACATGAGTAAATGTATGCAAGACGATGCAACAACAGGATCAAGGATTACACAATAAGTAGAGAAAATATGTACAAGCAAGACAACAATTCAGAACTTGTGTCGCTGAAGTAAACTAAAACATTACCTGGTAGAGGAACAGCAGGTTTGATTGGTGCTTTCTCAAACAAACTTGAACGAACATTAATTCTACAAATCTCAAAAGTTCGGTGTGTGCTCCCAGTCAGTACTTCTTGGTCCCCATCGGAATTTGTACGATAAGATCAAAGATAAAAAAAAAGAAAACACTACATCTACAGCAATATTTGTTCCACCAATATTTACATACGAAAAAAAAAGAAAGAAAGAAAGAAAGAAATACACCCACCCACAACTCCTGACATGGTAAGATGAGGCGCAACATAATATTTACCCACAGTTCTCCACACCATGAGAACCCTGGTGCTCAAGAAACAACTCCAAGCTGGAGAAAGTCTGGGTGCATTCGGTACATTCGTAGAGAGCATCTGCTGCGTTTTCTTTAACACTAATAGTATTGTTATTTTCTGTCCTCTCCACGTTGCTCTGTTCTAGACCAGTGTCCTCCTGGCTGGCACCAGTGGTGTCAGACGCTTGTCCCATCATATCCGTGTCATCTGTGCTTGGGTGATTCTCCAGGTGTTCCACCAGGGCAGAGGAAGTCTTGAAGTGAGCTGGACATTTGGGGCACTTGTGTGAATTTGCAGGTTCCTTCTTGTGATACCGTAGATGCCGTTGGTAGACGCACAGCAGCCCAAACTTCTTCCCACACTCTTGGCACTTGTAGGAGACTCTAACCTTTGACGCTGGCTTCTCCCTTCGCCGCCGCCTTCGCACTTCGGGCTCGAAAGCAGCTTGATAGCCGTCCTGAGTCTCAGATTTGTCCGGTATGGCACTTCCTTGTGGTGCCATGTGTTTCAGCGACGGTTTCTTCTCCAACTCAGACTTGTGATTCATGGCCATGTGCCTTCTAACGTCACAGCGTTGAGGAAAAGCTTTATCACATATCACACAGGTGTGCATGGTCCCTTTATGGTATCTCATGTGACGAGATAGACTGCTAGAATGGTTGAACACACGAGGGCAGAATTTGCAAGCATGCAGTTTGCTGCCGGGACTACTTCTCCTTCTTCTCCTTCTGCCTATCATCGGCGTTTTGTTTACCCTTCGCTTAACTGGTTTCTGCGAGTCCTGATTCAACGTATCCATTTCTTCCTGGGTTTGATGGGTCAGATGATGCTCTTTCAGAGCGGTTAGCTTTTGAAAGTGATCTCCGCATAATCCACATCTGTAGGCTGTAGCAGACTCTTCCTGATCACCCAGATTACCAGGATCTTTAATGGCACCGCTGTCAGAACCCTTCGCGTCAACAGCCGATGGGCCATTGCTGTGGTTCTTTTCCTGCAGTGTCTCTTCTGGCTTCTTCCTGGAGGTCAGTTCATTTTCTGATGTCAAGTGCCTACCCGGTTTGTTTCCTCTGCAGTGGTATCTAGTGTGTGTCTGGAAATCTGACATCCAGAAGAAGCTCAACTCGCACTTCTTACAGGGATACGTTTTCTCCACCGCTTTCTCCAGATTCATCTGGGACCTGCCCTGAGCGGACGGCCCCTTGAAAGACGGATGGTTTTCTCTTTGATGCGCGTTCAACGCGTCCACTTTCAGGAAGCGTCTACCACAACGTCCGCAGCAGTGGAATCGCTTGCGTGCGTGGTCTTGCAGGTGCTTCTTCAGGTCCTCTCTGCTGCCGAAAACAGTGCAGCACAGTGTGCACTTGTAACCTCGCTCTGTGTTTCGATATTGCTGGTGGTGATTCAAACCCCGCCGGCTACTGAACGATTTATTACAGGTCTCACACCGGTAGTAGCCCTGGTGGGATTTATTCAGGTTCAAGTTAGAATACGTTGGCTTTGGCTTCAGGGCATCCCTGGGAGGCGATGACCGCGGCGGAAGAGCCGGAGACACTGGCTTGGCGGGAGGGGGGACGTGCGTCGGCAAAGCAGGCGGTAACGCGGGTTTGCTGGGGGCGGAACCGGCGTGTGGCGACGGCTCATATCCATCCACAATTGTCAGTATTCCGTTTTCCTGCAGCACATATTCCCTGGGGACTTCAAATCCATTGGATGAACCGTCCAACGGAAACGACTCCAAAGGTCCATGGCTAGCCATGTGTTTCAGCATGTTAGGGAAATGGCAGAAGCCCTCGCCGCACTCGGTGCAGATGAAGGCGCTACGATCTCCTTCGGGCGGCAGAGAGGCGGCATTATCCATCGAGTACGGTTTCTCCATCTACAATGTTGTCCACTTGCTGATGGCATTAATCCTTAAGTCTCCGTTAACCCTTATCTTATCGGAGACACCCGTTCAGTTTATATTGGATATGTTAGTTTGTCTGAGAATGCTGGCAATGTATTGGTCCTCGGGGGTTGTATCTAAACTTCAACCGCGTATTACTTAGAGGTAGTTACGGAGTGGCTCCAGAGGTTTACTTCCGATCTTCACGTCCAGACCAGCACTGCTATTTTCTTGGTTGTATCAGCACCTGGGAATGATTGAAAGAATCGTAATTAGAATTTTATATCCACGCAACTAAGCACAAGACAGCTAGACCTATTCATGCTACCGGACAGGAGGTGATGGGATATGAATGGGAAGAGAAGCACCGTGGTGGTATTTCTCATTGTCATCCAAAGCAGCCGCTCACTCTTTACACTCTCTTATAACTACTTTCCTGGAGAACGATCACATGTATAATTATGGGGGAGTTGAATTAGTAGTTTACATGTTTCAGAAATTAAGCTGCCCAGTTAACCCATTAAGACCTGGAACTTTGTCATTTTTAGATGCGAGCTAAAAAAGCATTATTTTACACTTTGGGCTATTCAAAAATAGCAGATATACAAGCTCATAGACGAGCTTGTAGATCTGCTATTTTTGAAAAATCGCGAAAATGTGTGCAAATCTTTGAATATATATATTTTTAACTCAAATCTTTGCTTCTGGGGGGTCCCTGGAACAACATATTTTGATGGGGGTCTGCGGCCAAATACATATAATTGTGGGGGTCCTTGACATGAAAAAGATTGAGCACCACTGATATAGAAACATGCGTCTTTCAGAATACTGTTGAGATTTAGGAGACATGTGGAATCGGCTTCGGGTCTCAATGGGTTAATTCATAGTGATTCACATCAGTGGGGAAGAAGTCCACTCAACGTCTGTCTTGGACCGAATGGCCTCCGTGCATAACTGTAGTCCACGGTTTCCAGAAGGCGGCATACACCCATTATCTGTCTAAATACAGCTTCATTTGATTGGCTCTTTTCACTGACTGCTGCCGAGCCATTCAAACAAAGCAACACTGTATGGGCAAATGCATTGGAACAGTAAACAGTAAGCCACCTTCTAATAACCTGGGACTACAGTTATGCACATGTAGCAGAGTGCCTCTCTGCCTGAAGACCAAAAGCCTAATATCTCCCCAGCCAAGGGGGATTCCCCTTTAAGGCTAGTGGATACAATGTTTGGCTTTAGTGTCAAGGGGGGGGGGTGGGTGTTTCCAGACCAAAGACCAAAACCCTAAGACAGGAAGTATGCCCCCCCCCCCCCTCCTTCTCTACAACACCCCGGCCATGACTCCAATCATCCTAGAGACCTAGACTCTTCTCTCCCCTGGCTCCCAAGCCAGTGGCGCCGGAGCCTGTTTAATGAAAGGACACTGTGTCCCCCCACTATTCAGTCCAGCCAAAAAAATAAATTAAAAAAAAAAGTTTTTTTTTTATTTATTTTTTATAAATAATAAAATCAGTCCAGTCCCCCGCACCTCACGACCACCGCGCGCGCGAGGCGAACCGAATTAACCGAAATAACCGCATTATCCCCCCCCAAAAATCAACAAATCCACCCGAAATAACCGCTAAATTTTCTTCGCGCGCACGCGCCCGTGTTCCACATGCACGCGCACGAAGCGCGCGTGCCCGGATGTGTCCCCCCACGTCATATTCCGTTCCGGCGCCCCTGTCCCAAGCACAACGTCACTGAGATCAGGTAAACCGTGAGGATTAAAACAGTCAAATGCTGGCTGGGGTTAAATATCTTTGATGGTCACGCTTTGCACGTCAGTGAAATGAATCTGATGTCGTCCTACTTGTTGTTACTTGTCAGCTCTGAGTAGTCAGTCTCTGCTCTGATCGTTCTTTTGCATAGTTAGAGAAGTGCAAACGCAACACAACACTACCGCAATGACAAAACCCTCCACAGGCAGCGCTATGCGACACTGATTCCCAACAAAGCCAGATGCACATCTTGTTATGTTAATAATAAATTGTCATATAGCATATTACTATAGACATAACAGATGGATTTAGCGGCGTCAGTAAGTAAGTAAACACGATGTTGTCCACATGGGTTGCTGTTGAAGGCTATTTTTAACTTGCCGGCATGTTTACCGGTTCAGACTGTCCAGAGAAAATCTAACCGGTTTCAACTCGTACACCGGACCAGACAAACCGGAAATGACCCAGTTCTAGGTTGCATCTAACCATCAGTAAAGAGATCCACATCCCTGTTTCTCTCCCGCTCTCACACACTCATCTCTCCCTTTCTCTCACACACACACACACACACACACACACACACACACACACACACACACACACACACACACACACACACACACACACACACACACACACACACACACACACACACACACACACACACACACACACACACTCCCCCCTGCCTCTTTCTCTCCCTCCCTCACACACAAACACCACTCTTTCTCCCCCTCCCTCTCTCTTGCGCGCACACACACTCTCTCTCACTCTCTATTGCGCTCACACACACACACACTCTCTCTACTCTGTTGCGCGCACACACACACACACACACACACACTCTCACTCACACACACACACACACACACACACACACACACACACACTCTCTCTCTCTACTCTGTTGCGCACACACACACACACACACACACACACACTACTGTTGAGCGTGCGAACGCACACGCACACACACAAACACACACACGAAACATGCACATGCTTTCCTAGTAATCTCTTAAGTCAGCTACGATTTCAGGGCAAAACGCTGTTTATATTAAAAGCCAAGCCATTAAAACCAAAGTGAAATTTAACAGCATAAGTCTTCTTATGTAGAATACAAAGCCTTGTTTATACTGTAGCATACTGTGCCACTTGTTTTAACTTCAATATTATAGATGTTGTGGCGGTCAGAAACATGTCTCTGTCAGATCCTGCCCAGTTTCACTGCACAGTCGTCCCAAAGTTTAGAGCCAAATAATTTCTCTACTTTTACAATTAAGCATAATAATGTGCTTGATTGCTATGCTTAATTGACAGCCAGGCAGAGTTGTTTTCCATGGAACCAGGCTCACTCAATGCAATGCACTACTTTATAGTTTATCTTATAGTTTTCCATCTATGCAGAGAGATGTTAATCTAATTAACATCTCTCTGCATTTTACCCAAAACAATGTAGATTTAATTGATGGAGGTTAACCTCATGGTCAACATCAACCCAATGAAACCTTGCAGGAAGACATCATTCTGGCAGGGTTTGACTTAAAGGTTCTATGACATTCATTTTCACTTTTTTCATTTTTTATGTTTTTTTTTTGTGGTTTTATGTTATTACATCCAAAAAATCTGAACTTTGAACATTCAGTGGATTTTCTGTGGTCTGGGGTTTTCTGAATAATTAGGCTGAAAAGTAATCTGAGCTTGGCCCTTCGACAGTGAGGTCACTGTCGATTAATCCCACCCACTCTCCTCCTCTCCCCTCCCCTCCCCTATCCTTTCCTTTGGGGGGATGGAGCAGACGCGATGATTGACAGGCAAAATCCCTCACCAGCGACACCCGCAGGCAAAGATTTATTTTTTTCATTGCAGTTGAAAAGGCTTTAGAAATGTGAGAGAAAAACACCTGCCATGGATCACTGGAGTGGATTTTTTTGTTAAAACTTTCTATACACGTTTGAAGGACCATGACAAAGACTTTTAATGTGTGGTAAAACTGAACGTAATGAAACCTTTAAATCATTTTGACATGGAACACATATGTTTGGACTGATCCAGTCTTGACTATGTAAAGAATCGGCCTACCACCCAAACCCCACACGTTGTCATGGTCCAAGTACAAAGGCAATCATTTCACATGACATCAGACACTTTTATTAAAGGATGAGTTCACCCAAAAAAATGACTTATTTTCTATCAATTACACACCCCATGAAGCCTCGATTTCATGGATTTATTTTTGTTTCTGTGGCATTTCTAAGACAACAATTTGATGGCCGTGTGTATTTCCAGTAGGAGACACAAATAATACTAATAATACTACTTTGTGTCTCCTACCTGATACATTAGCCGGTAGGAGACGGGAATCAAATTATTAGCTTAGGAATGCGACAGAAACAAAAAGAATCCATGGATTCAAGGCTTCACACGCTGTGCAGTTGATAGAAAATAAGTCATTTTTTGGGTGAACTCCTCCTTTAAGGCTTTGATATAGCCTTGGATCAAGACTATCATAATTTTCTTTTTTTATGGATTTAGACATTTGCATATCTATGAAAGTAAAAGTCAGACTGGATAAAATACATCTATGATGGTCTTGATCCAAGGCTAGCTTTGACATATGGAAAAGTGTCACACATCGGAGGCCATTCACACCAAACACACTATAACCAGTGGTGGAAAAAGGACTGAAATGTTTAATGTACTAAGTAAAAGTATCAATACTGCAATATAGATTAGAAATACTTGAGTAAAATTGACTTGAGTAAAAGTACAAAAGTATTGGCATCAAAATGTGCTTAAAGTACCAAAAGTAAAAGTACTCATTGTGCAGAATGTCCTATTTCACAAGTGTTAAAAATGTATACAAATCTTCTTTTGAAAATAGCAGATCTACAAGCTCTCAACGCGTCGCAAAGCGACGCGTTGAGCTTGTAGATCTGCTATTGTCAAATAGCCAAAGTATAGGGATAAAGTGGTTAATGCGTGCTTTGTAACCATAATAAAAATCTACAAAGTAACTCGTTACCAAATTATTCAAATAATTGTAGAGGAGTACAAAAGTACAACATTTCCCTCTGAAATGCAGTGGAGTAGAAGTAAAAGTACTGAAAATTAGCAATACTCCAGTAAAGTAAAAGTACCTCGAAATTGTACACAAGTACAGTACTTGAGTAAATGTACTTACTTTACACCACTGACTACTATATAACAATAGTTATATCATCATATCACCACCGTCATGGTTATAGCTGTGCTGTGGACTCTACCAGACTGCAACCAGCTTCAGTTAGAATGATGTTAAGACCATATCTATATACTTATCAGGGACGTGCACAGATAGACTCTAGGTGGTTCTAGAGCACCTGCCCTTTGCCCTCTTGACCAGAAGTGCCCTTTTGAAAAAAAGGAAAAAAAAGTTGTTGTTTTTTTCAGTTTACAGCAGGGGTCTTCAACAGGGGGTCCGGGACCCCTAGGGGGTCCTCAGAGTTACTACAGGGGGTCCGCCAAATCGTCATGTGATATGATTTTTCTTTTTACCATAACCACTCGAAACCTAGCATCCCTTTTCTGAGGAGAACTTCAGCCAAAAATAGCAGATCTACAAGCTCACAACGCCTCGCGCTGCGAGGGGTTGTGAGCTTGTAGATCGGCTATTTTTGGCAAAGAGGTAGCCGAGGTAGGTTATTTTTTACTTGAGCACTTGCCCCTCAAAATGTCTGTGCACGCCACTGCTACTTATGTTATATAGTTAAGTTATATAGTATAATCTTTATAGTTATATATAGTTATTATAATATCTCTTCATAGGTTGAGGACAGAGTACAGCAACTTGCTATGGGCCTGGTCTTCAAGATACACCACAACATGGGGATCCCCCTGTACTTGTCTAAATACTTCCAAAATGTTAATGAAGTCCACGAACACCAGAGGCAGCTCCACGAACCATGTTCAACCCAGATTTGGCTCAACAAAGGGAATGAACTCGTTCTCATGCTATTCATCAAAAATGTGGAACGCCCTACCAAAAGGAGTAAAGGAGTGTAAAACCCTACTCACTTTCAAAAATGCCCTAAAGATACACCTTCAGGAGGCTGCAATTCAAAAATGGCCCCTGTCCAAGTCCTAACCTACCCCATGTCCTAACCTAACCTACCCCCCCCCTCTCTCTTTCTTCTTTTGTACATATTTCTCACTCTTCATACCAGTAACCTGTAAACTGATTGTATGACATTCTGTATAGTAGTGTGTATATCTGTCTGTCTCTTATATGTCATCATGATTTGTGTACATGGGGATCTCATCTTGCTTACATCACCAAACTTTCTGCCCATGTATTTTGATGTATTCTGAGTATTTAGAATTGCTCAGTAGCACCCCTCTGCCCAACAGGACGTTTTGGTATTGCAGCTGAAAGTGCTTTATAAGCCTGAGAGAATTGACTTGGGATGAGTATATCTGAGTGTTGATTTAGGCTCAAACCTTTTGAAAATGGTTTGAGGGACATACACCATATGATATTAAATATCAAATATATTTTTTTAAATTCATGGTGTGTCTCCTTTAAAGCACTGGGCTCGTTTCAAATGAGTTATATATAGTTATATTATAATATCTCTTCATAGTTATGTTATATCTTTATAGTTATGTTATATAGATATAGTTATATTATATAGTTACAGTTATGTTATATAGTTCTAGTGCTTGTTGTGACTTATTATTCCAGGTTCATTATCATGTGTTGTTAGCATTCTTTAGCATGGTTAGCTTAAAAACATTATTTCCATGTAAACACTGAATACAGTTGCTAGGTGGCTGGCTCCTCCCATCAGCTAAGTTAACAAAACAACACTCCGTAGGAAGACGGCGTCGCTTGTCAAAAGGGAACAGATCTACAAGCCTAACTAGCTTGTATATCTGTTATTTTTTTCCCCCCCACAAGCGACAGCCTTGCGCGACGTACTAGTGAAAGCTAAAAAATGTTAACTTGTTGCAGTTTGCATATCCGGTCTAGAGCGGATACGGAAACGGTCTGTGTGACTGCATTGTGTGTGTACGTGGAAGATGACCGGATACAGTAGGCGGGCTCTAGACCGGATGTGAGCTCTGAACGGAATAGGAACCAGGCTTTCTTCCACACAGACACTGAGGAAAAGCCTGAAGATGTTGCGATGTTAGTAAAGAAAACAAGCGAGATACATGTTAATCGAACCGTTATGTTTATGATTCACACATAACTTACCGTACATGTTGACCAGCCGATGAATCGCGCTAATCGATCGATTGCCACTTTAAGAAGAGCACGATGTGATGATCGATCAAACTCACCACAGCTGATCAGATTCAGAGAGGGACAGCGCGGCCATCTTTACATGGCCCGATCAGACCAACGGTACAGTAGAACACACTGCCCTCTACTGGCCTCATCTAGTAAGACAGGGGGGGGGGGCACTGAGTGAATGTAGTTTTAAACAATTATAATAATAACAATAATACTACAGACATACAGTACATGTTTGTTTGACCATAATGCATGTCTGCTTAATGCTCTGATGTATCTAAATCAGGGGTCTTCAACGTTTTCAGGCCCAAGGACCCCCTAGCTGAGAGAGAGATGAAGCAGGGACCCCCTCCTCTATGTTGTATAAAATTGTGTTTCAACTTTTTTTTGTTTACTTGGTTACTTGGTCTGCTCTTTTTTTCCCTCTACACACCTATATTTGCCCAAAAAAATGCCGTTGTGAGCTTGTAGATCTGCTATTTTTGGCTTAAGTTCTCCTCAGAAAAGAGATGCTAGGGTTCAAGTGGTTAAGGTAACCTGTTACTACAGGGGGCGGACCCTCTGTAGTAACTCTGAGGACCCACTAGGGGTCCCGGACCGGGTTAACATATAATACAGGAATGCATCTGTGTCACTTTAGATTTCTTTGCCTTAATTCAAAAATAGCAGATATACACAGTGCCGCGCTATGAGCTTGTAGATCTGCTGTTTTTTTTTTAATCGTGAAAATGTGTACACATCTTTGAATATATATATATATATATATATATATATATATATATATCTAACTCAAATCTTTGCTTCTGGGGGGGTCCATGGAACACATATTTTTGAGATGGGGGTCCCTGTGAATAAGAGATGTCGGCTACAGCAAACTAACTTTGCCAAAAAACGTTGCCGTATCACAAACTCTTGTTTTATTGTTGTATTGTTTTATTGGATCTTGTTTAGTCGATACACTTATTTGTTTTATCTCTTGCTCATTTGATGTTGCTATTTGTCTCATCTGTTTAAGAAAGTAGGTAGCTGATATATGTCACTTTTACCTTAGCGCTAGGTATACTCTTAGTTGCTTGTTTTAGCAGAGAATGCACTTCAGACTTCTGGTGATTAGTAGTTTTCGTTCCCTATCTATGTTGAATGCACTTATTGTAAGTCGCTTTGGATAAAAGCGTCTGCTAAATGACTGTAATGTAATGTAATGTAATGTAATGTAATGTAATATATCCTGGTCTAAATGAGAAGTCAGTGAGCGATCAGTCATTATGAAGTGTTTGTCCCCGTTTGCTAGCTCAGACCTAGAGTGGTGCCAAAATAGGCCCCCATTTCAGAGCCCTTTGACACCACTAAGCCCAGGTCCTTGAATGTAGTGGGCGGTGTGGTGTGTGGTGCCATGCCAGTGGAAATACTCCTACTCAAGTATTGTACTTAAGTACACTTGTGAGGTATTTTTTTTAACTTTACTGGAGTATTTCCCATTTTCAATCATTTTACTTCTACTCCATACATCTCAGAGGCAAATATTGTACTTTTACTCCACTACAATTATTTGAAAACTTTAGTTACTAGTTACTTTGAAGATTTTGAATAGTATTACAAAACATAGTATCATACATTAACCACTTCGGCCCTATATATACTTTGGCTATTTGAAAACAGCAGATCTACAAGCTCACAACGCGTCACGCGTTGTGAGCTTGTTGATCTGCTGTTTTCAACTGGACTTTTCTACATTGTGGTATTGATACTTTTACTTAAGTAATAAATGTCTGTACTTTTCCACTGAATATAATACCTGCATATCCAACGAAGGCCATATAACATACGGGTTACCATCCCTTCACCACCTACAGTATGTGGTGACATTATAAATACAACAGAAATTACCCTCTATTGAAAAATGACTCTTGCTGACTACATGACAAAGGAGACTAAATCATAAGTGTTTGTTTTTAAAAACAGGATAATTTCTTTATTACAAAGATCTGCGATTTTCGGGCAAAAACACAAATACAAGTGAATTTTAACCTGTTCCACAGCACTGGTGAGAGTTTCCATAGATTGCTTTGACAATTTGACAATTCTAACTATAAAACAGAAAGCAAAGTTTCCATTTGTTAACACCAAGTATGTGTGGAGTTTCCACCTTAATACAAGTATTGTTTGGCTGCAGTAATTCTAGGACATAATGTTTTAATGACAAAACTGTTACTAATAGCCAGGAGTCTGACAAAAAATGAAATACAAAATCTGTCTGGAAACAAAAAAACTGTTTTAGCTCCACTAATGAGGGTGCAGCGCCAATACATGTGCTGCAGGCTTTGACGCAAATTTTGACAGAAATGATTAAACTTATTATTTATTCTACACATCTTTACAGTATTGGAGCACGTAAGAATCTATGTCTTATATTACAGCAACGATTAATACAAATTTAAATGTGAAAAAAAAAAAAAAAAAAAAAACATTGTTAATTTCCATATAATGTTTTCTATAGCTACAGGCAGTGGTGGAAAAAGTACTCAAATATTTTACTTAAGTAAAAGTATCAATACTGCAATGTAGAAGTACTCCAATTAAAAATTTACTTGAGTAAAAGTACAAAAGTATTGGTATCAAAATGTACTTAAAGCACCAAAAGTAAAAGTACTAAAATATTTGAAAATAGCAGATATACAAGCTCACAACGCGTCGCGATGCGACGCGTTGTGAGCTTGTAGATCTGCTATTTTCAAATAGCCTAGGTATAAAATAGGGCTAAAGTGGTTAATGTATGTTTTATAATATCATTTATAATTGCAACGTAACTAGCAACTTAAGTTTTCAAATAATTGTAGTGGAGTAAAAGTACAATATTTGCCTCTGAGATGTAGTGGAGTAGAAGTAAATATTCCATATCCATATTCCATCAGAAGTAATCAACAAACTATACTATAAAACCTGGTCATACATTGCCCAAATTGTCAAATGATGATATAAGAAAGGCAATCATTGTGAAAATAGCTGATCTACAAGCTCACAAGCTCCCAGTCTGATAACCAGTGCTCTTAAAGAAGCTCTAGTATCATGTTGACTGACATCACAAATAATGAAAACAGGGTTAGAATTCAGTCAGTGATACCTCAGACAAATACAGTATTTTTTTCCACAGGTCAGTAGAATTGTTAATTAATAGACTCGAGTAATAATATTGTCAAGTAAAGTTTTATTAAAAGCTTCCACTGCTCGGCTTACAAGGTCATAAAAAGATGGTTTACAATACAGTAAGTTATGAATGAATCACTGTAACAGTCAATGTGTTTTATCACATTACAGAACAGCTGTGACAACATTACACACAGTGATATGATTGAATCAAACCTCCTATACAGTGTGACAACATTACACACAGTGATATGATTGTATTAAACCTCCTATACAGTGTGACAACATTACACACAGTGATATTATTGTATTAAACCTCTACAGTGAATACAAATATAATGAGGTAAAAAAGCCACAATAAAAGCAACAAAGCAAAAACAGTGTAAATAGAATATATAGAAACATACAATAAAACAACGTGATGTTGTGTGTTAATTAAAAGTGTGTGTGTGTGTGTGTGTGTGTGTGTGTGTGTGTGTGTGTGTGTGTGTGTGTGTGTGTGTGTGTGTGTGTGTGTGTGTGTGTGTGTGTGTGTGTGTGTGTGTGTGTGTGAGAGAGAGAACACTAATTTACAATAAAATACACATGGAAATCTATCTGTCTGTCTGCCTGCCTGCCTGCCTGCCTGCCTGTCTGTCTGTCTGTCTGTCTGTCTGTCTGTCTACAGTTCAGTACATTAAGTTGATGTAAATTAATTAGTATCTGAATGTGACTTACATCAATGTTTACCAAACAGTGGGTCGGGACCCATTCTGGGGTCACGGGACCCAATTGTATGGGTCATGAGTCAATATGTATATTTATAGTTTTATTCTTACATTTCCTACAATAAAAAAATGGGGGCGTTTCTGAAAACAAATTCAAACATTTTTAAATAATACGTAATACCTTTTCAACTTTTACAAAATTGTGACAATAGCAGATCTACAATCTCGCCGTGTATCACATGGCGTTGTGAGCTTGTAGATCAGCTATTTTCACTATTAAATAAGTGCTTAAAGGGATAGTTCACCATCAAAAATGACTTGTTTTCTATGTATCAGTCACCCCATGGAGACTTGAATTCATGGATACTGTTTAGTTTTTGTCTCATTCCTAAGACAATAATGTGATGACCAGCGGACCGGTAGGAGACACAAAGGAGACTCTTTGTGTCTCCTACCGGAATCACTGCATATGTACAAGCTCACAACACGTTGTGTTGTGAGCTTGTAGATCGGCTGTTTCATAGGGGCTTAAAAGGTTAAAGTTGTATGTTAAAAATACTAAGTGTGTCCATCTCTAAACATGTTGTTCCATGCAGGACCTCCAGAAGTTAAAAAGGTTCACTTTAAAAATATATATGTTATCTATAATCAATGATTTGCACACATTTTTAAGATTTTTCAAAATTAGCAGATCTACAAGCTCATAGAAGTGATGCGCTATGAGCTTGTAGATCTGCTATTTTTGAATAGCCAAAGTATGAAACAATGGTTAAAGTGGTTCAAATCTAAAGAGACACAGAGATGTTTTAATGGGTTAAAACCCTTAGTATAGTTGACTGGGGTCCCCCAGGGCTCTAGACTAGATCCTCTAGAACAGCGGTTCTCAAACTGGGGGGTCGGGTCCCCCAGGGGGGTCGGGACCCAAAGGATTCTGGGGGGGTCCCAAGATGATTAGCATAATGTGCAACATTGAACCAAACAACAGACAGTATAAGTGTCATGTGATACTGTTGCCCTGCTCAGCCCCTCCCCTCTCTGTAAGCCCCTCCCCTCTCTGTAAGCCCCTCCCCTCTCTGTAAGCCCCTCCCCTCTATGTAAGCCCCTCCCCTCTATGTAAGCCCCTCCCCTCTATGTAAGCCCCTCCCCTCTCTGTGGGTTTCCCAGTGGTGACTGTTTGCACTGATTGAGACTAATTGTGGGTATTTAACCCATTAAGACCGGGACAGAATCTGTGTCGTTTTTAGATTTCTTTGGCTATTCAAAAATAGCAGATCTACAAGCTCGTAGCGCGGCACAGAGTGCCGCGCTACGAGCTTGTAGATCTGCTATTTTTCGAAAAATCGTGAAAAATGTGTGCAAATCTTTGAATATATATATATTTTAAAGCAAAACATTTGTAACTCAAATCTTTGCTTCTGGGTGATTCTACAAATGTCTTCTAAATCCTTCTAAAACAGTTTTGTGTAAAATGTTTGTTGCTTTAATATCAGTGGTTCTCAAACTTTTCATGTCACGGACCCCCAAAAATGATATGTATTTGGCCCCCAGGGACCCCCAGAAGCAAAGACTTGAGTTACAAATGTTTGCTTTAAAAATATATATTCAGAGATTTGCACACATTTTCACGATTAAAAAAACATAGATACAAAACCTACAAGCTGGTAGCGCGGCACTCGGTGCAGCGAATAGCCAAAGTATAGAATAATGGTTTATGTGGTTCCACAGATACGTTCCTGCTCTTAATGGGTTAATGGGTCTGAGTTGCATGTTGGTCGTGGATGTTTCCCGGGAGTAAACTTTAGTTACTAGTTATTTTGTAGATTTGGATCATTAATACAAAACACACATTAACCACTGCAGCCCTATACTATACATACATTTTGGCATATTTGAAGATAGCAGATCTACAAGCTCACAATGTGTCACAATGACTGTATCTGCACATTTATAAAGTGACAATTTAAGGACTTTTAAGACCTTTTTAAAACCTCTGAAATTACCTTTTAAGACCTTTTTTAATTAACCTGACCCTGCCAGAGGTGGCGGTATTGAGTAACCAGGTTCCTCAAGACAGCTACATCTGAGATCGCTCAAGGGGTTGAGCTAACACCGTACCGCTCCCGGTACGGACCAATCAGCGTGAGCTAAGGGATGTGACGGATGTGACGCCATATAGCTGCGGCTGTTGTTTTGTAGTTTCTTCACTAGTCAACATGGCCGCTACCATGAGCAACACCGATATGACGATAGATGCTGCAATAACATTAGTTATTTCTCAACTGGACAATATTTCTTCTTTGAAAGAAGAGCAAAGTTTGGCACTGAAGGCTTTTCTGCGTGGAAAAGATGTTTTTGCTCTCCTCCCGACTGGCTTCGGCAAGAGTTTAATTTACCAACTAGCTCCACTGGTAGCGAAAGAACTGGGGACGAAGCCGAAGCCTATATTGATCGTCGTGTCTCCTTTGACTGCCCTCGTAGCAGATCAAATCAAAGAGGCTACAAATCTGGGACTCTATGCTGCGCAACTCGTAGATAATGCAGCACACACCGACATCCTCGACGGCCGATGTCAGCTGGTCTTTGGCAGCCCGGAGACATGGTTACTGGAAGATAAATGGCGTGATATGCTTTCCTCACAAGTGTATCGTGAAAACCTACTGGGCATTGTCGTCGATGAAGTTCACGTCGCATACAAATGGTAAGCTAAACGCCGTTAAATGGCTGTATAGTGTAATTGTTACACTACACATGCACTGTAATGTTAAACTGTAAAACAAAACAGAGCAGCGTGTTTCTAAATACGGTTACAGTAGTTCAAAGACGAAGTGTTGTAACATTTATGTTTTATTTAGGTCAAACATTATATTATAAACAATAAGCTAACACACACAAACAGACCAAATCTTAAACACAGATCTTACTGTAACTGTATTGTTGTAATGCAACTATGCACGTTACTATTGCTGCTACCTAGACTCAATGTAGGATTTCTTTTTCTTTCAACCAGGGGACTGGGAGCAAACGGGAAGCCAGCCTTCAGAGAAGCCTTTTCCAGGCTGAATGAACTAAGATCCATAGTCAAAGAAGGTGAGTTTTGAAACACAGTAATGCTACATGATTAAATACATGATTAATTAATATATCAATCCAGAAAAGGGGCATTGATTGTGTTTGGAAGGGGGGCTGCATTGTGCTGCTACCTGAGGGGGTTAATGTTGGGGGGGGGGGGGTTGTGTGTGCATTAGGCTGGCAACCTGGTGAGGTTAATCCCCCTATTTTTAATGTTAGGGGGAGGGGTGTGTTGTGCTGGCAACTTCGGGAGGCTAACCCCCCTGTTTAGCCAGGTTAGGGGGAGGGGTGTTTACACTACAGGAGCAGATCATACTTCGATAATTAGGGGAGGGGCATTCACTCCTGGCAGGTGATTAGCAATCAGTTGAAGTGGCTTTAAATACTAGCTTTGAAAGCGGCAGCTTTCAAGCGGCCAGTCGAACTAAGTCGCGCTTTGACAAAGTCGCCTGAACAAAGGCAGCTGCAGGCGACTTTGTCAAAGCGCGACTTAGTCAATGTAAGACCTGGACCATTGAGTGCTTCTTCTATATATAGGGGTGTGATAGATATAGTAGTGTGTTTATGTTTAGTGATCTATAATGTGCTTTCTCCCTATTCCTGTCCTCTCCTCTTCCTGGCGGTCGCAAAAACACTGGGTTACACCCAGATGTCGCGAGACCGCTAATCTAATATATCCTACTATTTCAACTCACGTCGAGCAAGTGGCAACAGGGGGGCTCTGGAATTGCCGCTCGGCTGTGGTGGAAGGCAAAGCTGCTTTCATCACAGGCTACGCATCCGGGCTCTCCCTTAACTTCCTTGCCCTGACTGAGACTTGGATCCCACCAGAAAACACTGCTACACCCGCGGCTCTGTCAGATGTGTTCTCTTTCTCTCACACTCCCAGAGGCGTGCGGATAGGTGGTGGTGCTGGTCTCCTAATTTCCAGAAAATGGAAATACTCTCCTGTCTCACTGTCACAATTCTCTCCTAACTCTTTTGAATATCACATGGTCACGGTTTCTCATCCAGTCAAGCTCACCATTGCAGTTGTTTATCGCCCACCGGGCCATGCTGGTGGCTTCCTGGAGGAACTCGACCATCTAGTCTCTCACTTCCCGGTCGACGGCTCTGGAATCATCCTTCTGGGTGACTTCAACCTCCCGACCGAGAAGCAGCTAGACCCACTACTGTCGTTTCTCGCCGCCTTCGACATAGTCCTTTCCCCATCTCCCCCTACCCACGAGAAGGGCAACCAACTGGACCTGATCTTCACCAGAGGCTGCTCTACTGCTAACCTGTCCGTCACTCCTCCTCCCAGTGAAAAGGGTAAGAAACTCTCTGATCACTACCTCATGTCTTACTCTCTCTCTCTCTCCTCCCCCCCCCCACAGCCCCTCCCTACCCACATGATTTCCTCACGTCGCAACCTTCGCTCACTATCCTCCTCTGATCTTTCCTCCTCTGTCCTCTCTGCTCTCCCTGCCCCCGAATCCTTTGCCCTACTATCCCCCGACACTGCCACTGATCTTCTTTTCTCTACTCTATCCTCTTCCCTGGACCATCTCTGTCCCCTCACCACCAGGCCTGCACGCCAAACTCCACCTGCACCCTGGTTGTCGGACTCAGTGCGTACTGAGAGACGGAGTCTAAGAGCAGCTGAGCGTAAATGGAGAAATGGCAACCTCCCGGAGGACCTCCTTACCTTCCAATCTCTCCTTTCTACCTTTTCCTCCTCTCTATCAGCTGCTAAAGCTGCTTTCTTCTGCACTAAAATTCAGGCTTCTGCTTCTAACCCTAAAAAACTCTTTGAAACTTTCTCCTCTCTCTTGCAACCACCTCCCCCTCCTCCCTCCTCGTCCCTCGTCCCTGACGATTTCGCCAACTTCTTTGACAAGAAGGTGAACGATATCCGATCCTCATTCCCTCCTCCCCCGGCTGGTGCCCTGCGCACTACCCACACCCGTCCCTCTTCCACCCTCCCCTCTCTAGTTTCATCTACTCCTCTCTCCCCCCCCTCCACCTCTCTATCCCACTTTTCTCCCCTTTCTCCTAACGAGGTCCTTCTCCTTGTTACCTCTAGCCGCCCCACCTCATGCTCTCTGGACCCTGTCCCATCCCCTCTGCTGCAGTCCACTGCACCTGAACTTCTTCCCTTCTTAACCCACCTTATTAACACCTCTCTGACATCTGGTTACTTTCCCTCTACTTTCAAGACTGCCAGAGTCACCCCCCTCCTCAAGAAACCGACACTTGACCCCTCTGAAGTCAAGAACTACAGGCCGGTTTCCCTTCTATCCTTCCTATCTAAAACTCTCGAACGTGCTGTGTTCAAACAACTGTCCTCGTATCTCCACCAGAACAACCTCCTGGACTCCAACCAGTCTGGGTTCAAAGTGGGTCACTCGACAGAGACTGCCCTCCTGGCAGTGGCGGAGTCACTCCATGCCGCTAGAGCGAACTCTCTCTCCTCTGTCCTGATACTCCTGGACCTGTCTGCAGCGTTCGACACAGTGAACCATCAGATCCTCCTCTCCACCCTCGAGGGGATGGGTGTCTCAGGCTCTGCATTCTCCCTGTTTGCATCCTACCTGACGGGTCGCTCCTACCAGGTGATGCTGGGAGGGTCTGTGTCTGAACCACACAGGCTCACTACTGGGGTTCCCCAAGGCTCGGTTCTGGGTCCTCTTCTCTTCTCTCTCTACACTACATCTCTTGGTGCTGTCATCCGCTCCCATGGCTTTTCCTACCACTGCTATGCCGATGACACCCAGCTGATCCTCTCATTCCCCCCCTCTGACACACAAGTGGAGGCACGCATTGCTGCTTGTCTGGCTGACATCTCGGAGTGGATGTCGACGAACCACCTGAAGCTCAACCTGGACAAGACCGAGCTGATGTTCATCCCGGGGAAGGGCTGTCCTCACCGAGACATGGCCATCACCATTGAGAACGCTGTGGTGACGTCAACTCGGACTGCGAAGAATCTGGGTGTGACCCTGGACGATCAACTGTCGTTCTCGGCTAACATCGCATCAGTGACACGGTCCTGCAGATTCCTCCTCTACAACATCAGGAGAATTCGGCCCTTCCTCACGGAGAAGGCAGCCCAGGTGCTCATCCAGGCTCTTGTCATCTCCCGCCTGGACTACTGCAACTCCCTCCTGGCTGGCGCTCCGGCATCTGCCATCAGACCCCTGGAGCTTGTTCAGAAAGCTGCGGCTCGTCTGGTGTTCAACCGCCCCAAGTTCTCTCACACAACTATCCTTCTCCGTTCCCTGCACTGGCTCCCCGTAGCGGCTCGCATTCAGTTTAAAACCCTGGTGCTAGCCTATAGGGCAGTGAAAGGAACAGCTCCCTCTTACCTCCGGGTATTGGTCAATGCCCACAACCCTTCCCGACCACTCCGGTCGGCCACCAAGGGGCGACTGACTCCCCCGCCACTCAACGGTCCTTCTGGTCGATCGACACGGTCACGACTTTTTTCTGTTCTGGCCCCACAGTGGTGGAATGAACTTCCCACTGATGTCAGGACAGCAGAGTCACTGCCCATCTTTCGCCGCAGGCTGAAAACCCACCTCTTCAGGAAACACTACCCTTCCTCTTTGCCTGGCCTACTTGTTGTTAACTAGTTTAGGAACTATTGTTGTATTGGATTGATTAGCTCGTGCTCATTTGATTTGGCTATTTTATCTCATGTGCTTGAAAGTAGATAGCTGATATATTGCACTTTTACCTTAGCGCTAGGTATACTCTTGGTTGCTTGTTTTTACAGGAAATACACTTAAGACCTCTGGTGATTAGTAGTTTCGTTCCCTACCTATGTTGAATACACTTATTGTAAGTCGCTTTGGATAAAAGCGTCTGCTAAATGACTGTAATGTAATCATAGAAGTTGGTGCTGTCCAAGTGTAGTTATTTGTCATGTAAAGAAAATACAGTATATGTGGAAATGTCAGTCTTTACCTGAAGCTACCCGATAACATAAATAACCTAATTATTTCCCCTTTATAACACTATAGAAAGTGTAGCCCACAGCAGTTCTTCATTAATGCTTGTTTGCTGATACATGTGCACTTATTGTCTTTCAGGTTTACCTGTTTTAGCGTTGACAGCATCTGCTGATAACAAGAACAGAGGCCGTGTGACCAGGATGCTGAATATGGAGGAGGCAACTCTCGTGACTGTTAGCCCAAACAGGAAAAACATCAGGCTGGGACTGAGTCGGGTTCCTGCTGATAACTTGAACTGTATGGACTGGGTAGTAAAGGAGGTCAAAGATAAGGGTCTATCAATGTCTCCCATCATAATCTATTGCAGAACACTGAAGTTAGTTGGGAGAGTGTTCACCTATCTTAAAGCAGAATTGGGAGAAGATGCTTGGGTTAACAGAGACCAGGATCAGAAGGCTGAGAACCACCTTATAGGAATTTTCCACAGCAACACACTGTCAAAGTACAAAGACAGAGTTTTGGCCTCCTTTAGTGGAGAGGGAGAGGGGAGCTGCCGAGTGGTTGTTGCAACAACAGCTCTTGGGATGGGCTTGAATTTCCCTAATGTTTCTCATGTTGTAATGTATGGTTTGCCAGAGGATGTTGAAGACATTGTTCAAAAAGTTGGAAGGGCTGGCAGAAATGGGTTACAGTCACATGCAATTTTGTATGCTATAAAAAAAACTGTAAGTGCTGGTCCAGAAGTGAAAGAACTGATACACACTGGCACTAAGAGCTGCTTTAGAAAAGCACTGTACGGCCATTTTGAAAACCAGCCAACAAGTGTAGAGCCAGGGCATGTCTGCTGCAGCTATTGCCACTCTGTATGTTCATGTGCAGGTGAAGATTGTGACGAGCCTAGCCCCAAACATGAGGTAATAGAACAAAATGCTGGCATGCAAGGGAAATGTAGAGTGGTAACACAAGAGGACAAATCTCTTATCCGGGAAATGTTAGAGGAGTATATGAGTTGTTTAGAAAAAGACACAGCACATGTCTACACTAGCAAGTCAGCATGTACTGGTTTCAGTGCTGAGCTCATAGATGAAGTAGTAGAACGCTGCACACACATATTTGACTTGTCTTACATTCTTAGAAACCTTCCCGTATTCAGAAAAAAACATGCAAGAGAAATTCTGCTAATCATCAATGAAGTCTTTGGTGACATTGAGGATGTAGAGCCTTCTTCTCAAGAGGATAGCTTCACTGAGCCAGACATCGATTATACAGGGTATTTTGATGAAGATGATGAGGACTTTGAGATAGGAACACAGCACAGCAGCTCAGAATCGTCTGACGAATAAGCAGTTGGCCATTAAAGGCTCTTATAAGACTCACATTGGTTGTCAATTAAAGCTGTGGTATGCTCATGATTAAAATTGTTTTGTATGTAATTTGAACATAAGCAAGTGATTAAAAGTTTGTCGCTGCAAAAAATCTGGTGTCGTTTCTTTTCCAGGTATGCAAATATATCACTTTTAGATTGATAACCTTTTATCACAAAATAAGTACATCATTGTTTTACATCTGTCCTGGTACTGTATGTCACCCTTTTCACTATGCATGATGACTCTTAATCCCTGCTTTTCCCCCCATGTTAAAATTGATTGTTTCAAATCATTAGGCTAGAGGCATTGATCAGTTTGCCATTTTACACATGGGATCCAACTTTGATACTGTACAAACATGTTATGATGTTGTTTTAGAAAGTAAACATGAACAAGTGAGGCAAATTTAAATATTTATTTACAAAAAAACAACTAAATGCTATAGTTGCGCATACTCAGGTAGGGGAAAATCACAACAATATATATATATAACAGGATTATAAAAACAATACAACATGCATAGCCTATATTCAATAGGGTCCCAACTATGGACACTCTCATATCCCTTTCAAGTACCCTTTGTTAAACAGTGCAAATTCACAGTGCAAATTCGAGATACATATTTTCTGTGTGAAAGTAATGAGAAAAATAAAGATGCACTTGGTCCAGTCATTGATGAACAGCAACAGTGAATTATTGCAACATTTTTGACTACTTGGCAGCAGTTATTGCACAGACTTTTATAGCACAATGAGATATACGTTATCTAAAGTGTATCGTGGACATGTTGAAAGACTGTGCTATATTATTGACTGACTCAGACTCAAGAGTAAAACGCTTTAACGCTGAGAGGAGAGTTTGGTGACCACAGGCAGGATGCCTCAGGTGACGTCGGTGTTTCTGCTGTAGCGGTAGCCGTTTCTGGAGGTCTTCTGTCTTTGTCCTCTTTTTCCCATCGCCTTAAAATGGAAAAATCGTCTGCCATTCTTTGAAGCAAGCGAAGACATGACCTACACATCCGACACGATACGGAGGGGTCTTTAAACAGTGTTAAACCTAACGCTATCAGGCGTTCGTTAATACTTGTTTCGTTTGCAGCTTAGGCTTATCAAATATCTTCCTTGTACCCGTTAAAATACCTTTTATGCGCAGATTCGTGTTACAAAAACGGCAAAAATCTCCGACCTCCATGATAACTTTTTTTTAGCAACTTCTTGAGAGTTATTGTTGTGGTGAAATACTGGACTACGATGTTGACTTCCTGGTGTCGCTCCGACATACGTCACGTAGACACATCGATATGATTGGTTGTGTTTGCACGCCCACACGGTGATAGACAGACGGTCCCATCCAATCAGCTACCGAGTATCTTGAAAAAAAGGAACAGCCCCGTCATCGAATTGGCTCCCGAGATCCCAGATCCAAATAAGCTGTGAAACAATGTGTGGAGCAAGCTGTTTGGATCTGGTAGCGTCAGGTTATTTTTTAATACCTCTACTTAAAATGATTTTCTTTGGGGGTCCACAGTTCAAATATGATTATTTTGGAGGGGGGGCGCACAGTTCAAATATGACTATTTTGGGGGGGTCTCCAGTTCAAAAATGATCATTTTGGGGGGTCCCCTGTTCAAATATGATTATTTTGGGGTTCATGGCATTAAAGGCAGTTCCTGGCTCAAGCCAAGCTCGCAGATCTACAAGCTCGTAGCGCGGCACTCGGTGCCGCGCTACGAGCTTGTAGATCTGCTATTTTTCATTAGCCAAAGTATAAAATAATGGTGAGGGGTCAAGAGTTAAACTATGATTATTTTGGGGGGTCCACAGTTCAAATATGATTATTTTGGGGGGTCCACAGTTCAAATATGATTATTTTGGGATTCATAGCATTAAAAGTTTGAGAACCCTTGCTAGTAAATATAGCATCAAAACAAGTATTAATTTTGTAATAGTCTATCAAATCTGGGGGTCCCTGGCACAAAAACGTTTTAGATGGGGGTTTGTGGCCAAATATAGATCAATTTGGGGGTCCTTGACATGAAAATGTTTGAGAACCACTTTACTAGCAAGGGTTCTCAAACCTTTAATGCCATGAACCCCAAAATAATCATATTTGAACTGTGGACCCCCCAAAATAATCATATTTGAACTGTGGACCCCCCCAAAATAATCATATTTGAACTGTGGACCCCCCCAAAATAATCATATTTGAACTGTGGACCCCCCAAAATAATCATATTTGAACTGTGGACCTGTCATATTTGAACTGTCGCGCTACAAGCTTATAGATCTGCTATTTTTGAATAGCCAAAGTATAAAATAATGGTGGGTGGTCCTCAGTTCAAATATGACTATTTTGGGGTGTCCAGAGTTAAAACATTTTTATTTTGGGGGGTCCCCAGTTCAAATATGATTATTTTGAACTGGAACCCCCC